>NC_139334.1:35745000-36345000 GCF_056507025.1 Lutjanus erythropterus | reverse complement strand
CAAGGGACTGGGACTAAACAGCTGTGTAGCCTTAAAGAAAATCTCTTATCAGTGAGGATAATCAAAAAAAAAAAGGCTTCAGTTTGCTAGAGAGCATAAAGACTGGATTGTGGAACAATGGAAAAAGGTCATGTGGTCTGATGAGTCCAGATTTACCCTGTTCCAGAGTGACGGGGACATCAGGGTAAGAAGAGAGGCAGATGAAGTGATGCTCCCATCATGCCTAGTGTCTACTGTCCAAGCCTGTGGGGGCAGTGTTATGATCTGGGGTTGCTTTAGTCGCTCAGGTTGAGGTTCAGCAATTTATGTGTCCAAAAAAAGGTTGTCTCACTACCTGAATATGAGCAGGTTTTTACATCAATGGATTTATTCTTCTCTGATGGCACGGGTAGATTTCAAAATGACAATGTCAGGATTCATCAGGGTCAAATAGTGAAAGAGTGGTTCAGGGAGCATGAGACATCATTTTCACACATGGACTGTCCACCACAGAGTCCAGACCTTAACCCCATTGAGAATCTTTGGGATGTGATGGAGAGGACTTTATGCAGTGGTCTGACTCTCCCATCATCAATAGAAGATCCTGGTGAAAAATTAATGCAACTCTGGACAGAAATAAATGTAGTGACATCACATAAACTTATCAAAATGATGTCATGGTGAATGCATGCTGTAATCAAAGCTAAAGGAGGTTCAACAAAATATGAGAGTGTGTGACTTTTTTTTTTTTTTTTTAGCCAAGCAGTATATAAGCCATAGTCTGGGACTTTTTTCATGAGGTCAATTTTAAACTAATGATGTAATTTGCACAAGTAGCCTAGATATGCACTGTACTGCAACTGTCCATTTGAAAAGCATAATTTTAACTTAAAAACTGTGACAGGATGAATGGAGTGTATCTTTTAAGGGGCATTTTATGAGTGGTTCAGACTGGCCTTCTAAAGGTAAACCTTTCAGAAGGTATACCTTAGTTAAGAAGACTCTGGGAAACAGCCCATAACCTAAAGGGAGACCTTAAGGTACAGTTTACAATGCATGTAGCACTGAGAAGGCTGTGGGAAATTGGGCCCAGTTCTATAGCGACTGCTGACTCCTCGCTTCTCTTAACCAGATGATAGGGGTTGCAAGTCATCAACAACTGCTGGGCTAAACACAAAGCTTACCCAGTCTGTTGCAGGCCACATTTTGGCGTGGCTCAAAAATTGACATCTCGAGAAATGTTTGTTCTCATCTTAAACCAGAGCATCTGCAGATTAATCCCATATCTGATATGTTATGAACCACTGAAGTTAAGGCACCATACCAGATTAAAAATCCCCATTTGTTTTTTTTGCCTCCATCTGCACTGTAAGGGACCAACTGAGTGAGATTCAACTTTATTTTTATTTTATGAGCTCTGTTACAACAAGATCTGGGCCGTTGTTCCTGATGAGGTAGAGCAGTTTGTCCGCTAATCAGAAGATCTGTGGTTCAATCCCCGGCTCCTCCAGTCGACCTATCCTTGGGCATGGTACTGGACCCTGAATTTCCCCCAAAGGCCATGCCGTGTGTGAAAGATGGCTGAATTTAACATGTAGTTGCAAGTTGAGTGGTAGATTAGAAAAGGCTCAAATGGCTCTCAAACTTTTCTGGCTTGCCCCATTTCAGAAGCCGAAAAAAGTTAATGCCCCTCCACCCCGCACTTTTATCATCAGTTATTATCATTAGTTTATTAGTAACTAATAAAAAGGATCCAGGCTGAATTATTGTGAAAGTTCACCATGGTACATTCAACAAAGTTTCACTCCTCACATTCCACATTTTCCCCCTGATCATCCACACCCCACCTGCAGGGGCTTTTTGCACTGGTGCTGGTGGAGGGGCTTCACCATGCAGTTTAAGTTTCCCTCAGACAACAACTGGTTTCGATCATAACCTACATTTTTGAAATATATATGAAACATCTATAGGTAATTTGCAGGTTTGACTATAGTCCTCTATGTGTTTGTCCCACAATAGACTGGGAAAATGTCTAATTTCTGAAGCAAACCTGATGTTAGTCTAAATCTGCTAAGAAAAATAAGAAAGTGATTTTGCTTTCAGCATTGTTTGACTTCTTTTCTTGGTCAAATAAAATGCAAATAACTGGAAGGAATCAATAGGAACAAGAAGCAGCCAACAGGCAGTTATTATATTAAAACAAAATGGAGTGAAAGCAGCGAAAAGAGAAAACTGAGTTTATCAGAATGATAAACCAAAGGCATTCATTAATAATTTCTTTATTAGGGAACTGGCTTCTACTTGAGCATTTCAGAAACTAAAAATCCATAAAATTACTCGAATGTTATTTTAAAGAGGTCAAACTAATCACCCACTGCCTGTTTTCATCCAAACAAGTGCAGGTTCACATCTAAAGGACCGTGACACATTGTTTCAGTTTTCCAGCAGGTGTGATTTGTGTTCCCAAAGGCAAAACTCAAACCACCCAGAAGCTGTAAAGACAAGTCATGTGGTGGTATGTTGTTGGATTATTGGCCATTGAGTTGGCGGGCAAAAAGCAACAAATGGCGCAATTTTGCCTGGATATCGTTCATCATGGAGCACCATCAGGTTCTGTTCATGTGGCTGTTGATTTGGAGCACATATCAGCAGACTTTAGTGTACCATGTGTATTAAATCATTTAATGATGTAGGCATTTCTCACTGAGTTGTGAGTCCAGGTTTGTTACCTGTCAGTCCACATTTTGGTAGCAAAACACACTGCTAGTTCTCTAATCACCAAAACAGTAAGAAGAAAGAGTTTTTTAACCAATGAAATGACACTTATACTGCTCCAGAAGTCACCTGACAGCAGTCTGAGATCAGTCTTTGGAGGCAGACCAGAGAGCAGTTGGCTGGTTTGAGAGTTCTGAGTCTGAACGAACCACACCATGGGAGTAAACGCTCCAGGGTTCAGTTCAACTGGACAAAAGACGGATGATATAAACCGGCCAAAGTGTCCTCTCTATCTCTTAGCATCAATATTTGATGCACGGCTTTCACTATAAATGTTTAAAAGAGCCTGATTCATTCTCCATGCCAAGCACTGTACAATTGTGTGATACAAACAGGACCTATGACACACAATAAAGGAATCTTTCTCACTGTCAGATCTCATTAAATATAGAAGATCCTGGCTGTGGAACTGTTAAAACAACATAGCAGGTCAGTCTGCATTGCTCTACAACTTCAAATGTGATCTTTAAGCCTCTTGAAGAGTGATGAAACAAACTGGCCATGTTGTAATAGTCTCTCTACCACCTGAGGAGCTTGGAGTGTTTGGAGCAAAGAGGCCCTTTTTGTCCCTTCATAGACATTTCTGTGGCTTTGTCCGCTGCTTTGTATGTTATGTATCTATTATTCATTGCTGTCCACAGCAATGCACTAACTCCACTCAGTCAGTGAATACTGATTCTGAGGTTGTTTTGAACACCTAACCCCTGCACTGCTTGGTTGGGAAGATGGAGACCACATATTCACTGGAGAACTGGTGGCCTGTAGGAGCAATGCAACCTCTTTAACCTGGAAAGGCTCACAACAGTCCCATGACTGTCAAAGAGCTCAGTGTGACACCTGCAGGCCAGGCTCCTTGGCAGGAGAACTGGATTTTGAGTGACACAAATCCAAAAGCAAGTTTGGGAAAGATTTCCAAGTCCCTGCCTCAGCCCCCTCCAGTTCACACTGTACAACCATGACTGCAGCCCCCAACATGAACTCTAGTGTGAAGTTTGCAAATGATATCAATATCATTGGCTGGGTTTCAAACAATGATGAGACTTCATATCAGGAAGAAATCAACAGTCTAGAGCAGTGGAGCTGAGGTGGAGATGTAGAACAGTTTCAGGAACCTGTCATGGATATCACACATCTCCACCCTGGCAAAGAAGGAATTTCTCCTTCTTAAGGAAACTTAAGAAGGAGAAATTCCTGTGCCATGTTCTTGTTAAAGGGATAGTTCACCCAGAAATGAAAATTCAGTCATTTTCTACTCACCCTCATGCTGACTGAAGGTCAGGTTTAGTTTTTTAGTCCACAAAACACTGCTGGAGTTTCACAGGGAAACTGCATTGCATAATTTTCTCAAACAGTGGAGGTTAATGGTGACCAGCTTTCAAGTGTAAAAACAAAAAACCAACAGAATAAAAACATAAAAAGCCTCCATACTGCTCGTCTGCTGTAATCCAAGTCTTCTAATGTCCCAACATACTAAGTTGACTAAAAATGTTATTTACAGCATGTTTTTAGCCTGAATCTTCACTGTAGATCCTTAACTTGGAGCCACATTCACATGCACATGCTCACTGTCTGAACTGTGTGTGTTGTGTCACAGTGTGCAAATGGCACATTGGGGCTTTAGGAGATTTGGAGTATTCCAGATGAGCAGTATTTTTTTTTTTTTTTTTTTTTTTCCAGTTGTGTTTTATGGTTGAAAACTGGTCACCATTCACTTCCATTGTTTGGGAGATTCTACAACACTGTTTTCCTGTGAAACTCCAGTAGTGTTTTGTGGACTAAAAAAATAAACCTGACCTTCAATTGGCATGATAATGACTGGATTTTCATTTTTGGGTAACCTATCCCTTGAACTTATACAGAGAAGCAATAGAAAGCTCCCGACTTGAAACATCACAAAGTTGCATCATGGGATGTGCATGGCTAAGGACATTAAGACTCTGCAGCAGGTCATTAAACCTGCTGAGAACATCAATAGTACCCATCTAACAAGCATCAGTGATATTGGGGAGGTGAGGTGCCTTAGCAAAAAAAGTGAGCAAACATCAAATTGTTTCAGTTTTTTCCCAATGAACTAACTAACTTGCTCTGTGCGTTAGCGAACAGGCTCAGCGATGTGTCACTTGTTTGAAAAAACACTTGCCCTGTCTTGCTTTTAGCTGAGTTTCACGCACTTGCTTCAACTCCAACCTGTTTAATCCGGTCAAAATCAATGGTGACATCCTTGATTTTTCTCTTTTCCCTCACAAAAGCAGTCAACAAGAACAATGAGAGACTAACTAACACGGTTGAGATGTGGCACCATTTTTAAAAACCCACATCCTTTTTATAGAGATATTCTCAAAAAAATTAGGTTTGGAACTTATGTTGGGACTTACAAGTAAGCAAACTGTCCCTCAACTATATAGAAATAAGGCTAACTTAAAAAATTATGTTAGTTATAATATGATAAATAACTCACACACTTAACTCATTCATCTGCAAAAGGAGAAATCACAAGTTGTGACATCGCTCATATTGTATCTGGACAAATTTTCACAGTCTATCAGTTTGCTTGCTCACTTCCTGTTAGGACACTGTGGCAGCCTGTTCACCCTGCTGCCATCAGGCAAGAGATACAGAAGTATCCACTGCTGTACCACCAGGCTGATAAGCAGCTTTCTCCATCAGGCTGTGACACTTCATCTTCAGCACTCCACTATTCAACCAACTACATTTTAATACAACCCAGTATTGTACAAAGATCAATAAATCCACCTTGAATCTAGTCAGCTTCCTAACAATCAATCAGATGAGTATTTGTTGAGAATTTTTGCTCTTGACTGAATAGATTTATTGACAGGTTCTGCTGCAATACAACTGCCTTCATACAGTGGACATAATGCTTGACACAAGCAGGTAATGTTGTTTATGGCTGCCACATATACACATATTTTCACGCCTTTGCATCTGCTTGAAGGCACCTTCTAGTAGGAGGTTCTCATTTATCCCATCATTGTTCCCAAGGAAACACAATAGCAAGGCTTAGAAGACAATGTCATTGAAGTGACATTGATTCTTGAGCCTCCAAACAATTTGTCAGAAGCCATAATGGAACGAATTAGGACTGATTGCATTTTGAATGGAGATAGCTTAACCAATTCCAAAATGGAGGCCTCAGATTGCTTTATTATCTCATATTCTCTGCCAACTCCATGTGAGGAAACACCATCCAGATTATTCCCTTCACTGTGTGCTTCTCTGGCAGAGCATGAATGAACAGACCGCACATCTCACACAACACAGGCCTCAGCTCTTTCTGTCTGAATTTAATGCATTTATATTCAGCATCATTAACGGCAGTCTTTTATGTTTAATTCTCTGCTTAATTACCCCAGCGATGCTTTTGATGGCCTCTATCTAATAGCCATGTCTAAATAATCCATTTCATTTAAAATGGAACAATAATAAATCTCTAATACGGAGCAGGGCTGGAGAGAAGAGTCAGCAGAGGGATGTAATGTTTGTGCTTTAAGTTAAAGCATCTAATAGGCTTAATGTCACCATCAGTTGGGTAGTTCACTGAGCTCTATAAACACGTGAAAAACAATAAGAAAAGGGTGTAAATACACTCACTGCCCACTTTATTAGGTACACCATAGTTTAACAAGGCGCTGGAAACATTCCTCTGAGACTTTGCTCCATATTGACATGACAGCATCACACAGTTCCTGCAGATTTGTCGGCTGCACATCCATGATGCTAATCTCTTGTTCCACAACATCCCAAAGGTGCTCTATTGGATTGAGATCTGGTGACTGTGGAGACCATTGGAGTACAGTGAACTCATTGTCATGTTCAAGAAACCAGTGTGGTTATAAAGGGATGGACATGGCCAGCAACAATACTCAGGTAGGCTGTGTCACCGTCACACCACAAGCAGCCTGAACCACTGATACAAGGCAGGATGGATCCATGCTTTCATGTTGTTTACACCAAATTCAGAATGTTGCAGCAGAAATCAAGACTCATCAGACCAGGCAACGTTTTTCAGATCTTCTATCATCCAATTTTGGTGAGTCTGTGTGAATTGTAGCCTCAGTTTCCTGTTTTTAGCTGACAGGAGTGACACCCAGTGTGGTCTTCTGCTGCTGTAGACCATCTGCTTTAAGGTTTGACGTCTTTTGTGTTCAGAGATGGTCTTCTGCATATCTTGGTTATAACGAGTGATTATTTAAGTTACTGTTGCCTTTCTATCACCTCAAACCAGTGTGGCTGTTCTCCTCTGACCTCTGCCATCAACAAGGCATTTTGGCCCAGAGAACGGCTGCTCACTGGATAGTTTCTGAAATACTCAGACCAGCCTGTCTGCCACGTTCAAAGTCACTTAAATCACCTTTCTTCCACATTCTGATGCTCAGTTTGAACTTCAGCAGGTTGTCTTGACCATGTCTACATGCCTACATGCATTGAGTTGCTGCCATGTGACCAGCTGATTAGATATTTGTGTTAATGAGCAGTTGAACAGGTGTACCTAATGAAGTTTCTGATGAGTATAGATTCATAGTTACAAATATACACTATATGAGAAGATTTTCCCCACAAGAGTAATTGAAAAATACTTAATTGCAAGTTATCAAGTTCATCACTTATTTCATTTGACCCTCCACATTCATAGTTTTTGTTTTTACAGATAGAGTTAGATGAATAAAATAAAAAAGGAAAAAAAAAATCTAAAGTATAAATTATTTATTTGCATTTCACTGTTCCATTCCATTTGTTTCTTTGACCCATTTACTCCAGTTTCTTATGAATTCATCCTCTCTGTTTCTCAACCTAAAAGTGATTCTTTCAGTTTCTTGAACGTCTTGATCAGTTAATTTCCAAGCATTAATAGATGGTGACTTAACATTCATACAGTTCATTCTAATTTGTTATAATGCGGCTATACGTATTAGTGTATACAAATATTTATCTCCTCTCCTCTCTATTTCTGCTGGAATTACACCTAATATAATATTATGTGGCTGCAGGGGATTCTGTAAATTAAAAATATTTATGT
This sequence comes from Lutjanus erythropterus, assembly GCF_056507025.1. Lineage (NCBI taxonomy): Eukaryota > Metazoa > Chordata > Actinopteri > Lutjaniformes > Lutjanidae > Lutjanus > Lutjanus erythropterus. Next base: position 36,337,208 of record NC_139334.1, on the reverse strand, counting down.
TTTATGTATTTAAAGTTTTTTTTCCTGAATTGACCCTCAAAACCGGGCAGCACAGTCGTGCAGTGGTTAGCACTGCTGCCTCACAGCAAGAAGGTCCTGAGTTTGATCCCCCAGCTCCCCGGCTGGGGCAGGGCCTTTCTGTGCGGAGTTTGCATGTTCTCCCCGTGTCTGCGTGGGTCCTCTCCTGGTTCTCCGGCTTCCTCCCACAGTCCAAAGACATGCATGCTAAGTTAATTGGTGACACTATGAATGTGAGTGTGAGTGGTTGTCTGTCTATGTGTCAGTCCTGTGATGAACTGGTGACTTGTCCAGGGTGTACCACGCCTCTCGCCCAATGTCAGCTGGGATAGACTCCAGCAGCGCGCGACCTTTACGGAATAAGCGGTTACAGAAAATGAATGAATGAATGAATGAATGAATGAGTGAATGAATGACCCTCAAAACCTCAAAAGGACATAAGTAAAAAAAAGTGAATGATTGATGAGCTAGTTTTTTGGGGGTACATTTATGAGTAGATTTTCAAGTCTGTACTTTTACTCATAATTAATTATCCATTACACTATGTAATCTACTTTGTTACTTTTAAAGTCATAATTGAGTACTGAGTGCAATTTGAATCAATGTCCAAAATTCTAGGTGCTGCTTCTGCCATTTTTATAAATTCTGAAATCGACAGTTTGCCTGTTTCACACTGTGATTGGCCAGGTGTGACTTCTCAGTTCTGTCAAGCTCTCTTTTTTCCTTTCTCGTCCCAACCTGTGTTTCTGTGTTTACAAGTGAAAGCAACACTATGAATATCTTTGAAGACAGACTGCACAAAAATATGTGTTGTAAATTCTTTGCTTCACACCGCTCTCTTAACCTGACACACCAGATGGTTTGTTACACAGAACCTTCTGGGAAGTCATACTTAGAAACTATTTGGAAAAGGGCAGGCACTTAAAAAAACACTTGGCAGGTGCTTGGATGAACCATCTGTCTATCACATCAAACTTGGGCTAACTTTAACCAACCAGATCAAACTCTCAAGCATTCAGCATCATTCTTGGCTCTTTTTTCAGTGAAAAAGTACTCTCCAGGTCTGATATAACTTCATGCTATCACAGTATCTATGCTAACCTCTTCAGGAGCCGCCGTTGGTTGTTCGAGATGAGTGGCCTCCATGGATGTTTCTAGCTGCCAGTAGTCCATCCTGGGATGCTGATTGGTTGCACCATTTTTAATGTGGATATAAACAGATAACTTGAAGCTTGGCAAGATGGATTCCCATGTGATCTTGTGAATCCAGCTGCCTCACAAGATAACCCCTCTCTATGATGACAGGGTTTTTTGTCATGAAGGCACACACAGTGACTGTGCCCAAACCTGACGGGACCAGATGGGTTCAGGTCAGGCCAGGCCAGGCCTTATTTCTCACATATTTCATAGGCTCACATCTGGTTTGGGCTGTGCAATATTTATGTATTCATTTATTTTAAAATTTTCTTCCTAATTTAGTCGTTGCCAATTCAAATTCCCTGCATGCATTGTCCCTGTCACTGAAAACTGTTTGGTGCATAGAGGGAAGCTTGTTAGGAAAAATGTCGGGCTGTAGTCGGGTTCGGGCTGAAATATGTTAATGATCCAATGATTAAAGTGCTAATACTGAATGAACAGGGTGGCTCTGGAGGTAGAGTGGCTCTTCCTGTAATTGCAGAGTCAGTGGTTGATCTCCGACCCCAAATTGCTCCCAACAGCCAGGCCAGCAGCTAACGTGCTTGTCTGCCATCGGTGTGTGTGAGAGTAGGAGAGTGAGAGGTAAATAGTAAAGCACAATGTAATTGCAGTCCATTATTATCTATCTTAGATCTTTACTTGAACCTGGCCTACAGGAGAGGAAGCAGGAAGTGAGGACTTATCTAAATGTTTCCAGGAACTCCAAGATAATTTTAGAACTTTCAGCGTGATTTCTCAAAGTATCTGTTGATAGAGCTTGAGCATGTCTTTATGGAACCTGCCCCTGGAGTGATTCAGACTCTGTTGTCATGCCTCATTTACCCTGTGATACTTTCACAGAAAAATGAACAAAGGCATTCTTTTTCTCCATCGTGACAAATTTTATTATCTCTGCCAGCCTGCCTGGAGGAGATCATGCGATGAATCGTGGGTGTGTGCGTGCATGTGAGTGATCTAGATCTAATGTGTGTGTCTGCAGTTGATCTCTCATACTACCGGACCCATCAATTTCATATGTTTTGGGCACATTATGACTATATGCTGCATGTAGGACCATGGGACAAATCATGTCTTACCAAAAAAAAAAAAAAAAAACCTTTAAAATTGATTGATTCCAACACTCAAAGTAACAATACCTACTGTTAACATAGGTGCAAAAATGTGCTGTTTTCATCATCTGTCTTTTAAAATTTATTTTTTTTCAATGGCAGTGTTGGCTCTTTAAAGTTTTGTCCCAGATTTCCATCAACTCTGTAGTTTTTTACAAAGACCTGATTTAATCAAGCATAAAAAAGGTCAGCTATACCTGAAGGACCCCTGTCTCACATCCTGGTTTAAAAAAGGCAGGAATACTGCTCAAGCACGGGTAAACTGATGTGTCTCAACCATAACATGTCGACTCTGTAGCCCTTCTAAATCAAAGCTAAATAAGAATTATGGTTTAAAACTAGAATAGTCAAGGTGATTATTTTGACCATTTTTAAATTTATATGTACAGTAACTTTGTTGAATTAAAAAATACATAAATTACATAAAAGGCAAAGAAACTATGATAATCTTTTACCTGTTTCAGCCACAGGTGGTCAAACTGACCCCACAGAAATTGTTACTGTTATCTTGTTACTTTTTGCACAGGTGGAGATGCATCTTGGTTCTTAGCCACTGTCATCGTTTCTGTCAATAAAACTTTACAAGTGGTCTTGAGTTCCAATTTCCCAACATTAAAATACAAATAATTACTTAATTAGGCTTAAAAAATAAAGTAGGGGAGATCAGGGATGGTTGGAACACATTTTGTCTCAACACCTACAACTGAATTTTGTGTTAAAGTTCTCACATTTTCAAAGAAAGTAGGGTTAGGGTTAGGGTTTCCAACTTTTTTGGGTTTTATTTTTGTACTCGTTTTTAGACTTTCCCCATAGGCTGTGATTATTTTTTTGTGATGGTTATGGAGGAAATTTGTTATCATTAATGTTAAAATAACATGTTTTTAAAATATGAAATACATTTAACTGTTTCTTGCTCTGAGTAATTCTAGATGAATTTAAAATTTGAATCAAATCACTGATGGTTATTATTCTACAGAAAAATACTGCTGTGAATATATAAAATATTACATTTTACTACACATGATGGCATGCATAAATTATATTATATATTATTTAATTTTTAAAAGATAAACTAACAGAATAAATGCATTAATCTTTCTCGACTATGTTGTGAAATGAAAAAATGTGACATTTTGTCAACTCTGTAAGATGTCTACATTTCATTTAAAAAATGTCCAGCATAATTAAAGAGTAAAAATCAAGATCCCAAGAATGAGAGTTATTGTTTATACAGGTAGGTGAACCCTGGACTGTCAGTTACAATACCATTACATTATTCTATGCATCCTAAAGAGACTATAGTATACAGACTATAGTAAAACTTTAGCTGGCAGAGAGCTGATGTCTACTGAGTTCACTCTTCGTGGTTGGAATACTCATACAGAACACTTGTCTGTACATCACAGATGTTCTAATGAGATTTGATTCCATGTAAGTGTGTAAAATCAAATGTTACTCTCAGTCCACTACAATATCACGGCTTATGGCCATGACACTGATCTGTATGTTCAATGAAGGCAGACATAATTGTAAGAGTTCAGCACCTATAGGATGATAACTGAGCCTCAGTCCCTGCACTCCTGCTACAATAAATACATGTTTTATTAGGCTCATAAAGTATTCATGGTGCTTGGATGATGGTTCCAGTTTTATGGGTTTGTTCGTGAGCAGCAAAAAAGAGGCTTTCTCTCATCAGGACTTCAATATGTCTACATAACTTAAAGCATTACAGCAATCTGACAACACCTGCTCACGTTCTTCATTTCACAGCATCGTATGGGCTTTAATCTCCCTCCTTTGTCTACTGCTAACTCCTCTACTACTGTAATCCAATTCTTTTCATTGTCAAATGTGCTGCAGCAGCAGATCAGATTTGAAGGTGAACTTCCAAGAAAGAAAAAAAGGAAGGAAGTGTTAGAGGGAGTAAATCGGCTTTTTTTGGCCCGGAGTGACTCTTTTGAGGATCTCTATCCTTCCACCGATCTCATTAATGTTAAAACATGCAAAAACGCGGTCTTGAGACACAGTTGGGGGAACAATACTGTCGTGTCAGCTCTTTGGGATAATGCCCTGACAGACACAGCACGTCTCAACATTCTTGTCTGCTTAAAACTGTTTGGGAAGTTCGACTCCTCTTCTTTAACACTACATGAACAAAGACATCTGTTCTATTTCACTGAATCAAAGTGGGACTCAGGGGAGATTTGGACTACGAGAGTCCATGCCTGCTACAATACATGTACAACTTTTTAAAGAGACCCCTCTCTGACCTTCACTTTTCCGGCAACGTCTCATTCGCTGGAGTCGATAATAGGCTCGACAGATGTTCTGTAACAAAGGTGAATGCAGAATCTCAGTTTGGCTTTGACCACTTTTTGATTTCCTTTCAAGCTCTTTCAAAGCAGATGTTGGCTTGACAAGTAAGGAGGCTGGCAATAAAAATGGAACAAAAAACAATGGAGTGCTGTCAGGAAGTAGTGGAGAGGAAGATGTGAGGATGGTTGGACTGATCACAGCGGTAACTTCTTTGTTGCCTGGCGAAGCTTCAGCTTTGTTTTACTTGCTTTCTGTTTGTTAAGTGGTTTCCATTTATGACTGGAAAGATCAAATTAGATGGAAACAGTAGTGTACTCTACCACAACTCTCATGGTCTGCAGCACTGACAGTACACAAAAAGACTCTTCACATTTGAAAGCTACCGTATGTGGTATTTTAGCTCTTAAATATTTATCACAAATGTTTCTGGTTTGAAGAGATGGGACACTCAACAGATCGCTTCAGCTACTTAAACTGTGTAACAGAAAGTGGACAGAGCTTTGGAACCTGAAAGGTGTAGCCAATGCAGAAGTGCCTTAAAGCTGCAGTCAGTCATAGTATAAATCAACCGCAAATTTTATGATTGCATAAGTCAAATACAAAGTAAACTCAGTAAACAGGTTCCTAATGTGCTGATGGTCTCAATCACTAGTTTCAAGTCTTTTCCTATAAAACATGATGTTCATTTCATAAATGATGGTCTCGTTTAAAGCAGTGGCGGCTGGTGAATTTTGCTCCAGGGGGGGCTATAGTGAAAATCAAGCAATATAGAGCAAGAGTATATTAATATACGAAATGTACCTTTATTTATACTTGCAGAACTAAATGAACATGTTTTATAACCTGATGGAACTTACTGTCTTTGACAGGTTTTTATAAAGTAGCTACTCTGAGGTATGTCACACACTTTCCTGCATAAAACAGCAACTATTTAAAACTTTGTAAAAGACCAAAACCACACCACACATTCAGCTTCTGTCATCTCCAGTGGGGGAATGTAACTAAGTACATTTACTCAAGTACTTTACCTAAGTCTAATTTCAAATTCCATCCATATTATATTACTTTATAGTTGTACTTGACTTTTTTACTCCACTACATTTACCTGACAGGTACAGTTACTGACAGGGAATATTTTACTCCACAGGCGTTACTTTTACTTTTCATACTGATAACAGCTGATGATGTTTACATACTTTTACTCAAGTAAGGTTTTGACTGCAGGACTTTTACTTGTAGTGGAGTATTTTCACGGTGTGGCATTGGTGTTTCCACTGAATTAAATGATGTGAATAGTTTTTCCAGCACAGCTCACCTGTCTGAAGATCACCTGGTTCCAGTGTGAGGCTGGGTTCCTCTGTCACTATGTTCTCCACAGAAAGTTTATCATCTTCCTCTGATTGTTGTTGCTTTATGATGTCAGCTGATCAGGTTCTTTAACTCTCAGCTTCTCTTCTAACATTCTCCTCTCTCCTCTTGTTTCTGGTGACTTTGCGGATTTTATGTCTCCATTCTAGCAGCTGATGTGCTAAACTCCTTAAACTATCACCACATCTCCCTCTGCTGTATTAATTATTAGGTGTAGATCGAGCCAGTCACTCTCTGCTGCCACCCAGAGGTTGACGATGTGTAAACCAGCAGCCTTCAGATGAATCATGAAGGCGCAGGTTCTGTGCAACCCACCAAGCTCCACCTCCTCCACCAAGGATCCAACTGTGCATGTACAATTTACAGCGAGAGTAAATGGATGGAAAAATTGCACCCCAAACTGGAAAAAACGTGACCTATCTGTAACTTCAGACATCGTAAAACATTTTTAACAGCACTTTTTAGTGCACATTAAACATTTTACTCGCTACCTACACATTATTGTCGCAGCTCATTTAAAGAAATGTACAGTATACATTTTAAAGTAATTAAATCTTCACTGAAGTTTTAAGATGTGGAGAGAGGTGGGGCGGCGCCCTAGCGTCCTCTATTGACCGGCCGCCACTGGTTTAAAGTAAAATATACTATAAAATAGATGATACTTTAGGGTGTGGTCAGAGCTGGGCCTGACCTCCCCGAGGAAAACTATCCTAAGGGGCCTCTAACAGACCTGTGAGACATGTAAACCATTTGCCACACAGTCACATCACAGTTCTCCGACTACAGTCCTTCCTCCTTTAAAGCAGTGTGGTCCATCTGTTTGTCAAAGAATAGGTAGATCTGTGTAGAACAGAATGAGAAACAAACCTTCCCCAACCTTTCACAACCTGCTTGGACCGGTTATAACCTGTTTGCAGGTGTTGTTTGAATATATTTTTGTTGAGTGTAAGTTTTCTTCTTCCTCTTCTTATTGATCATATAATGTGTGGCCACCAAAAGTGCTGCACAGCTCGGTGCTGTTCCTGTGGACCAGCTGGTGCCTGGCAGATCTGTTTTAGAGAGATGGAAACCAGCATTATACTGCAGAACAGACTTTCATCCTACTCAAAGAATAAAAAACAAAAAAATGATTTTACTTTTTGAGGAACTAAGATTCAGTCCAACATTTATTTCCACAGCTCCTGACAGTGTGGACCACTGTCAGCTGGATTAGTTAGCTGTGAACATCATCAAAATAATATTATGAAACACTAATACCAAAGCTGTAGACATATGTGATGGAGAACAACTACTCCACAGAGCCGCTGTTTATTTCTTTCACTGTGGGTTAAGGAGAAAAACACCTACACTGTGACATTGTGAACACCCACAGCCTTTCTTTTCTCTGGCCGCCCACACACTCTCATACGCGCAGAGCAAGGGTGGGAGAAGGTTAAGTAGAATTAAAAGCAGGAGCACAAAGAGTAGCGAGAGGAGGGACATGACCGGCAGAGAGCTGAACCTTGGCCGCCCACTGCTCCAACACATTTATTAACATCAAGTCCTGCTGAAGGTCTCCGCTCATTGATTCGCCTTCATTCATGACTCAATCAATAGCACTTGATCAAGGTGCAGAGCAGACATGTCAGGCTGTAAATCAGATGTTTGCATGCTGAGAGGCTAACATCTCCCTGCATCCATCTGCTGCCTCCTCTGGTGTGAGCCTGTTGTTTTTTTTCTCTGTGTGAGAAGAAAGAGGAGAGAAGCGATAGAGCGAAACCGCTCTCTGACGTGTTCTTTAGTACGACCTCAGGCTCTGTTATACTGCAGGACCATGTTAACAGAGAATATTGTTAGGATCAAAACTAACCTAACATAATGTTTTTTCCCCATAATGCATCTGCAGCCGCTCAATGTGGAGCAGCTACAGCGAGATGTTCTGCTTCACCCTCATCTCCAGGCTCAGTGTAAACGTTGAATCATGTTGTGTGATATAGGAGCAGGTTGATGGATTACATGTAATCTGGATACAAAAAAAGGTAACTGTCTTCCATTATAGTTATGCATAAAAAAGACGGAATCAGATTGGTTATATTTTGTAAAAAAATGGGGATTATTAGTAGGATTATAATTTTAAAAGCAGCTATCAATTCATTATCATGACCGTTAGTGAAAAAATGCTTCACTGGGTGTAAAGTTTAACATTTTCTTTAAATCAATCACTCAATCAATAAGTTGTGCACAACGAAGGAAGCAATAGCTGGACAAACTAATAAACTTCACAGTGAACATAAAACACTTAGAGCTGCAATTTATTAATCTATTTTTAACCACTATTAAATTAATCTGCATGTATTGTGATAATCAATTAATGGTTTTGAGTCATTTTCAATTAAAAAAGTAAAATTTCTCTGATTCCAGCTTCTTAAATGTGAATATTTTCTGGTTCATTTTCTCCTCTCTGACAGTAAACCAAATATCTTTGAGGTGTGGATAAGACATTTGAAGATGTCATGTTGAGTTTTGATCAGCATTTTTCAACATTTTCTGATATCTCATGGACCAAACAACTAGTCAACCAGTTGATAAAATGTTCAACCGATTTATCGATGATGAAAAGAATCATTAGTTGCAGCCTTAAAAATACTATAAAAACAGTTTTAACATATGTAACTTGATTACTTTCTGTTACTTTTAGAATACCTCAGTATAACATAACGTTGATATTATGATACTTGGATTATGTCACTGACAACATTTTTAAACAGGTAATTAGTAAATGTGTTTTTAAAACATTTTTAAAGTAATCCTCCCCACACTGGTTGGGAATGGTGGAAGTGAAAGGTTAATGATGCACAATGCACAGACAGCATAATCACTAATAGTCCAGGCATTTACCCAGAAGTGTGAGTCAACCTCACACAATTTGCAACATAAGCAAACTCAGTAGATTTTGTATCCTCACCTATATATGATAAAACAATCTTTTCCGTACATTTTGTGGGGGGAAAAAAAACACTGTGAACCTCATACAAATTACAGCAGAAAAGTATATGACTCATAAAAGTTCATTAGTCATACACAGGTAGCATTCTTTCTTTAAACAATAACACTCATTTTGTTCCACTTTGAAGGGGGAAAAAAAATCCTTTTGCACAGTCACTGTACTGCACCCAACATCTCATGTAAGACACACTGCTTTTTGGACAACACTGAACCCTTTGTGTGGACATCAGATAAGAAGACATGCATTAATCTGTTTTTTAACTTGGGCAGCAAGGGGAATTTGTGGTCTTACTAAGTTCAGTATTTTTAAATACTTTCCCACACCCAGATTTCTTTAGACTATTGATAAATTATAAATGACTTATTTATGAGACTAGAACAGTTGAAAGAGTTTTTGTTACAGTCTGTGTGGGGGCCATATAATGCCTGTAATATATCAGAACTCATCCACATCAGAGTCTTAAACAATAAAATCACTGGTTTCACTGCAGCACTGGTCGGACTTTACTGAGTTGTTTTGAACCAGTGTCAGTGTTCCTTTTTCTATTAATGTTGGATTATTTTTTGCTTATTTACTTTTTAAATCTCATATTTTTCTAGCTTCATTGTTGAAACATGCATTGCCTATGACAGACATATACTCACAGTCATTGGAAAATAAAGAGGAGGCATAGAGAGCCATAGCTGCAGCTGGGACTGAAGGCTGCTCCTGGACAATGTCCAGCCAGAAAAATGGATGAAATGAGCCTAAGGATGGACAATCAATGGGAAAAAGACTGATGTGTCCTGTTCTTCAAACAGACTGTTGTACCTGAGGGGTGGATCGCACAAGCAACACGAGGAGGAAGGAGGACTGTTTTTACATCCATGATGCTTTGAGTTCAAACACAGCCACAGTCAATGGACAGTGTTTTCCAGATGTTGAATTTTCAGTGTGAACATGTCGACCATACTGTCATCACCATTTTATTGCAGCCGTTTACATTCAACCTGAAGCTAATTCAAAAAATGCATCACAGAGTTATTTCCTGGGTGTTTACATGTATATACGCATTTATTTTGGTTTGTCTGCTCTATTTCTTTCTGAATTGTATTCATTATTTGTACGTGTTGTATTTTGTGTGTATTATGAAGCAAGATAATAAATGTCCTTGAATCCTTGAATATAAAATATGGTGTTTTAAAGGGTTGGTACAGACTGATCAAAGTCACATAAATAAACTGATCAAGGCAGCAGAGAGTTTTTGCCTGAGGAGTCTGTTTGGTTTGGAGAGAGTCAAATTTGGCTTCTATAATGGTGGTTTTCCATCAGAAAGGCTGTTCATGGCATAGATTAAAAAAAATAACTTATTCAGCTTGTGGCTATTTAGTCACAACAGCAGCTAAAAGTGCACCTATGCTTTTCAGCCATTAAAGGGACAGTTCACCTCAAAATCACAGTCATTAATAATCAATCAAAATCAAAAACACATACTTTTCCCCTGGCCTGCTATTTATCCACTGAGATTTTGAGCAGTTTTCAGTTGCTCTCACCTTGTAGTGCTTGAAGCACAAAAAATAAATTTCTAGTTCAAAACCAGTGTCACTTTAAAAAAAAGTCATGACCCAGTTACTCAAGATAATCCACAGACCTGAGAGCTGTTTTTTGTACAGGATGGCAGGAGGACATTCCATTAGGCAAAGATTGGCAATTACCTTTGGCCCCAGGCTACCGATCGCCCCATAAAATGCCCCATAAGTCTTTTTTTTTTTTTTTTTTTACTTTTTGCCAACTAGCCTGAAAAACATTTAAGTGCATCACATACCCACCACACCACAGCACAGCTGATGTACAAGAATAGTACATCAGCAGCCAGAATGTCTTTGAGCGTACCAAAGTCTTCTCACTGGTTATTTTTTACCTTCATGTCATCAGTTTTAGCTATCAGCCAGCTCACATCACTATCAGAGCAAACAATGACGTCCCATTGTTTGGTAGGATGTGGGGTCAAAGGTTGTGCTGTAGAGTTTCCTACTACTTACTGCTCTGTTTGCAGCACTCCTCCATCGGAAGTAAAGAGCAGGCCTGCAGTGTGAAGCCCAGAACAACCTGACCTGTCACTGTGTCCATAGTGAAGTGAAGTGACCACGTTTGTTCACCCAGGATACTACAGAGGAGGTAAGAAACCTCTTTCTAGCTAATCTAACATGGCGCTAGGGATGCATAAATCCCACTGGTGCAAGAGACAGAGATAAGACTGACAGAAACTCAAACTCCATTTACCAAACACACTTTAGAATCTCATTTTTGACTTGAGTTTCACACCAGCAGATACCCACTGTATATCTCCACACATATATTATGTCAAGTTTAAAGCTTCAAAAACAAGGTTTAAGAAATTGAAATTCTTCATGTGATTGTGCCTTCTTATCCCTTTTTATTAAGGATTTAATCCTCTCAAACTTCTGATCCAACCTTTTGATTTCAGACTCTGCTGCTTCAGGGAAAGTCATAGAGAGGATTATAAAAATATCCAGAGAATAGGATGTCCTGTGCCAAACGTCCTTTCACTTCCTCTGTTATCACTGACGCCTGTGTAGAATCCGTGTCAGTGTAAAATAAAAATACGAAGACTGTTCTCTGAGGCACCTGCAGAGAGAATTACTGCAGAGAGGGACCAGTATTACAGCATAATATCTGTGTAAAAACATGTTTTATTGTTGTCCATATAGAGGGTGTGCGTGATCCAGTCAGAAGGTACTGTGTGTTCTCCTGCGGGTTCTCCTCACCTCATACTCCCCTGCTCCCCATGTAGATCCATTAACAGCTCCACAGACAGGCTGCTGCTCTGACATGGTCACATTAATAACAGTAACATGATAACTCTACTCACATACAGCTATTTCAAATTAAAGAATGGAAAAATTGAATGCCCAAGTTGAAATCTGAAAATCTTCTGCACCAATTCTTTAATCACAACCTGATTGACACGAGACTACAAGCTATATTTCCCTATACTGGTGGTCTGCAGCCTGAGGTTCTGGAGCCACATGTGGCTCTTTAGCCCCCATCCAGTAGCTCCCTGTGGCTTTGGCAAAGAAAAATAAAATGGAAATGAATAATAGTTATTTTATTTTATTTATTTTTTTACATTGTCATGTTTCATTGTTGTAGGTCCGTGAAAATGTTGAGAGAACTCAAAATTTCAAGCCAATGTACAACAATACATTTTTTTTTAGTTTTGAGCCCAACTCAGATTCTTAAGTTTTGAAAAGGTTTTACCAACTACTAATCTTTTGCTGAGATAATTAAATTTTCTGCTTTAGATGAATTTAAATTTAAATTTTAGAAACCACAGATGTTGTATTTAAAAAATTGTAGAATATTCATTCAAGTGAAATTGAATGATGGATAAAATGTTAAAATTTTCAATTCAACCCATTTAATTTTCAGGCACCAAAGTAATGACAGATGAGGTTCACAGCTCACTGTAAACAAATTTTGAAATACAAATTTTTCTCAAATATTCAAGTTTATCTAAAGAAGAATCTTAGGTAAAGATTAGAGGCCAGCAAAACTTTTTAAAGGTTAGAATTGGGCTCAAAACTCAAAGATCTATTGCAGTACTATACCTTAAAATTTTCAGTTGTCTCAGGTCAGTCTGTGTGTATGGCTCGGTGCCTTTTCCTCTAAAATTTGATTGTGGCTTGTCTTCTTGAGTCTCTGTAAAGTAGCTATGGATGCCGCAATTCAATTTCCCCCCCCTTTTTGGGCCAAAAATGACTCCTTTGATCATAAAGGTTGCAGGCCTCTGATCTATAGATATCAATATGTCATGAAGAATCTGAACATTGGCATAAGGCAATGCATTGCATCTACACATTGTTATGCATACACATAACAATGTGTAAACTAGTATATGTTGCTATTCTAAGTCTTGTACCACCTATCAGAGGGCGCCACCCCATCTCTCCCCACATCCTAGAACTGAAGGGAAGAAGACTTAATTATTGTGTTAATATTTACTGTATATTTCTTTAAATGTGCAAAGATAGTATTGTGTACTTTGTGAGTAAAATGTAAAATCTGCAGTACAATATGTCGTTAAAAAGTTTTACGTTGTCTAAGGTTACTGATAGGTCACATGTTTCTGGCTTGGGGCACAATTTTCTGGCCCATTGACTCTCCCTATATGTTGTGTCTGCACAGTTCGATCCTCTCAGTGAAAAAGATAGAAACTCGGTGGGGCGCACAGAACCTGCACCCACCATGATGTACACACTGTCAACCTCTGGTTGGCAGTAGCGAGTGATTGGTTTGATCTATTCTTGATAATTAATACAGTAGAGTGAGATGTGCTGATAGTTGGAGGAGTTCAGTGTGTCAGCTGTTAGAATGGAGACAAAAAATCCATGAAGTCAGTATAAATGGTGCTTTGAGTGGAGAAGAGTGCAAGAGAAGCTTGACAAGAGGAAGCACCAACAACAATCAGAGGAACATGATCAACTCTCTGTGGAGAACATAGAACATAGTGGAACTCAGCCTCACACTGGGTCCAGGTGATCTGCAGACAGGTGATCCCACCTGGATAAATTATTCAGATACTTTACTGAGTAAAAACACTAATACACACTGTGACAATACTCAATTACAAATAAAAGTCCTGTAGTGAAAACCTTACTTGAGTAAAAGTACGTAAACAGTATCAGCTGTTATCGGTATGAAAAGTAAAAGTAACCACTGTGCAGTAAAACGCTCCCTGTCAGTAACTGTACCTGTCAGGTAAATGTTGTGCAATAAAAAGTTAAGTAGGACTATGATTAATCTTAAAATGGATGTAATTTAAAATTCTACTTAAGTACAGTGCTTGAGTAAATGTACTTAGTTACATTACCGCTCTGGAGATGACAGAAGCTGAACGTGGCATTGGTCTTTTACAAACTTCTGAATAGTGCACTATTGTGCAGAAAAATAGTCACCACACCATAAAGTAGCTACTTTATATAAACCTGTCAGAAACATTTAACCACAGAGTCTCTGAGACATTTACATCTCTCAGAGATAATTTATGGACATAGAGTAAATTTTAAGCTACAAGATGGAAATTTTAACATTTCAAATGTAATACAGCATTTTTATTTATTTATTCTTAAATGTTGTATTTTTTAATAGGTTTTACTGTGTTCAGAATTTTCTTCCATTCAGTCTTTTAGCATAACAAATTGTAGCATCACAGATAATTATTCTAAAGGATTTGCAGTAACTGAAGTACCTTAACTTACTGTAACTAAGCAGGTTCTATTAGGCTGTAAAAATGTTTAGTCTGTTCATATCAGTCTTTTTGTGCATCATCAACACTTTTTCAGAAGCTAGACGGCAGCAGCAGCAGCAGATGGAGACATAACACGCATTTTCTTCAGGAAATGCAAATATTCTAGTTCTCAGTAATTTCTTGGTTGGCAATTGGTGACCTTGGTACCAGAGGATGGGGAGGGGTGGTGGCAGATTTACGGGGATGTATTTTGGCCATTTTTCTAACAAAGCGTACCCCCCACCCCCCCCCCCCCCCCAAAAATCACCTGCTGATTGTGCCACCACAATTTCAGTTTCAAAACCTTATGCACAAACTCAAAATATAAAATGCAATTTGAGTTTGATAAAATCATGGCTGGCTCCAGGACGTTTTCTCCCCCAGTGCTGGGGTGGGGTGTGGGGTGGGGGTTGACCAAGATGTGGGGTGCTGAGGAAATAGTCGATTGTCATTTTTTCAACAAAAGCAGATATGGCACATTTGATATAAATGTAGTTTTTTTCAATGAATTTGGACAAAGAGTATTCTTTTTTTGCCTTTATTCTTCAATTGGTGCATACACACCTAGACAAGGTGAATATACTAATGAAATGTAACAATGATCTATGTCAGTTTAGATGTTTTTTCAGACCTTTGCAAGGTGAGGTTGGAGTTATTGGAGTTATTAATTCCTTCAGTTGTACAGCCTTTTCCCTCTTTTCCTTCCTCCTCTGCCCTTCCATCTCCCCACTTTTGCTCATGTTGTGTCGTGGCATCAGCTCGCAGTAGCTGAATGGCTCGAAGAAATGCTGAGTATATGTCGTTGAAGTGGTCAAGATGTTTTTTTTTGCAGAGCTGATTGGTGTTTGATTGATATTTGTTGTGTTGAGAGCTAACCATTGTGACAAAGAATATTGAACAAAATAGTCACAAGCAGAATGCAGCTGACCACGAGACCATGACAAAAATGTCTTGCATGTGGAAGAGTGAAAGATTTCAGTACCTGACAACATCCAAGCAGCTACAGTTAATAATAGAGTAGTCTCATAACAGAGTATATCCAAAATGTGACAATTACAAAATTATAAGAAGTGCATTTCTCTGATGTATAAAGTATAAACTTTGCATTGGTGGTAATGTCTCTGATGAAAATACATCATATAAACGTCAGAAATTAAATTAATAATATCAAAAATGTAGCCAGAATGAAAAGTGCAATGCATTTACCCTCTGCCTGTTAACTGTGCAAAAAAAATAAATAAAACAAAACCAAAAATATTGTAGGCTGATGATACATGTTCATCTTGTTGTGCATCACTTCTAATGTTACGTGTTTAATTCTTTCCCTGACAGCGTTTTTTTTTTTAAAGTTGCCAGCCAACACCAGCATTTTTGACAAATTTCACAGATTTTTCAACAACCACATAATTTTCTTTTCTATGAATATGTTAACATGGAATATATAAAAAGAAAGAACAGATCTGATAGTTTCAGACAGAGAAAAAATGTTTTGTTCGAGCTTCAGTCGTTCATTTCAGCACATGAATGTTGGTTGGTTGCACAAAAAAGATAGAAAACTGAATATTTGTGAAAGACATTTTTAAAGTGATAGTTCACCCAAAAATGAAATTTCACTCAATATCTACTCTCCCCTGTGCTGATGTGAGGATGGGTGAAGATCTCCAGTTCACAAAACACTCCTGGAGCTTCAGCGGAAAACAGCGTTGGAGCCAAATCCAGTACAATTGAAGTGAATGGTGACCAGTTTTAAAATATAAAAAAAGAACCCCAAAAAAACACAAAATGTCTCCGTATTGCTTGTGTGGTGTAATCCAAGTGTCTGTGAGCTGCAACATTAAAATTTGTCTGAGAGGCCTGGGGGCTGGAGCGCTCTCTGCCCCGGCTGTGGTGTGAGCAGCCTCGCTGTGTTCCGGCTGCTGTGGATTTAGGGGACTGCAGTGTGAGCAGCCCGGGCTCTGTGCCCGGGTCATGATGCTCTCTGACCTGCGGATCTGCAGCTGAGCAGCAATGTTTTCAGGCAAGATAACACTGTCTTCTTTTTCTGTTGCTTAATTCCAGTGGCTCCCTTCTTCTTTGAGAGACAATTTTTTGTCAGATGTTGCGTCACAGCGTGTCACCTACTTCCTTACGGTGACATCAGCAATTGACAAAATATCTCATCAGGCAGGGAAAGAGTCAATGTACATCACACTGTCAGAAGTAAAATGAACAATCGCCACAGTGCACCACATGTTATAAAACTAGCTGGCTGGTTATTCATTTTTTCATATCTCTTTCTTCAACATAAAAGTAAGTAAAAACAAAATTAAATGGTTGAAGAAGGGAGGCCCTGGTTTACTGCTGTGCCTGGATAAAATTCACATTCAAACCTTCCTATACAATTCAGAAGTTTAAACTGTATATAAAGGTTTCATTTTCAATACTTGACAAGGCAAATATCTGCTTATATTACATGATTAAACATCACTTTGTAAAAATTGACTTTAATGCCAAGATTTAAAAGCAGTTTTCATGCAATATTTTATAGATTCAGATGATGTCTTAACTGTTGTCAAACTCCTGGCAGAGCTCAGTGGCTGCTGTCTGTGACTAAATCTCCATCCACAGTCCACATATCTTTTCATAACTCATCTCATCTTGGTGTAACTCCCCCGTGGTTTGCTGAGCAGTCAATCAATATGTGGGCAGCAGCAGCACAGTGGAGCTGGACTATAGAAAAATTACATCTAAAAATAATAGCTGGGAGAGCGGTGCAGGGAACCGAGCATAAATCAAATGGCTTTTTCCTTCAGATGTGTGAAGAAGAGGCTCAGGGAACGGATGTGTTATCGTCAGGCCGTGGACAGCACATCCTCGCAGAAAGAAAAAAAAAAGGCAGCATTTTCAGAGGGGTCAGCAGAGCTTCGGCAGAGCCCCGAGGCCTGTCAGGATGCTTCCATCACAGAGGAGGGAGGGAGGCAGAGCGGAGCGCCGCAAAAACTCCAGGCTGCATCGTCAACAGCACCGTTTACAGCTAACATTAGCCCTGCTCGCTGTCAACCCGCAACTGTTGTCAGAGAGCATTACAACATGGTGAAGCAGCCGCTGGATAACATCAGTCAAAAGGACAGTTTGGGATCAGAAAGCCCCGTTTTACATTTTAAAGTTACACAAAACATATTTCAGACATATAACAAGCAGTTGAGTTTGTCAGGCTTTGTAATTCTGGACGTTTATTTCTATATTAATTTCACTCTATTTATGTACTTTTTAATTATTTTAGTAGTGAAAAAATAACTGACTGAAATTTAGTGAAAAACGATAAAATGACATATAATATCAGTATATACAACAATATTAGAAATATGCACAAGATATTTAAAAGACAGCATTTAAAATCTTTACTTCTCAATTACCTTTAAGTTGAGAAAGAGAACAGGTGTTGCTTGCACATTTAATGAAGATGAGAAAATACAGTAATTACATAAAGGGTTTTATTTCAAAAAATAATTAAATTCTTTGTTTTACATGTTATGTAGGCCAGACATATACCACTGGTTCACAACCTGGGGTCTGGGCCCAATTTAAGGAGGCACCAGAAATCATAGGGGGTCCCAAGACTTTGTCTGCTGTGAGCTCCTCAAAATCAGATTTGCACATGTCAACTAAAATCAGAATTTCTCGATTCGTTCAGCTTTCCTTAGATACAAGTGGGGGGGTTCCAAGGAAAAAAGGTTGGGAACCACTGACTCTATTGCCCATTCTTGAGAACTGGGACAAATGATGTCCTACCAAAAAATGTAATATTTGAAATATTTGTCATTTCTGAATTATTTTGATCAACTTTATTTGTTTTTGTTTTTTTTTTTTAAATTCTAAAATTGCTCTGTACCATAAAACAGCCTTGTCCCAGACAATATATTTCAATTTCAATCTATTTTTAATGAACATGTTGACCCTTTAAAGTTGTTTCCCAGATTTCCATCAACTCTGTTAGATTTTTACAAAACATGATTTAATCAGGTATAAAAAGGTTTAGCTATACCCTAATGACCCCTGTCTCACTTCCTGGTTTAAAAAAGGCAGCAGGAATACAGCTCAAACACTGGTAAACTCTCTATTTTTCTGCAAATTCATGAAATAATATTCCAGATGTGTCTCAACCATAACACATCAACTCTGTAGTCCTTCTAAATTAAAACGATATACGAATTATGGTTTAAAAATGTGTATTTTGATTAACATGAAGAGAATTCTGAGACACTTTAAAAAATAAAATGGATATTCACTACAACTATGCTGTGAAATGAAAAAATGTAACATTTTGTCGACTCTTTAAACTTTGTAAGATGTAAAATCTGACAGAGTTGATGTCTACATTTATTAGAAAATACAGTCACTAGGAGGTTGGTCAATTACAAGATTTAATAGCCAAGAGTTTGATCTTTTTTTGATATTTTCCACCATAATTGAAGACTAAAAATCAAAACCCCCTCTTAATATGGTTTGTCCCAGTTCTCAAGAATGAGTGTCATATTCAGGTCTGCTAGACCCTTATGAACACACTGCACAGAACTCCAATAACCAGAAAAAGACTTGCTATGTTTGGTATGGGGACTAATGATGCTTTCTAAAAAATATGTTGTCGAAGCTATAAAGCAGATTAAAATCAACTGTATTTAACCAAGCTTTACCACTGTACTCAGTGAGACTTCTGAGACATGTCATCAGTTCAAAATGAGATTCAAAGTTCTCCTAAATTTAGCAAAATTAAAAAGTGTGGAGCTGATAAAATAATGTAAGGTGTGTTTTGAGCTTTTAAAGTCTGGCTGAAAACCTTATCTTTTGTTTTATACAACTTTAGCCAAATCGGTGTTCATCAGTGAGTTCAGTCAGACCTGAATAAGGACAACTGGAGAGCACAACTGAGACACTTCCTAACAGAAGTCATATAAGCAGGAGAGTGACTTGCACTGTTCTTTTATCTGAGTCTATTCATTAATTATTGATCCGGTCAGCAGAAATGTTCAGTTGAACGTGTGCTTGCTTTGACACAACAATCAGATTAAAGTTAGCACACAGCTGCGTTTGTTCAGCTCAGTTGGTCAGGTGATGCAGCAACAGTCCGGGAGCTTTTTTGTTTTTCAGCTGAATCAAACTATTGTGTCCTCTATTTTTCAACCTGATCTTATCTTCAGAAACACTTATCTCAGGCTCCCACTTGGTGCTGCAAAAGAGCAAAAACTGCCTGAAGCAGCTGAAAAAACGAAAACAGCACATAAAAGACAAAAATGAATTGCGAGCGAAAAAAGCAGGAGCTCGTGTGAACAGACTCAAGTCTGTGAATGTTTATTGGCAATAAAACTATTAAGCATGCATAAAACAAACTGAGGCTCTAATCAGTCTCTGAGATCCCACAGGGACAGAGACGGAGGAGCAGAATGAATATTATAGTCACTGTCCACAGTTCTTCACTGGGTTACACTCACATTTATGCTCAAAACTTGTTTGGGGCCACCTCTGGCATTATTATTTATTACACAATATGTCAACATTTAAGCTGGGGCATCAGTGGACAAAAAATCCATAATTACTTTTTCGGCATCATGTAATTCAAGTGGGTTGAGAAAAAAACCTTAGAGGCCTTAGAAAATCTATCCTGGTTTTTCGGTGGTTACCTGAGCTACCAACCCTAAGTGTTGGTATTTGATGACTGTTCTCGTTCCCAACGCTTCAAACACATCAGCTTGTTCAGTGCCCCTCCAGTGAGATTTCTGGACATGCCCGTCTACCTCTAACATTGTTCAAATGTGCTGTCAGAGTCAAGTGACGTAGTATAAAGAGCAAGAAAGTGTGTGTTCTGAGGAGATGGGATGGATGGATGGATCATTCAAACACAGGACTCTCACAGGAAACAGAAAGTCAACATGGATTTCTTTTATGACGTTATGTCCTCAAATACATAACCAGTCTCACTCATCATCCCTACACCTACCCAACCCAATGAATGAAAGCAAGCCAATCAGAGGCAGGTGAGACTGGATTTGATAACATGAGCCAGTCTACAACTTATGTAGATGACGTTCTGTACATGCACTTACATAAGTAAGGTTCTTTTTTTGAATCCAAACCACGAACCTTTTCTAAACCTACCCAAGCAGTTTTTTGTGCCTGTATTTTGAAAGTGTACGTGGATGTTGCATATTTGTTATTGCTAACTTGACTGTGGAGCTCTGCATGTGCTTAACTGATGCTTGAAGGTCACCTACAGCATCATAGACTGAAGCATAAGGTCACTGACCAAGCTGCCTTATTTGAGATGTCATTATGGATCCCACTTTCATGACCGACCCTACTCTGCCTCTGATTTGCCTGTTTTGCCTCAGATTTGCTGTACTCTGTCCATAATTTGCCCTACTCTGCCTTCGGTTTGCCCAATTCTGCCTGCAATTTGCACAATTCTGCCTCTAATTGGCCCAATTCTGCCTCTGATTGGCCATACTCTGCCTCTAAATGACTTCCTCTTATTTTCACACTAACCCTACCCAGTCTCACTCCTCATGCTTAAACCTGCCCAACCCAACCAACAAAGACAAACCAATCAGAGGCAGGTCAGTCTGGATTTGATAACATGAGCCAGTCCACCTAAATCCACCACTAAATCTTGCTATACGACCCTGTTGTACATTGGTAAATAAATGGTATCTAGTAAATGTAAGGAAGAAGAATGTGTACTTCTTTCAGAGAGCAAAGCATGGATATGTTTCACAGAATTTAAAGCTCACACAGTACAAACAGTGGGAGAAAACAGTTTCTCAAAGCTGATGTGTGGTTTGTCCTCAATAACATGTCAAAGCTCCCACTCTGTCAGAGTTGCTGTGAAACTCACTGACAGCAGAGCAGCTCCTGCTTCTGTCTTGTATTGACAGTGTAGGTTTTCACTCTTATCAGGGGGCATAATACCACATTGATTCACATCTGTCTTGTTTATCCACATTTTCAGCTCATCCTGCATACTGAGCTCCCCTCAGTGTGTGATTCGGGATCCTGATCCTGAGCTCCTCCTGAGCCACTGAGGTATAAGCACATCTTTTCTTTTACAACTCGGAGAGCAGCCTCTCACCTATCCCTCTAATACCTTTCAAACAGAGGTGTCATAAATATGGAACGTTTCTCCGCTCACCAGCCAAAAGGTCTTTCTTGACATGTCATTAAATTACCTCACAAAAACCTCCAGTGTCAGGCCGAATTTTACTCCTGACCTTTCCCTGCTACAAGGGAGGATAAGACTATTAAAGGCATTTACTGTATCTTGTAAAGGGAGAAGCAGTGAGAGAGATGTATGAGAATCCTGCTGGAACATTTTTCAGCAGTCAGGTAATCATTTTCAAATGCCTGATGCTGTACAGGCTGTACTCTCAGAGGGCTGAGGAAACATTCTGAAAGTTCTGATTTGGAGCATCTTTTTCACATTTCACAACTGTTGCAGCACAAAATAATGGCAGGAAAACATGTGGGTGAGCAAACTTATAAAGAAATATTACCAAACATTTGCTTCATGACCAGTGTTACTCCATGGAGCGCAAAATTGTGCCAGTTTTCAGAAAATGTAATGTTTTGATGCAATAATTTCAAAATATGCTGCATTCATGCATGTGCACTATTATTTCAGTAGATGTTAGTGATGGATGAACATTTGGAATGCCGATGCTAACATGGTTACAGAACAGTTGTGCCTAATGCCTGTGCTGCTAGAAATGAGGAGGAGGATGTGGGCTGGTGCAGAATCAAAGTGGGCCGACGACGATGCATCTCTCTTTGGCTCGCTGTCTCAGGTCTAAATTGGGTTAGTTTAGCTCTTATCCTGGCTGTCTTCCACCATTGTAGTCCCGCTGGTCTGGCTAGGTGACCCATCTCAAGGTGCACTAATCAAGTCCATGTGCTTCTTTTTCCCATGTTGTGTAATTCTGTCAACTATCATGTACATACAGGGTTCAACGTTAAGGTTTTTTCCTACTTGCCCTGCAGGACAAGTACTTCTCAAATCTACTTGCCCTGCCTAGGAGGTTCTTTTTCTGGCTGTGTGGTGCATACTTTCGCTCACAACTTGACTGTATAAAACACTACACAACACTTCTTTTTTCAGAGAGAAGTATTTATTAGCTATCACAGTGCCCTATAGCAGTGGCATGTTTAAGCTCTTCCACTGCTACAAACATATTGATTGGCTGTCCATCTTTCATAAATCTGATGTATATCCCCTCCAGGTCCCTCACACTGATGTTTGTTGCAGCATCAGCTAGGATACTAATGAACCTGGCTGCCTTTATTTCATTGTAGCAGGGCTCCCAGATGACTTGAATGAATCTGGAAAAGATATAATAACACAAACACACAAAACACAAAATTTTATTACCATCATTATGATAATGCTAAATGAGCTACAGGTATTAGTAATTTATCATGATTAATGACACTCAGACATTGGATTAATTGACAGTAAGTAGTTAATGTTAGAAAAGCCTAATGTAATGTACTCCATCGCATGACCATCTCTCTTGCCGAGCTGTTGTTGTTAGCATTTAACATTAGCTTGTAGTTGTGATCCACATATGTTTTGTGATCAGATCTTTTAGGGCAAGCGATATGACTGTGCAATAGATTATACATGAATTGAGCTTTAGGTAAATAGTTTAGGTAACATTAGATAGTCACTCACCTTTGGCAAGCTTGATCGGTCCTGTATTTTCCCCTGACGTCAACTCCATTTATTGCTTGAAGATCGAGCAGTGATGAATATTGGGTGAACAACTCTCTGTTTTAGTGACACCATAAGCAGTGGTTAGACTTTTTTATGTGGTTGTGGCTCTCCACATGAAGTCTTCGGACACAATGGTCCATCGTTCCAGGAACAGTCTGGCATTTCTTTCAGTGCAAGCCAAGTGTGAAATGGATTCAGCATGGCTCTCCATGTTCTGCTTTCTGTAGCCGCCATTGCCACAGAAAAATGATCAATTTTTACTGGCTTTAGCTGGGAACTCTCTGCAGACAGTGCAGTACATAGCCAATATTGTGGCATCCTACTCCACCCATGGATATATTTCTTTCCACAAAAGTTCTGTAATACAGTTGCATATCAATGTCACCAGTAGGAGGCAGTGTGGCGCTGTGCTTCTCCTAGGGACCCTCTTATCCAGCGGTCTCTCCTGCTTCCTCAGTCCTTGGAGCGAAGCTGCATTGAACTGAAGTATCTGGAAAAAAAACTGGAAAAATACTGCCCTTCACTTGTTTGCTCATGTCTGAGACATATTCTACAGATATACTCAATGAAACTGTTGTTGAAAGGTGTCATAAGGCTGGTATGATGTTCATATGATGGTCAACAGATTATTTTCACTGTATTTTTGCTGTGAACTACACAAATCACATCGAGAAAATAGGAGAGATGCTGAATTTCTAGTTGAAGAGACAACTGGAGCCACACCAATCATATGGGCTGTATGGCTGCTTTAACATGTTAATATGGCCACCAAAATGAAAAGCAAGAAGCTCTGTGAAGCACAGGCGCTGCTCCGGCAGGCAGTACAGCCTGTGCTGTAGACACTTAGTCTCATTAGATATTCACTGGTGTTCTGTCTGTAGTTTCACTGAACATGTGTTGTGATTGTTACAAAACAAGACTTAACTTTTTTAGTAATAGATAATATGAACAGCATATGAATTTGTGAATATATTTTGATTAAATCAGTTACATAAGCTCTGATTCCTGCCTTTAGTTATTAAGAATTTCCTTTTTGTTTTTCAGAGCAATGGTGATGTTTTTTTTACTTGTCCACTGCACTGATTAGGCGCTCATAAATAACACATCATTGATGACGTTTGACCTGTTTTAAATGAGATGATGGAGAGTGCAGCTGCCACTGTGGGAGGATTTTATCGTCAAAAACTGTTTTTTGAGCTCTTAACTGTAACACACCTGTCACATATGCATAATGATTCTTGTGTCTAATAAACACAGCCAGGACACTGTGCTTCATGTCACCCTCAGAATCTGTAACTGATCCTCAAATCATTAGAGTTACAGTCTGATGTTACCCTAAATTATTCTATATATTTCAATCTGTCTGACATGACACGCCCGCGCCCAACTCCCCTGTTCTGAATGTCACACAGTCTCATCTGGTCACTGTACATCTGCATCACAAAACAACATTCTGTGTTACTGTACTGTCGTACAGGTGGAAACTGTAGACATTTAGAGTCACAGGGTTTATACACACTGCACAGAGGCAGACATTTGTCATAAATTGGGACAAATACAGGAGAATTGTGACTCCGGGAGGAAATGGGGAAAGGGCAATGAAAAACATGAGTCTCCTAGGAAAATAGTTAGGGTTGGCAAGTATGTTTAACAACAAGATTAAGTGAGCTAATGTCTGAATAGTGCCAGAGTCTCAGTAACTTTCTGACCTCTCTACACTGTGTCAGTTTTTGGGACTCACGTTTTTATTTGATAGGACAGCTGAAATGAGGACAGGAAAGAGTCGGGGGACACAGGCAGGAATCAAACCCATGGCAAAAACTTGGAAAATCAGCATTTTCATTGCAGTTTTTTACAAACGTTACCTAGACTGGATGATATGGTTCATTTCTTGAGGACTATTTTAAGTGGCGGATTAATCCACAGTCAGTGTTCTAATGAGTATGAAGGGCAGTAAGATGGTGTGTGTGGGACTGAATTAAAATAAACTACATTGTGTGTTGTCATGGTAATGAAGAAACATGTCACCCAGTGTAACAGTGTGGCTCACTGATGTGTTTTTAACAGTTTCTGGACAATAGTGGCACTCTATGCCACAGAGGAAGAAGATGGTGCATTCCCCTTGCAGTGGGAAGCTGGAATTTCTGAACTCCCAGTTGTATAATTCAACTGGAATGCCCCCTGAAGTCAGATTTCTGACTCAGAAAGTCAGACAAACCTCACCATTCATTCAAGAAGAACTTCACTGAACATGACATAAAGGGTTTTTGATGCACTTAGAATTATATTTATTTTTTACTTTTTGCAATTAGAGGGGTAAATAAAAATTCTGACTTTTTTTGAGCACAGCTAACTTATTCATATTATTCACATACAGTGAGTGTCTGTATGTGCAAAATACTGCAAAATGCATTATTATCAACAAATATTACTAACAATGGTTAACCACTTCAGGAAGACTAATGCGTGACAATAGCTGTCCTGGTGATTTTCTGACTTGTTCACTTTTCTTTCTTTCTTTCCTTCTGTTTTTTTTTTTTTTGTTTGTTTTTTACTTTGCTACCCTTCAGCTTCTGAGGTTTAAGGGATAGTTCACCCAAAAATGAAAATTAAGCCATTGTCCACTCACCTTTATGCTGATTGAGTGTGCAAAACACTGCTGGAGTTTCACAGGAAAGCAGTGTTGCAGAATCTCCCAAACAATGGAAGTGAATGGTGACCAGTTTTCAAACATACATACATCCTGACATGCCGTTTGCTCACCGTCACAACACACACACACACATACTCAGTGGAGAGTGTGCAGGTGAACATGTGAAGTGGCTCCAAGCTAAGGATCTACAGTGAAGATTCAGGCTTAAAACATGGTCTAAATAAATAAATATGAGTCAACTTGGTATGTTGGGGCTTTAGGAGACTTGGATTACACTAGACGAGCAGCATGGAGGCATTTTATATTTTTATTCTGTAGTTTTTTTTACATTTGAAAATTGGTCACCATTCACTTCCATTGTTTTCAAGATTCAGCAACACTTTTCCTGTGAAACTCCAGCAGTGTTTTGTGGACTAAAAAACTAAACCTGACCTTCAATCGGCATGAGGGTGAGTAGATAATGACTGAATTTTCATTTTTGGTTGAACTATCCCTTTAATGGAATGCGGCAATAGATCAGGCTTTGACTTTTTAGTAGATACATTCACTGTTGTTTTTATTATGCACATGAGATCTATTGACAAGAGGAAAAATACATAATATCAGCAGTGTGAGTGTACAGGATGACTATAAATATGTAGGTAAAATCCTGCTGAACGGAAAATAGCGCCCAGTAGAGAGACAGTATCTATATGTGGTGGAGTCAGTGACTGGCTGGGGAATCACAGCAACAAACAGGAAGTAGGAGTCAAAGAGAAAAACATGAGTGAGGAGGCAGCAGTTTGTCAAACCTCCACAAGCCTGCCTTTAATTGCTGAGTAGCAGCATTTGTGGCAAGCTCTCCGGAGGCAAGCACTGAGTTTGAAGATGTTAATGTGAGGTGATTGAGTGGTTCAACAAGCATAACTCTGCCTGGGGGTGTCTTCCTTCTCCCGCCCATCCCCTCTTTCCAGCCTCGATGGGGTAATTTGGAGCGGAGAAAAGAGAGGCCGTGCTGCTCATTAATGCTGCCTTGCCCGTCGGCCCCTGTGGACACGGTGGCCATAGCTCAGCAGTCCTGGCCCTGCCAAAAAAACAGGAAGAGAATGAGGATGAGCGATATTGACTGTCTTTCAGTGGGAGTCTAATGTAGGCCCCCAGAGGCCACAGAAACTGTGTCACTGCAGCTTCAGCTTCTCTCACTCCACGTTTTTGTGTTCGTGGTACATTTTCAACACGTTCTCGTACCTAAATGACAGAATAGGTAAAGACTCTCAAAACTATTCATATGAACCGGACCATAACTACCTTACGAGAATCAAGTGATGTAATTCACATGACACTGAAGGGATAGTTCACCCAAAAATGAAAATTCAGTCAGTATCTACTCACCCTCATGTCGATTGAAGGTCTAGTTTAGTTCTTTAGTCCACAAAACACTGCTGGAGTTTCACAGGAAAACAATGTTGCAGAATCTCCCAAACAATGGAAGTGAATGGTGACCAATTTTCAAATGTAAAAAAACAAATGAAAAAAAAAGAAAACATAAAACGCCTCCATACTGCTCGTCTAGTGTAATCCAAGTCTCCTGAAGCCCCGACATGCTGTTTACACGCCACAACACACACCCCCAGTTTAGACAGTGTGCATGTGCACATGAACGTGGCTCCAAGCTAAAGCTCTACAGTGAAGATTCAGGCTAAAAACATGCAGAAAATAACTCCTTTTCATCAACTTGACATGTTGGGGCTTTAGGAGTCTTGGATTACACCAAACGAGCAGTATGGAGACATTTTAAGTTTTTTTTTTCCCCCTTTCCGAAACTGTTGAAATCACCATTCACTTAAACTGTTTGGGAGATTCTGCAGCTGTGCAAAATTCTCAGTGCTAAAATGCTTGTAACTGGGGATGTGTGCAATTAGTTGACTATACGATTAAATGCCGCCACCCTTGCTAGTTGGCACCAGAAATACTAGTTGGTTAAAGTATTTGTCAATATTTTATTCATGCACAATGCCAGTTAACTCTTGCTTCTAAGGTGTTATGCAGCCAACCACCACTAGTCATGGCTGCCACACTGTCAGACAGCAGCCCCTCTGAATTCTCCGATGGCCCACCCAACCCCGAATGTTGTTATCAGCAAAGTGGAAGGGATGACAGTGTTTTAATTTAGAAACTGAAAATAAGGTTGAATGTAGTCTGTCACAGAAGAAACTGATCTCTAACCACTCAGATGGAGCAATGTGTGACCACATTCAGCACAGACACAGACATTAACCTGCAAGCAGGACATCAGCTGCTGCTAGCACTGCTAATGTTGGCCATACTGTGTGTCAAGATTTAGTAAGTTGTTGTGACATTTTGAAGGTTAATGTACAATGTTCGTATTGCACAACGCAAAGTGCCACACATTTCAGCATAATTTAAAATACGATTTGGTGATTGTAGACTCTGATTTTTGGCTTCAAGTGTCTCTTAACACATGCAGTGTTTTTTGGACAGTGTTTATTTGTGGTCAATTTTAACTGCTTTCTGTTTTATTGTTTTTTTTTTTCTGTTAGACTACTTGACTATAGTTGGGAGAAAAGAGAAAACATGCCATTGTTTGTTTGAGACGAGTTGTTTCCATGGATGCTTCTCGCTGTCGTCATGCCTAAAAGCATGCCTGTAGCTGCTAGTAGTCCCTCGTAGGATGCTGATTGGTCACAACACTTTTGATGCAGACACAATTGGATAACTAGAAGCCTGGTGAGATGCATTCTGGTGTGATCTCACGAAGATTAACACTCTATAATCCTGTGAGATACTTTGAGGACTTTTACTGTGTGCTGTTTTTTTTACTTCCTGTACATCCACTTCCATCTCCCTCCATGTTGCTGTCCCATCCGTCTGCTCTTACCTTCCTCAGGCTCTGTGTACAAGTGTGCAAACAGCTCACTAATAAGAGTGAGGGGGCAAACTCCCTGCAGCAGCCCGAGGGGCTGAAAAGCTAATACACAGGGCTGGTGGATGCTGGGAAAATGATGCCTGGAAGAGTGTGTTTCTCTGTAGCTGCTGCCAAATGCTCCTGGGTACAGGCTGGGATAGTTAAAGTAAAATTACTGCCCCAGCCGCCCGAGGGCTCCACCCCTGTGTTGTTTTGTCAAATACAACACTTGCGATATTGGTCTTTTTATTCACCTCATAGGACGGGAGAATCCCAGAAGTGCTGTATTGTCTGTTGTGCTGTTTGCATCATCATCAGAATGTGGCCGGTGGTGAAGGAGGGGCTCGTAGTGATTAACTGCAGTATTGATTTTACAGGCCTCTTCAGCCATATACTGAGATCTATCTTTGTAACACCAGCATGTCCTCTTTGAGTCTGCTCAGCCACCAACCTTTGTTTTATATATTTTAAGGCTCTCTCATTAAATGTCTGTGCCTCTGTGTAGGGCTGCAGGGTTAATTAATCTCCTGTGCCAAATAGCATCCTGCTAGCCAAAGACCTAAATCTACCAGAGACACCGCTGCTGGCTCTGATGTCTGCTTCACAATCACACTTCTCACTGAGAATCTGGCACTCACATGATCTAAATTACAACTGACATAAGCTTCATGCTCTTGTGACCCTCTGACCTTGACATCTGTATAGAGCTCCATAGTGAGTGGAAGTGGCATTAACCTAGAGTGAGTATTTGACAACCTGGGGATGAGACTCAACAATCAACTATCTTGGTCCAGAATTATAGCACCTTTAAACTGATGCTGATTTTTTTTTAGGTGTCTAAAATATATTTTCCTGCTGAGCAGTTCATTGCTTAGAGTCCTGCACCTGTAGTCCTGCTGCTTCTCCAAACTGGGGGGACACTGACTATACACTGACTATGGATCAGTACCTTATACAGCCCCACTTCAAAAAATCCAAACTATCCCTTTAATACAATGTTTTCCACAGGTATATATTTTATTAAAAACATCAAATAAACAAGAGTAACACTTTATATTTGTCTGTAACTAGTTAATAGGTAGTAAGGCCTTTATAAGATGGTTGTACTTTAGAGCTGGTACCCTGCCCCCCCAAAAAAAATGTATAGTTAACTGCTAACAAGTACATAATAAAAGATGAATTCGTCTTAATAAGCATTGTTGACATTTCAGAGCTGCTAGCCCCAAAATGCATAGTTAAATGTTAATAACTGCATAATTAATGTTTAATTAACCTTAACAAGTATCAGTGGTGTAATGAGTCAGCACCGGGCCCTGATGCAGGATTATCAAACCTGGCCCTGCCCATCACAATCAGGCATAATGTAACGTAATGTCAGTGAATGAAAGAAGAAAAAGCATGCAGCTTTCAAATGATCAACAGCAGTGAAATGTGCTGCAGTGATAAAGAGAAGGAGTCATAATAACAAGGCTGATAAACCAACCTCCCTGACAAAATCTGGTGTTGGAGCAACGTAACAGATTAAAACATAATCACTGTTAGAGCAACTTCTCACACATAAAAACTAACTGGTGACAGTGCACCTTTACAGGGCTGGAAAATATAGAGGTTAACAGGTGATGGTGCACCTGCACATTGATGACATTCCTCATGTCTACATGTAACATTAGCAAATAAACAAAAAGCATAAGTGTGTAGGTTGATCATTAGTCAAATAAAATAACAAATAACTTCTATTCACATCATAGGTGCACTGTCCTTAATATATCCATGGGAACAACTTGTGTTGCTCATCTTTCTGAAACTTTCTGAAATTTGGAAGCCTTTTCTTTCTCTGCCACTTCTTTCAATTCTGGCTTCTCAAACTTACTTTTGTGTTTGTATTTTGTTTGTTTCTCACTTACTTGCTGTCTTGACATTTCTAACTTTCTGTTTATTTTCCCTGGCGGTAATATTGTGCATCTCCATAACTGCAATAACCCAGAATTCCTCACAGGCACACTTTTGGAATGTGAAATTGCCCCTTAATCCACACATTGTTAACTGCTTATAAATGCATAATAAATTATATAAAAATCTTAATAAAACAACAACCAAAGGTTTAACAATGACATAATAGGTAAGTAGGCTAAACTCAATAAATGTGTTTGTAATGCTGTTATAAACAATTATAAGACTCTCATAAGGCTTTTATTAACAATCATTAACAAGCAGTCTATGAACTGTTAATAAGTTTCTTACAAGTTCATAGAAATGTCTTATAATCTCAACATAAACATGTTTATTATACAATTATTAACACTTATATAAGCTTATTTAAGCATCTTATAAGGGTCTTATTACCTATTAACTAATATTATTACAAGCACCTCTGTTACCTAAACAGGCAGTAAGCTGACAGTGTGCAGGGGTTGTCCTGCCTTTTACACAGTGAGATGTGCAGAGAAAATGATTTTGACAGTTTGATTTGATTTTCTAATAGATCAGATCCACACTTTACCCCTCACTTTTCTCGAGCGTTTCTTAAGAGACGTCTGGAGTGTTAGTCTCTCCTGCTGATGGACATTCAGTGAACAAGTGTATGATTGTGATTTGGAGAGCTCAATCAGACTAATACCTGCAGCCACTCTCATCCTGATTGTCATGGAAACGATGAAGGACAATTTAGACATCTCTGGAACATAATGATACATCAGAATCAGCATCCATCCCAACATATTCCAGCTGATAGAGGATCATTTACAGATATTCAAGAATATATAAGGATCTTTTAATTTCTTCTGAAAGAATTTCTATGTATACTGTCTGTGGTTTGTGAGCCACCAGGCTTGTGTAACATTATATTGAATGGCTCTGAGTCAGACAGAGGCATCACTATTCCTCTTATTTTACATACATTATTCTCCTCATATTTGTTTGAATATTACAGGATTGATTTCAAAGCCCAGAATAACCTTGAAAATGTCTTCAGGAAGATGAGTCAGATTCAATCTTATTCGCTGCAAACACTCTTACATGTTGTTGCTTTAATATTTATTCAGTTAAAATCTAAATTTAACTTTGTTCATAAAGGGACAGTGCACTTTATAATTAAAAAATACATATTTTTCCCTGACTGGTAGTGTTATTTATCCATCCAGAGTTTTTTGGTGTGAGGTGCAGAGTTTTGCAGGAGTGTCTGCTGTCTCTCCAGCATAGTTTGTTGTGAGCAGTTTGATGTAGAAACTACTTTCTTTCTGAAGTAGAATCTATTTGAACAACTTTTTTACTAGGGAGAAAGTAGTCCCTATATCAAACTGCCCACAACAAGGTCTGTGGATTATCTTGAGATACAGGGTGGGGGATTTTTGGAAAGAGACACTCCCAAACTCTGAAACTCACTCAAAATTATCTATATGGATAAATAGCACTACATGTCAGGGGAAAAATGTGTATTTAGATGGGTGAACTGTCCCTTGAATTCAGGTAACATATTCTCACAAGAATCACAAATACCTTGTTTAGTTATTGAAATACTCATTAACATTTCAAAGAGGCAAATTATGAACATCACATGACAGAATGACAAAAGTAACATGATGGACTTCACAACCTAAATAAATTTAACCCCTTAGCTAATGTTAGACAGCAGCTAATGTTAGCATTCAAACATTTCCAAACTAATATTACTAACATCATGCATGTCACGCAAATTTCTCAGTGCTAAAATGCTTGTAACTGGGGGTGTGCGCAATTAGTTGACTATACGATTAAATGGCGCCACCCTTGCTAGTTGGCACCAGAAATACTAGTCGGTTAAACTATTTGTCTGCACAGTACAACAGAAGTAACAAAAGGGCATTTTTGGCTAACTTGGAAACAATCCTGTCTTTAAAATGTTGTGGACAACTTAACTTGGTATGATGTTTCATGAATTTATGAATAATTTCCTTTAATCAAAAAACTAAAAAATAGACAGCAGTTGTAATCAAATGAAGTTGTTTGGAAACTTGAACAAAACATGAACAACATTAAACTCTGAACTTGTATTTGAAGGATGTATAACAACCATTGAATTGTAGTGGCTTCATACAAAAATATGCAAAATATTTACTCATATCCACTAATAGGGCGGCATGGTGGTTCAGTGGTTAGCACTGCCGCCTCACAGCAAGAAAGTCCTGAGTTTGAATCCCCCAGCTTGCTGGATCAGGGCCTTTCTTTGCAGAGTTTGCATGTTCTCCTCATGTTTGCGTGGGTTCTCTCCGGGTTCTCCAGCTTCCTCCCACAGTCCAAAGACATACATGCTAGGTTAACTGGTGACTCTAAATTGCCCGTAGGTGTGAATGTGAGTGTGAGTGGTTGTCTGTCTATGTGTCAGTCCTGTGATGAACTGGTGACTTGTCCAGGTTGAACCCTGCTTCTCGCCCAATGTCAGCTGAGATAGACTCCAGCAGCCCGCGACCCTTCGGGAGTAAGTGGTTACAGAAAATGGATGGATGGATATCCACTAATAAAGTTACTTTAATAATACAGCTAATCCAACACAAGTTACTACCAATATGAGCAAAGGTTTTGCTTCTGATTTTCTCACAGCTCCCCTGTAGGTTCAGACTAGGGCTGCAAATAATAATTATTTTCATTATGGATTAATCTGTTGATTATTTACTTGATTAATCGGTTAGTTGTTTAGTTCATAAAATGTCCGAAAATGTTGAAAAACGTTGATTAAAGTCCAAGATGACATCCTCAAATCTTGTCACTTAAAAAGTAGGTCCATACATGTGGCGCACATGGATGTATGTCACAAGGTTATTGTTGGATCTACTACATACAATTATATTATATGTACAATTATTTTCATCATTGATTAATCTGTCAATCATTTTCTTAATTAATCAATTAGTTATTTGGTCTATAAAATTTTATAAAATGTTGATCAGTGTTTTAAGTCCAAAATGACGTCCTCAAATGTCTTGTTTTGTCCTAACCCAAATTGTTCATCCACCTATCATAAGGAGTAACGAAACCAGAAAAAATATTCACATTTAAGAAGCTGAAATCAAAAATATTTTTTATTGATAACAAACACACAACAATTCATTGATTACCAAAATAGTTGGCCATTAATTTAATAATGGATTAATAATCAATTTCTTGATTAATAGTAACAGCTCTAGTTCAGACAAGACAATGGCACCATGGTGGATGTCAAGTATCTGATTATGTTTTCTTCTGGTTATGTTATAGTGCTAGAATGCATACAAGATTATTCTACAATAAAGTGAGGTTTAAGTGTTTTGTAACAGTTTGCAATGAAACTATTCTAAAGCCTGTTCATACACTGTTCACATGTATGTAATCATTAGTATCTATAGGTCTACATGGATAATGATAGGACAAGGAACACTTCTGATTTAGACTCTATCTTATCTCTTGAATCAAGGAAAGTTCAGTAAATCTAACTTTGGGGTTTGATTCTAACTTGAGAGTTTGATACATTCTCTCATTAAAGGTGCCCTGTGGAGTTTTCCTGTAAACAAAGTTAAAGGCTGTTAACATTCAGTGTTTCTCACTGAAACTCATTGTTTGTATCCTTAAGGCCTAACAAATGTGTTGGATGCATTCCTCTCCCTGTAAACCTTTACACTCCTACCACCCATCAGTCTTCTTGTTCCTTGCCTGTGTGACTACATTGTTAATTTCACAAAGTGTCAATCAGAGGAACAGACTGAAACTTGAGGCAGAATCATCAATCAGCTGTGCACATTCACACCCTCATGCATCCACAAAAAAAACTGAAAACAAAAAGTGAGTTGACAACTTTTTTCTTACTTCATAAGCATACAAAATTACACAAAAAGTCATCTTTGATGATCTTTCTTCTGGGACGCTGCTGAGACGCGCTGCGGCGCTTCTGGCATAAATTACAGCATTGACTAGAATGGCAGCGTAACTTTTCAAGCGCCACGGCATGTGGCACAGCCGCGCCTGGTGGGGTCAGTGTGATCAGCGGACCAGGAACTAACCGAAATTAACACGTTAAAGTTCCATCCCTAATAAAAACGTTTTATGATCATGAAACATAATATTACTGTACACTTCGGTCGTGTGTGATTTTTTTTTTTGCTCCAAGTCCCATTTGTGTACTTTTAAATACTTAATTACTCCCCATTGATTAATCA
This sequence comes from Lutjanus erythropterus, assembly GCF_056507025.1. Taxonomy (NCBI): domain Eukaryota; kingdom Metazoa; phylum Chordata; class Actinopteri; order Lutjaniformes; family Lutjanidae; genus Lutjanus; species Lutjanus erythropterus. Next base: position 36,302,462 of record NC_139334.1, on the reverse strand, counting down.
TAACTACGAAGATCTAGAGAGGGACAGTAGAGAGGAGGGAGGGAGGGGGATCATGTGTGAAGTGCCGACTGATATAAACCTGGTTGATGGTACTGAACAGTTACCTGACTAAAATATCTGTCTGAAAACAGACAGACGCTCGTCTCCTCCATGAGACGTTTGTCACTTCGCTGCATTATTCTGAAGCCTGCGGTGCACTATAGAAGCTTGATTTGACGCGTGTCTATTGACACGCGTCAAATCAAGCCTGCAGTGCGTTTTGGTCTTGATATTATATATAAGAGACTGTTGTTATGAAGAACAGACCATTCCTATGGACACAGTTCTGATCAAATACTCTAACTACTCAAATACTAAGCAATAAAATCTTTGTTAATTCACAAAAATCACTGAAAAATTAATGTTTTGTGTAAAATTAGTTTTTTTTAGTGTATAACGTAACGAGCAGGATAATGTACAATGAGCAGAACACTATTGTGAAGTAAAGCCATAAAATCATTTTAAAATTAATATTTTGTGTCATAGAAATGTGACAAACATTTTTTTCATTTTTGGAAAGTAACCATGTAATAAGCAGAATAATGTACAGTGAGCAGGTCATTATTGTGAAATAAACCTTCAGGATGATTCAGGACTGTACATTATCCCTTACACATTCATCTGTGGAACCACACTCCTGCTCAAGTGTTAAATTGGGATTTTATGTAAGGTGGCTTTGTTTCAGGGTTGACATGGTTACCATTGGTGCACGTGTGGGCACAGAAAACAAAATTTGATTGACATCATTTGACAAGTAAGTGATAATGTACAGCGAGCAGCTCATTATTGAGAAATAAATCCTGACAGGATGATGCAGGACACTGACGTTTATTCACAATAACGACCTGCTCCCTGTATTATCCTGTTTATTAAATGCTTACTTATCATGGCACATATTTGCATGACACAAAATATTACTTTTAAAATGATTTTGTGGCTTTAATACTGAAATGCTCTCTGTACATTATTTTGATTGTTACATGGTTATGTACCAAAGGAAATAATTCAAAAAAAAAAAAAAATCTAAAATGATTTTAGTGATTTAACAATGATTTTATTGTTCCTCCAGAATCTATGATCAGAACTCTTTTTTTTCATAACAACCATCTGTTATACATGGAAATGTCTGCTGTACAGAAATAACAGACCTCAGAATGCTATAATTGGCCAATCAGAACTGAGTATTTAACAAAGCCATGTGATGAACTGCAAATAAAATATAACAGTGTGTGTCAGCCCTCTACTCTATATTAATAAACAGCTGATGACAATTAAATCTTTCTGTAAGTGCACTCTCCTGTGTATCTATTCAGATACTTCTGTTGGTGCACTGTCATGTAGTGCATTTTGCACACTATGTTCTCACTTGGGTAGTGTGTGAATTTCAACAGGGTTGCCCTGTGTCAAATCTTCAGCAACCACTGTCCCCTTACCAGAAATGCTGATCGCGGCTTCTTCTTCTTCCTAGACAAACTAAAGTTGGGTGGAGCTTTTTTCCACCCACCAAAACATCTACTGGCTCCTTTATTCTTTTGTTTTCAATTTCACTTCATTCAGCATGAACCTCCTTTTAATTTTATTTGCTTTTGTTTGTCCTCTGTGCCTCGGAAGGTTAAAATTACGCCATATGCTCCGTTGACAACATGCCAGCTCTTCCTCCTTCTACAGGCTGAAGATGCACCAATATGTTGATTCATATTTGATTCATGGTACCAAATCTGTACAAACCTACCCAAATAAATATAATACATGCATGCTTTATATCTGTATAATTCAGTGTTCACCGTGGACACTGTAATTAGTTTGGTAGCTTTGCGTCTTACGCTACGTATACAAGATGGTGACCACTGAGGGTGAAAAGTGTCCAGTGTTCCAAGCTCAACTTTATATTTATCCGTGTACTCGCTTTACACTTTTGTACATGTTTTGCCCTAAATGTCAGTGTGAACACTCTTATGGACTCTCAACAGGAAGTCGAAGTACGCAAATTGAGAAACAGCATCTGCATCAAATGTCAAATATATCACACCAGGTCAGTTTTGAGCCATGTGTCTCCCTACACCCTGTGCCATCACCACAGTCACACCTGACAGCCCACTGCTCCCACTACAATTCTCCTTTAAACCTGTTTGCTCCAACTGTCACTCTAAGAATAACTTGACCTATACAGAGCAGAATGAGCTATAATCAAACAATATGCCTCACAGCTGTGTGACTACCCCAGATTTCATTTTCATACATTTTCAAATAGTCTACTATTTATACTGTGGCTTGGCTGAATACTTGAGGGTTAGTAATCATTGAGAGATGTGCATCCATAGAGCCCAGCCAATCAACACTTTAAAATCAATGTGTAATTTATAGTTAATGTCAGTCCATTGCATTAATTCAGAGTTGTAACTTGACTAACAGACTACATCAACATCAACTGCCTTAGCTTAAAAATCATGCGGCCCAAGTGGAGCACTTTTGCCCCTATATCAAAGTAAAAATTGTTGTAATTTGTTCTCACTTTTGTTGGTCAAAAAGTCACAGAACGGAGAGCAAGATAGACAGACCAAGATGCACTGTGCAAGACAGACAGACAGACTTAAAAGAGCAATATGTATCAATGGCGTATGCAAGTGTGTGTGAGTACCGCAGTCCAAATAGCGAGTTGGAGCCATAGACTGTATATTAAATAGACTGAAATCCCACTCGATATTTGATCTATGGTTGAAGAGAGATGTTCCCCTCAGCCCCTCCTCCCCAGACTTGGGGAAGTTCTGCAGGCTGCAGGAGCACAAGACATGCAGCATCAGAAACTGATGATGAGTCCTCCACTTTAAGTTAATCAGATGTCTGCTGATGTAAAGCTAAGTCTATTACCCTGAAAACAAAAGCCCACTGCTCTGAAATAATGCACTTTGAGTTAAGTGACTGACTGTCTCACTGCCTGCCAAACTCCATTCACATTTTGCTCAGTTTAACTGTGATAAATGTCTGCTCCTTCTACAAGATCAATAATGATTTCTTACAAATCATAAACAGTTACTTTACCCATGTGGTGAAAATTTGGCTTTAATTTGAACTCTAAGTAACATGAAATGGGCAAACTAATACAGTTATTTCGGCCCAGAATAGAAATTTCAAAGGAAGTCACTGCAGCTGTAGTGCTGTTGTCAGAGAAGAAGGTATTTCAGCTTAACATGTTGTCTTGATCTCTGATGACATATCATGGTCAATTAATGATTTATTACAGTGAATACAGTACATTACAGATTTCTCCTTTAACAATATAATTATTTGCTGACCTCACATGTGGAGAGTTCTCTTTTCATAACCGGTAGGATGGTTTCATCCTCTCAAAGTTGTGACATGAGGGGGAGGTAGGGTGTAATTTGCAGGTATAGGGCTGCCAGACAATAGCCCTAAAATATCTCTTCTTAAGAAGTTCATTTAGCTGTTTTACATGTTGCAAGTACCACAAGCAAGCAGCATCACTAGGTTGTCACTAGGTCTATACACTATCTGTGTCGATAATGTTGGATAAGGATAAGGAGTCCAGCACAAGTTTCTACAGGAAACTTTGGTCTTCTCTGAAAAATTAAAATACTCTGCTTCCGTGGAGAAAGACGGTCTTATAAAATAGGTCACAGTGTTAACTGACTGCTATCTCTATGCATTATGGTCTTAAATACTGGTAGATAAAATATATCCAAGATAAATGAGGTTGGGAGCAGCAGGTCTGACAGATGGGGATACTTTGTCACCAGTGTAGAGTTTAGCCTGAGGCTTTAGCAGGTACACTTCTGCTCTCCTGGAAGCTGACCAGGGGAACTGGGCCAAATTCATTAGCATTATCAAGGCCTTTGCCAAAATGGCTGCCTGTCCTGCGTCCCCTGACAAAACATGCAGAAGCATACGTCCAAGAAGTCCCCCTGCCTCACTGTCAGAAACACTCAGATGTGACTTTGAGGGTTTTAAAAGTTTCAGATTCAGAGATCAGATTAGTTCAGGAGTGAAATAGAACAGATTTCTGGTTATACTGAGCATTATTGGCAGGGTGATAGTGTTTGAGATTCACATACTTTACATATCACTGCTGTGCAACATACTGAGAGGACAAGTCAGACAAACAAAACTATTTCGCACTGAACAAACGAAAATTATAATTAGATGAATAACAACTGATGATGGACATGTGTCTCCATCACTGTTATCAGCATGAGACCTTCCTATATGTCAGTAGTTCCCAAACTGGGGGACAGGCCCCACTGAGGGGTCATAGAGCCCCTGCAGTGGGGCCGTGGACGACCACGGGAGAAATGTAAACAAAGTAAAACAAATATTATTTATAGGGGAATGAAGCAAAAAAGTTTGTCGATGCTATCATTGTAACATGTACTTCACTAAAATTTAACTAGTATCCTTTAAAAAAAAAAAAAGAAAGTTGCTTGCCTTATTGCTGTGAATGATTGGTAATAATTGTAGGGTGGGGGGCCGTGAATCCTTTTTTTTGACTACATGTATTGCTTGGTTTTATAAGTGTTCTAATAACCGTTCAGGTTCATTTATGCTCCCTTACATATATATATATATATATGAAAAGAGATGATAAAAGTAAAAATAATAATAGACCTTATTTATAGAATACTTTTCAAAATCAACATTACAAAGTGCCTCACAAAGGCAGCAAAATAAAACAGATGGGGTGGAAAGTCAACAGTTTTTAAAATAAAACAGATCAAATAATTCAATGGTTCAAAACAGTTAAATCACTGACTTGGCTGACCTGATTTCCTTGGGCAGATTGTTCCAGAACTTCAGAGGCCGGCCTGAAAACGCCCCGTCCCCTTCAGTTTTCAGCCGGGCCCGTGGAACAGATAAAAGACCTCTGCCCGAGGATCTCTGGGTATGTCCTGGAAACCATCACTGCCCACATACATCCATTTTTTCAGCAATACATCCACTGCTGCTCAGAGTCAACCCCAAAGAGGAGTCAAAACTTGCTGTTGTCAAAACTGACAACAGCAAACATGGTGAAGCTGGAGGAGGCTGTAATAATCTAGCGAGACAAAAGCTGAGGCAGCTCTGTAGACGGAGGTGGTCTGTGCATCATTAAATACATTATAACACGTTGACGGTGAATTATTTTCACTGCATATTTGACTATGAATGTCATTTACAATACTACTATTTTTTTAAAACTTCTGTGGTCATGTCTTGCTCATGTCTCCACCACGACTACCAGAGGTACTGCTCTGTTTGGTCTGTATCCTTGAGCTTTAGAAAATGCGCAGAAATACAGATGAAATGAATGTAGAGCACAGACAGAAGGCTGTGCCCTTATCTGTATGCATATCTAAGGTAAACTATAAATGAGCCTACATTTACGTTACAATGACTAACAGAGATGGAAAGACAGGAGGCGTCTTTTACATGATTCAGGGCTTATTACTGTGGGATCTTGGTCACACACATTTTAATTTAACACAGTACATGGAATTAGATACAAGAACAGCAGTTTTAACAGCTTTTCTGTAAATCAGGGAAAATACCCACACTCACATGCATACCATTGTTATGAAATGAGTTGCATAAATATATATTCATGGGTTATACAGATCAATTGCATGGTCACTCCCTGCACAGATTTCACAATCAGATGATGGAGTTATAAGTTGTTCAGCTTTTGAAATCATGCTAAAGTCACACATCTGCTATCATAACATCCTGTGGTTGGTACATTTGCTTTCAGCCCACAAACAAACTGCACCTGAGTCAGTTTAGAAGCAGATTGAGTTTGACCTTTTCAAGCAGTCTAGGTCTGGTCTGGTTTGGTCTGCATGCACTTGACTCAACACCAGCAAGAAGAATGGGATTACCACATGCTATAGGTGCAGTTGTGTCAGATGTGGGTATGATATAGTTTTAGCAAATTTACAAATTTAGTTGCTTTTCTTTTATTAGACATAGAAACCAAGTAGTTGAGCTCTGTCACTCGATACCAAACTGTACAAAACTGAAAAAAAATTAGCTTGAAAAGCAGACTCAACCAACAGCATGAGCACCTGGTCACGTGGGATATATTTGTATTGTTCAACCTTGCAATCATGCCCAAGATTTTAGGATTCTGCTCAGGGTTAGGGAACATGCATTTATCCTGTACAATGGCTAGAGGACCACCCACTGTGTGACCAAACACAAGATCATTGGGACTGAAATCAGTGCTTTCTTGTAAAACCTCCTTAGCTGCCAACAAATGCCAAGGCAGCCCTCCTCCCAGTCAGCTTTTAGCTCACTACAATAAGTGTGAATCAAAGATTTGAAATGCTGGTGAAACCACTCTAATGCACCTTCACTCTGGGGGTGATAAACTTTTGGTGTTTGATCTGGAGCTGTTTCAGAACCTGTTCAAATAGCCGAGATGTCAAAATTCGAGCCCTGATCACTCTGAATTATTTTGGATATTCCAAACACAGAGCTGAACTGGCTGTGAGCCTTAAGCACTGATCTGGCAGAGATTGCATGCAGAGGACATGCAGCTGGATATCAAGTTGATTGACATGTTGCTGTTAGAGAGTAGCTACAGCCAGACTTTGATTGAGGCAGTGGACCAACGCAGTCAATTATGATGTGTTTAAATGGCTGATTTACTGCTGGAATGGGTTGCACCAGCACATGGGGTAACAGTTTGGTTTTCCTGTTAACTGGCAGATGTGACAGGTCTTAATGTATGCAGACACATCCCTTTTAACTGTAGCCAGAAAAAATACTGCAGTATATGGTCATAAATTGTCCTCACTCCCATATGGCCAGCTGTTGTCCCAACTTTTCCCTATAAGAGGCTCACCTGCTCGACGACAGCTCATCCTGTAGATAATATACAGAAGACTGTTTCTCCACCTCAGCTACTGGCACCATGGAGTCAAACAGTAGCTTTAAAGAGGGATCCACTTTTTGTGCCTCCACCAGCTCTGCATGGGACACAGACAAGAGGTCAGAAAGTAAAATAAAAGCAACTTTGACATGACCTTTTTTGTGAAGCAGATTTGACTTCACTTTCACACAGATACAGTCATGGACCATGTTACTGCACAAACTGATGACACTGTCTGATCTGGTATATCAAAAACAGTTGGTGCACAGTTGGTACCCTTAGCTACTCATCTGTCATTGAAATGTCAGACCAAATGTGTGCACGGGTGCATACTCCCTCTACAATCAACTCTGGGTGGAGCCCAACTTCCACATCTCCCTGTACTAAGGAAGAGATCTAATGCATGTTAACAAAAATAGTTCTAAAATCCATTCCTCTAATGGGAACACAACTTCCTGTGTCTGACTCTGGTGAAAAAGGCAAGACTGACTCATGTACTTAAGTATTTAAGGTGCCAGAATCTTGCAGCATATTAACAGCAAGTTTTCCATCACTGCCACCTCAAGATACAAACCGCTCAGAAATCATCGGTGCACCTGCTGCAATCTCTACTGCAGCCAACATTTTAGTTTGCATCTGAAAATTAGATGCCAATCTATTTTTTGTGGAGTCTGTTGATACAATCAATATAGTAGAGTAAACTTTTCAGTGGCCCCTTTTTTGACAACCGTGTCATTTTTCACATGAGAATCTGTGTCTTGCTTTGGAGAAACTGGATCCAAATCGGACCGAGACCTATCAACAACAGTCTTTGCTTTCCGTTCATTGATGTATGTGGCAATACAGCTAGATACAGACTGTAAATTGCTCAAGAAGAAGTAGATAGCACAGTTCATCAAATGAGGAAACAGTGGATGCAAAGCACCAGTGAGTAAACTGTGCAACTAAAAGCTTCACAAGGGTTTGCTTGTTGGATTTTTTCCAGTTCCTAAAACGGCCTCAGGCACCAAGTCATAAGCCTTCAGGACTGCTACTTTTACCCTGGCTTAGTCTTTACAGTCTTCAGATGTCTAAGCTGCATATGCCTCTTGGGTGTAGACAGCTGTAGATTGGCATGTGACATGTCCAGACATGTTTGAGCCACCAGAGCCAGAGGATGGTGACAGGATGGTATTTTTCTATTATTTATTATATCTATTATTTTTCTTCTGTGACAGGTTGTTGGAACTGGAGTGTGCTGAAGTGAACTGTGGCAGTGTCGTCTGTGTTTGTGGGGCTTATATAGTGTTGGGGGACCATGGCCCCCCAGCACATCACCAAGCCATGTTTCAAGTCTACCCAAAAAATCCTGAACACAGAAATTGTGAATGACAGTTTAACGGTCAAACTCAATTCAATATAACATAGTTCTCAGTGTCAACAACTATTTTCTAACATGAATAATGTGTTTAGGATGAAAAACACTGAATTCCCTTTACACAAGTTTAATCTACAGCAATGCATCATATTCATATCAGATCAGATCATTCTATGTTTGGACTATTTTAGAATTCACAGCATGTTATTTTAGAAGAAAAGTGTATATATTGCGGCATAACCTAAAGTATTGAGATATTATTCATATGCCATATTGCTCAGTCCAGTTACAGATTTAAAAAAATAAGGAGAAAGAGGTCCAAAATTGCTCCTGCAGAAAGGTTACAGAAAGACTACATAACTTTTTGATAGAAGAAACAACACATTCTTCCTCTTATCAATCAAAACCTGAATTTCTAAGTAATAAAATGCACTCTTGATCACTTCTTTTGCTGCTACAGCCTCACTCAGTCTGGTATGATGAAACAAAATAAAATATAAACCATACAAAACTAACAAAAACTATATCAGTCCTTTTCTGAAACCGAATAACTCCTCAAACTCATCATGAACTCTGCTGCTGGCTGTTGTCTCAATGTCAGCAGGCGCTTCCTTTGAATGTCATTTACATGCTGTGCAGCGGCTCCTCTAAACATTCCTATTTGAAACAGTCAAATTACATACTTGTGGTTGTGATGTATTCTAATTAAATGTGATTAGTCATGCCATTGCAGCTTCCCAGCTCTTGTTGAGGTATCTCACAGCCAGACTGCGAGGGACATGTCATCTGCGCTGTAATAAACCGTTACATCTCTTTAAAACATCCCCATCCCATTTTCTGCACCAGTGAAATTGATGGAAAGACATTTGACAGTGAGTTTTCTCCAAGTTTGTGGGCTCATTGTTGCTGAAATGTCAGCAGAGCACGCTCGCTTTTCATTCACATACAATTTCCTTGTCATGTGGTCAGGCCTCTGCGAGAACTTGTCATTTTTCTCTCTGGATGTGTTTTTTTTCCTTTTCCCTTTCTCGGGGTGCACTCTGACTTTTTACTGGAGCAATACGCAGTGTGACAGCACATTATCAGAGTACAGCCAGAGGGTCAGAGGCAGCTTTAACTATTTAACAGATGATCCCCCGCAGTGGATGGCCCAGAAAACGGTCAATAGTTTGATTAAAAATGTCGCCTCGAAGCTCAGTACTTTAACATCATAGTCCACTTTGCAGGGATGTTGTGATTTTTTAACACAGATAAGCTCATAAATGTTCAACCATCATCATCTGTAGGTATCATCATCGGGACGACACAACTGAAAGTCTGAACACAGTTAACAGAGATTCTTTATTACAACTTGGCAGCGTACACATATTCACTACTGAAGAAGAAGTCCGGATACTGTGTTAAAAAGACTGGCCAAAGTAGAAGTACTGATTCAACTTCTTTACTGAACTAAAAAGTGAAAAGGTACTGGCTCTAAACTCTACTCAAAGTATAAAAATAAAAATTATCCTATAGAGGGACATCCTCTCCTTCTCTGTCTGTTTCGTCTTGTTACATTGTTTTCTTCTTGTTCCATTGTTTACGCCTTGTTATGCCTTTTTAATGTTGTTACATTGTTTTCTTATCGTTACATCACTTACACCAAATGTCTTTTTTTATCTTGTTACATTGTTTACATCTTGTTACATTGCTTTTGTCTTGTTATGCCTTTTTTATGTTTTTACGTTGTGTTCATCTGCAGTCTCTTACATTGTTTTCATTTTATTACATCTTTTTCGTCTAGTTCCATCTTTTACATTGTTTTTATCTTGTGCTGTTTTCATCTGGTTATGTCTTGTGTCTTATGTCTTTTACATCATTTTTGTCTTGTTACATCTTTTATGTCTTTTTCATCTTATGTCTTGTTACATTGTTTTTGTCTTATGTCTTATATGGTGTTTTTCAACTTGTTATGTTGCTTTCTTGTTATGTCTTTGACATTATTTTCATCTCATTGCTCCTGTCATGCAGGAGATACTCTGATGGATACACAAGGAATGGTCTTTTCTATGTGTTCAGTCTTGATGTTGGCAGGGCGGCACAGAATGATCAAAAATAATAAATAATTCCCCTCAAATGCAGTAAAACTGAAGTAACAAGCCTGTTTTAAAAATGTAAGAAGTAGAAACTACCAATATTTGTGTTAAAATGTAGGGAGTAAAAGTTAAGTTGTCTGAAAAATAAATGTTCACATAAAGTACAGAGCCCTGAAAAATCTACTGACCTTTGTTCAGTACATTACTTTGTAATAACAAAGATGTAGTTTCTCTTTTGCCCAGCTGTGCTCCCAGGTATTGAAATTTGGCATCGATTGATATAACATCAATTTGTACTTGGTGGTACTGATGTTATTTGGTCAGTACTCTTTAAAACAATAAGTTTAGTACCCCACTCTTGTTATAGTCTGAACAGTTAACTCTACCAAAAGGATTGACTAATGTACCCTATAAAGGCAGTTATGTAATTGGCTGTTTCTTTGGTCTAAATGAGCACAGCCTACTCACATAACTGACTCTGTTTGTCATGATTGACAGACAAAGACTGCACTGTTCCTTAATTGAGAGAGAATTGAGACCATGAGTTAAAAAAGGCTTTTATTATTGTGCTCATACTGTGCATTTTGCTGATTAAAACTGTTACTACTTAAGAAAGCTATCACAAAAATGACTTTTGTAACTAATAAATAGGCCTGCTGACTGTGATAAACTGGAGGGTAATAGAGGCCAACACATTCTCACTCCAAACTTGTTAGTACTGCAGCTTTGTCAGTGGTCCTATGCCTCAGACTATGATGCTGTAGCATGGTTTTCCATGTACAGGGCTCGTGGTCAAGTTAGCAATAATACATATGCAATGGCTGGGTGGACTTTCAAAGTGAAGGCACAAAATTAACTTGGTTGGTTTTTGGTTAGGTTTTGGAGAGGATCATGGTTTTGGTTAATGGAAGTTAATATATGAAACATAATTTGTGTGTGTTGTGTAAATTGAAAAGAAGTCATTGCTGACTGTTTGTTTCACACGGGACACAACCTTGAAAATTCTGTTTGTTTGACCCATCCATCCATCCCACCTACACCAAAAGTGGACTTTCACACTCTTTTTATGACGTCGCCTGACAGAAATGATGCTAGAGGGCTACCTGCAGCATCATAGTTTGAAGCCTAGTTGGACTGAACAAACTGCCTTATTTAATGAGCTGGGAGTTAGAACAGGCCTGGGTCTGTGGTGGGTTAATATAACCTAGACAGTTAAAGTACAAAGATATATAAGATGCCTTCTGGAACAGCAGTCTTTTGTCTCTTTTGTCTTGTGCTTTCTGTGGGTTGTTTACAGCTCCATATTGGATGAATCAGCAAAGATATCACATTTCTCCCACAGTTGTAAACTTTCGTCTTAGACAGCCCTAAAAAACACACTGTAAAGGGACCTTTACAGTCCAACACCAGTTACTATTTTAATGTATTTTACTGAGATGACCTTTACTATCTTTGCTTACACAATTAGTAATTCAGTGATTTAGTCGCTTAAATCTGCAATCTCCTCATCACCTTGGCATTACTTTAATTGATTCTAACAGCTGGCTGAAAAATAAATATCACAGATATATTAATTCCATTATAAGTGAAAAAATCCCCTTTTTATGTAAAGCAACAAAGGCAGATCTATCAGATGTAATTTGGTGAAACATTCTTTTTTATGCTCATTTCACCCAAAATATTCACAAGTTTGTGAAAGTAGGGCACGGGTTTGCAAGGAACTTGTTAGCGTGGAAACAAATACAATGTGGGTGAAAACATCCAGCAGGGACTGAGAGGTCAAAGGATCATTCCAGGCCACGGGTGTCACTGGCAACCTGCTGACCAAACACACAAACACACAGGGTGATGCTGATGAGCCTGTCTTGTACATTTGCCTGTAGCTCATTGTGAGCAGTGCAGTAGTGACTTGAAAACTGAAAGTACAGCTGCTGACATGCTGACACGTTGTTGTTAAGAAGGCAGGAATTGTTTTAATGAGACTGTAATGAGAGCTAATAGTTCAAACAACGACGCTGAACTCTCCCAACTGCTGAAATTTAACAGCTTTTAAAAATAAAAGTGTTGGCTTAACTGTTTGCAACTGAACTGTTAATTTGTTAACCATCAGGAATATTTTTCACCGGTTAGCTGACGTGAAAAAAAAAAAGAAGTGTGATGCTACTCTTAAGTTTAGTAGTAGTACAACTGTATGAGTATTATACCCATAGGCCCCATCTTTGGGGGAACATTGGGTTTTATGCCCCTCAAAGTTCAAGATGGGGGCAAATGACCCCCAACCCTGAGGCAAAGCAGGAAAAAACAGTTGCAAAATTGCCATGGACTTATAAATTTCACTGCTGTTTGAAAGGACAACTGAAGGGGTCATAGTATATGCTATATTATTCTTCATATTTAATTAACTAATATCTAACACAGCACAATGTCTGTCAGCAGCTCTGCATGGAAATACTTCAAAAGATTAACCAACCGTGCTCGAACAAGGGATAAAATGCACCAGATTGAGATTTGCTGCAGAATGTCATACAAAATTCCAAGTGAAGCCCAATGCCTCAAGAACACTGGATTCAAACTTTATGTAAAACATTTCTAGGTGTAATACTGGCAGAGATGCTGCAGCTAGATGTCCCACTCACTGCAGAAAGACAGCAAAAGACCCCCTCCAAAATCTCACACCAAGTTAGTGAGAGCTTTTGTAGAGTTCAGCTTTATAATTTTAAGTGAGCTTTGAATTTATTAGGCCAGCTGTTTCTAACATAGCAGTGTGCACAGTGCCAGCCTTCTGCTGGAGTGGCCGCAGCAGCCTCTGAACGCCAACAGAATATAGAATCTGTTACAGTTCAGTATCATGACTTTGAAAAACACAAATAACTTCTTTTAATGAATTTCATTTGTTTATAATATGAAGAAAAAATATAACTTCCATGAGGCTCTTCAGACACACAGTGACAGACCACAGGTAATTAACTTGGCATTTCATCCTGAGGCACAGCTGTGGGGGAGGTCAAGCTGTGTGCAGTATGCACACTTTATATGATGTTCATTATAATGGTAATTAATGTTGAAATGGTGTTCTTATGCCTCATTAATTATTAATACCACCAGATAATAGACTAAAGTGGGTAGAGAGTGTGACGTGTGCTGGTATTATGAATGGTATTATGAATATACTCCCAAATGCAGTGTTGCCAGATTGGTTTAATGGTTTCCATGCCAGAAAACTTCAAAAAGCCCAAATATCTATAATAAACAATAGTGACAGTGTTGTGGTTCATCACAAATTCTCAATATAACATGACAAAAAATTCAAGTCTTTGCAACTGCACTAGAATGCAGATAGAATGGAATGGAAACAGTAAAACTTTTTTTCAGTTTCTACCCTGTGCCTTAAGAATACAGGAGTAATGAATGGACAGCTCAAATAACAAAAACAACAGGTTTTCTGTTGTACATCGGATGTTGTCTGACAACCTTGTCGTGAAGCTGAGTAACATAAGTTAGCTTTTTCTTTTTTAAATTATACAGTTTGTTACTGTTGATTTGACATTGGTTATGCATTGCATAAACAATCCAAAGGGAGGCCCTTCATTTTGGGGTGGTGACATGCATAAGTTGTATCCTTATTACTGAAGAGAATGGGGGAGAGTAACGTTTCCAGTAAGTTGTGTCAAAATGTAATGGGGGGAGCGCACCTCTGTGTTGCATTTAGACATCAAAGTTCTGTTTGTGTGGTATTGTAAGACTATATGTTTCAATTAAATTTACCTCATCCACAACCTATTTTGTTATGTCAGTCTTGAATACCCACCTAGCATGTAATATTTTTTACCATACCATTATGTTCTGGTATGTACCATACCATTATGTTCTGTACACTCGCTGTGTATGTAGTGTGTATATAGTGTGTATTAGTGTTAAGTTAGTATTTTTGATCATTTTGATATATAGATAACTGTTAGCAAGATTAACTAGCCAAGCTAACATTAGGTTGCTGTCTCTTTTTTGCACTTGGTGCTTGGAGTAGATGCCAAAAGTGACCTATGTACATGGTATTGTGAAACGGAGCATACATGTTCACTGCTGTTTGTGTTAAATCCTGATCTTATTCCACATATTTGCCAGCTGATTTAAGCTGCAAGAGGAAATGAGACGGGTGGACTCTTTTTACAGTGCTGACGCAGCACTGTATGCGCTAAGCAGACATACACACACACACACACACAGGAGGAGAGAAATCCTCCCACACAAGGCAACTTTTTAACTTCTCTGTAGAGAAAGCAACTGTCCATAAAGTGCACATACGTCTCATTGCATTTTGAGTTAGAATTTATTGGACCTCAAGTGTTAGAAACTGTTATGACAGTGACAGCATTTACATGGCTGCCACGTAATGTGTAGCTGTTCATTTCAGCTTCACTGATATAAACCATACATACAGGCATATCATGAATTGTTCTGACTGTATAATAATGTGTTTCATTGCTTGTAGGCTCCTACTGACAGGTCTGAAATATGTCTCATTTAACAGGGAGAGACAAAGACACAGCGAGGCTGATAAGGTACAGGTTGGATAATGAAGGAGAGGGTAGGGGCTACTGTTTCTGTCAGTGTGAATGTAACTGTAATGACAGACGCTGGCCGCTTTACGCAGCAGATCCAGCTGTGCCAGTGTCATCGGAAATAGACGTCGCTTCACATGATGCTTCAGAGGAAACAACATCTCATCACTCTTAAAACACGTTTCCTTGTTTCTGCTCTCTTCCCATGGAAAAGACGTGGGTGAGGGAGGTGTGAAGGCAATTTAAGAGAAGTGGGATGTTTTCATAAATTCAGGGAACGAATGAACAGCACAAGTCTAAAGCTTTTACTTTACATAAGTCATACTCTACAGCATGACCTGCAGTCAGACTGGCCTTGAGACTTGAGATTGAAAGTTCATTATTGATCACAATCACCATCCAACTCTGCTTGGAATTTGAGTGTTTGAGAGTGTTCAGATCTTCTTTCTGTGAGATGAATAATGGCTGCTGCAAGTTTTTTGTGTGTTATTCTGCTGCTCTCTCAGCTATGGCTCATCAGGAAATGTTTTATTTCCAGGGACAGTGGGCTGTAGGAGGTATTTTTCTACCTAAAGTTTTTTTTTTTCATGTCCACTGTGACAGTTACAAACAAGAGACAAGGCTAGAACAGAATAGAAGGTAAGATACTGAAAGTCAAGGACTGAGTCCAAACAACCGCTTCTTTCTGGATCACTGAAGCAGAAAAATTGGACAGTAGCATGTTCTGCATGTTCTCTTGTGGGATGAAGCTACTTCACTTCTGTAGAAGTTCACAGAGTAAATAAAAGATATGGCTATTTTATTTTTTTATCCCTGCCAGGCATAAGTTGAGAGGGGATCATGTAATTGCCTCTGTGTGTGAGTGAGTGAGTGCAGCTTGTCCACAGCTAATCTTGAATACTAGTGGACCAATCAGCTTTTTTTGTGTGTACATTCATGGCTGTATGCTGAACGACCTCTGTAATTCAGAATTATTGAAAAACATTTTTATGACATTTATGCCTTTATGTTTTTATGGCCAGAGACATTATGTTTTCAGGTCAAACTTGACACAAATGTTCACTGGGACTCAAAGATAAACTGATTAGACTTTTTGTGATCAAAGGTCAAGTTCACAGTGACCTCACTAAAAGCATTTTTGGCCCTAACTCAAGATTTCATATGTTAATTATGTCAAAATTACACACAAATATCTAAAAGGATAAATTATGAGGTGATGCCATTTTATATCCAGAGAGTCAAAGGTTAACTTCTCTGTGACATCACAATGTTTAGCTCTCTTTCAGTCCTCTGTCCTCATCTGTAAAAACTGTCTCTAAGTGAAGACAGCGTGTTTCTACCTGGATATTATTCACTGGAATCACACGTATAGTGACAACTCCAGTTTTGCCAAAATATACACTTAACACCTTTAATTAAATTTCTCCAGTGGTATATATAATACCATATAATGGTAAGTTTTATATTAAGTCTTCATTACAGACATTATATGAGTGTGGACAGACATGTCTGTCCACACTCATATAACTTGATTGGTTGGTGGAGACAAACAACTGTGAGACAGTAATTCTATTTTCTGACTGCTCTGTTTTATATGACCATTGACAGCTGACTTATCACTCTTCTTAACCGACCACTAGGGGCCACAAATGATGAACAACTGTTTCTTGTTTCAGCTCAGGACAACATATGTGGGGGTCTGTGGAACTTGGCAAATCTCTGCTGGTTGCATGTGGCAGTTGTGGTGGCATTGCAGTATGTGCTTCACCATCTCTGACTTCAGAGATGTGTTGCATTGCACTTCTTCAACTTAATTCTAATTATCTTGCAAGTAAAAATAGCTTTGTACAGAAGCCAAGAATGACTGTACTTGCAAATAGTTTTTAAACGTTGTCAGCTTGAGATAACAACTGCATTATTTTAATTATCCTGAGATTAAAAAAAACTCATCTTCTCTAATTATGGGTTAGTTAGTTAGAAATAACAATGCTTGTTTTCTTGTGCTAACGGGTTTATTATTTCATTGTCTTGAAATAACAAAGTTCATGTTCTCCTGATTATGGCTTAATTATTCAGTAATCTCAAGATAACAAAGATGACTTTCTCGTGATAAAGAGTTTATTAATTAGTAATCTCAAAATAACAAGGCTTGTTTTGTCATCACAACAGGTTAATTTATCTTGTTATCCTGAGAAAACAAAAGACAACAAGATAATTTAATTTAATTTAATACCCTTATTAATGAATGTTTTTCAGGGATCATGAGTGCGAAATTAGCATGCATAGAAGGTGTCTTGACAACTTTAGCAACTGATTTAGCTGAAAAAATCTGATTAAATCTGAGTTCCTTTACCACAAGTAAAGGTAAACTTTTTTAAAAAAAATTTCATACTTGTTTTCCAGTTCCCTTGATAAAGTCAAACTTTTCAGTGGAAAGAAACAATGACTGATTTCCTCTCCTCTTGACCATATGCTACACTCACTCACACACACTCACATGCACACACACTTCAATCTTCTGTGGGTTTATAGGTTGCCTTTTAAATCTGCCCTCTGTGGTCTGGAGTATGTGCGGGGCTTCAAATAAATGGACTGCCTCTCTCGGAAACAATGAGAGTTTCTTGGGCTCTGACAAAGATCAATCTTGGCCGCGAGCGAAGGAAGCACAGTCTGTCTGCCAGATGACCGGGTGCACTGCTGCTGTGGCCTGTTATAGAGACAAACAAATCCACAGAGTAGTCATACTTTTTCTGCAATGGGGATTGTTCTTTTGTAATTTTTTTTTTTTTTTACCACTTAATGATCTACATAATTCTGTTTTATCATTTTTATCCATAGTGATAAAGCTTCTGTACAAACCCCCCACTAACACCTGGCTTTTGTCTTCAGTAGAAAAGAGTACAGAATGCCAATCATATGACTTTGCAGCAGTCATGGGTATTTATCTGTTCCAGCTCTGATCGGCAGTGATGGAGAGATAGCATCCTGGTGGACATGCTAATTTTGCCACGAAGGCTTGTGGCATCTGTTGGTAACTTTGTCATCTCAGCCACAAATTTCAGCCGTCAATCGAAAGACAAACTAGACTACTCACAAGTCAGTCTCTAAACACTTCATTCAAAAGAGACTGAGGACAGTCTTCCAGCTTTCATTGCTAAAACTGAGAGGAAACAAATAGAGTTAATTAAAATGCACTGCTGAACTGAAGTCAGTAGGGCGGCCCTTCTGTCATGTGCCTACTACTGAAGAGAATGGGAGGAGAGCATTGAGTCTGCTAAGGTGTGTTCTTGAAAAAAATATAAGGGCCATAGGTTTCTTAGCAGCTGTACCCATTGCCGTTTAAGCAACTATTTTGCACTGAGAAAGCCCGATCAGAGAGCTCAGTGCCTGCCAGTCGTCTGGTATCACGCGACTAACTGTCAATGAAAATGGAATCAGTCAGCTATTTTTACATGGGTTTACCTGCCATTAAAAAACTGGATGTACAGGGTCGTTTTGGTGCAAAACAGTATGAGATTGTGCTCAGCAAGTTCATTAAACAGATCTGAGAATGCAGCAGCATCACCAAGAAGTCCAACAGGTCAAGAAACACGAGCTGTCAGATAAGCAGACAAGTGAGCCAAATTTATTTGGAAGAAAGTCGAGTGACAAGTTAAATTTCTTCCAAAATATTTGTCCAAAAAGTCAACAGAATTTGGTGCATCAGAATTTATTTTCCTTACTTCCTAACAGGGTAATTGGGTAAATTGGCGTTCCACTAAAGTCATCTTGTAACCTCTTGTTGGGGTCCAAACACCCAGCCACTGGTTTAAACAACACATCCTACCTGCACAACACAGTAGGTCAATTGCCAATGACAGATTCATTAGGGTTGTGTACAACCATTATGTGGTTAGCTTTAGGAAAAGCTCTTGATTTTTTGGTTAAAATAGATATACTACGTTATGTCCAGCCCGTCCTCACCAGAAAAATGTGTGCAAAAGTGCTTTCTCCAACTGATATGTCTGTTTATCGTTCAGTGGGGTCCCCTAGTAGAGATAATAAACATGACAGGAGAAGTATAAGGAGCAATAAAGTCCGCCATTGGAGGAGGGAGGAGGTGGCATGGATGGATGGCTCAAACAAGCACAAGACTGTCAATCTCGAGACTGGGGTTTAAGTCCTGTGTGGAACAAAAAGTAAACACTGAGTTCTTTAAAGTTTTGAATAATGTCAAATTTAGTTATTGGTGTGATGTTCATCACGTTACTTCCATTATGTGGCACACATAATGTAGTTATTTTAACCTAAACCACAATCTTTTCCTAAACCTAACCAAGTTGTTTTTAGGCCTAAACCTAACCAAACTGCAACTACAGAGAAAACCATATATGCATTGTCATGTGAGTTATTTCATACGTTATGTCATGTGATCTAATGTAGTTAAGGTCCGGTTAGTTGCTGGTTGCTGCCAGCACTCTCCCCAGGTAATAGTTGTTGCTCTGGGAGTAACTGACATTTGATTTTCATTCTGGTGTTTTGGTAAGAGGATGTGTTGGTTATGTCATATGACAGACACGTAACAAAACTTAAAGGGATAGTTCATCCAAAAATGAAACTTCAGCTATCTACTCACCCTCATTGAAGATTGGGTTTCAGTTTTTAGTCCATAAAACACTGCTGGAGTTTCACAGGAAAACAGTGTTGCAGAATCTTTCAAAGAAAGGAAATGAATGGTGACCAGTTTTCAGATTGAAAAAACAATAACTGAAAAAATAAAGGGTCTCCCTCCATACTGCTTGTCTGATAATCCAAGTCTCCGAAAGCCCTGACATGCTGTTCACATGTGTGCACACCGTCACACCAGTTCAGATGATGTGCACATGCATGTGGCTCCAAGCTAAGGACCTATGTGAACATGGTGTAAATGGCATCTTTCAAGTCAGCTTGGCATGTTGGGGCTTTAGGAGACTTAAATTATACCAGATGAGCAGTATGGATGCATTTAATGTTTATTTATTTATTTGGGTTGGTTTTGTATGTTTGAAAACTGGTCACCATCGGACTAACAAAATAAACCCAACCTTCAATCGGCATGAGGGTGAGTAGATAATGAACTATTCCTTTAAATAACCTTAAACTTAAAATAAGTTCATGTTGACTTTTAGTTTCACATGGGACTTGAAATCCAGTCTCCTAGCACTTCATACTGCTCCCTCATAATATCTGCAGCCACGACAGGCCGCCACCTGACAAAAGTAAATATGGTTTGTAATAAGGTGCTTGTCCAGAAAACATATGCTTGTTTTTCTAGTGAGGACGTGTTGGGCTTAACTGATGTTTGACTTCACTATGCATTCCATGAAGAGTAATTCAGTTGTAGCCCAGGTGAAGACTAATGAGGATTCAAATAGATGATAAATAATTCTCCCTCTTTCTATCTTTTGCTTTATCATCTGTCTTCTTCCTCTTCCTCCATCTCTCCTAGTCTTTTCCCACTTTCCACTCACTCTGTGCTTCCTGCTGTCTTGCATTCAAATAAGTTTCCCTGAATGAAAGTTTATTCGATGAGCGTCTTCTTCAGTCTGCCAAATCCCAGAAACATTTCATTTGGCTTAAACACGATATGTGATTTTCAAAAGCACCGTATTCAGACTTAAACTGCAGCCTCATGTTTTCAAATGAAATATTTGAACACACTTATCAACTTTCCTCCAGCACTGAATGTCATTTTAACCCAGCAGGCCTGTAAAACCCTGTTCTTAGCCAGGGAGAAATTATCCCTTCACCACTTGCTTGCTTATGGAATTTTACCAGATTGTGTTGCTGTTTTGCGCTCCGTAATGGTCCAAATCTAACTTGAACCACGTACTTAACAGCCTGAGAGCCACATTTCAGCTGTTCACTTGTCTTCTTGATAACAGGGGAGGAAAAAGTTAACACAAGTTCTCAGTAAGAAACACTGAGTTGCTGAGCAGCTCGGCAGCTGCTGGCCCTCCCACTTCACTGTGGGATAACAAAAAGCTTTTCTAATGGCATTTTCAGACCTGTCAGTCCAAAGCTGAATGTTTCACAACACCCCTGATTTCCAGTGACTTACAGTATGCTGTGTGTGGAATGGCTTCTTGGTAACTTTGCAGTAAGCCCACTCTGGAAGACGGGGCAATCTAATTTCAAGCCTCCCACAAGACACAAGCACTGAGCAAGGCAGGAATACCAATGAGAGAGTACAGTGTGAAAAACACTGAGACTGGAAATACAGCAGTGCAGCCATTCCAACTGTTTTCAATATCTGCTCATTTGGCACTATCTGCCAGGACACAGCACCTCTTAATTGTGGTCACGCTTGTCAGCAGAGTTTATCCTCAGCCAGAAGCAGATAGAGATTTCTGAACTTGATCAGCAGTGAGTGCAGCAACTGTAAAACAAACAGGAGTCCTTTTTGCAGCTGCTGCAATACAGTTGTGTAGAGGTGAAATAGGTGTGCCGCTATACTCTGAGACAGTGATTCTCAACCCTTTTTGAGTTGTGACCCGTTAGAATAATCAGGTTGGTGTCTGTGACCATTAGAATATGGTGGCTTATGTTGGTAATTGTCATTTTGTGTACATTTTTTTGTTTCTAGTCGGTGTAAGGGTAGTCTCACAAAGCCAGACCTCTCTCCACACATTCTACTATAGGGGGAAAAAAAACGCTTTGCCTTGTTTGTATTTCTTCAAACCAATCACAGATGTCTTGAACAGAGCTAAGCCCTGAACATTTGTGATTATGCCGCTGCAAAACCTGTTTTGGTGGAACATTTGTACATCGGGAGGTGAGTTCAGGCATTAAACTGACTACATCACTGGTTAACAGCTGTAAGCTTGTTCATGTTTGTACCATTAGTATCCCAGGTACAACTTTGCCACATGACGATTGCAGCTTGGAGGTTGGTTTTGTTTCCCAGGGACTTGCCGGGGGAAAACACAGATAGTGGACATTGTGATACCGCAGCCAATGGCAGTGCTTCTACCAGCAGTGTTCATCTGGTGAGTCAGAATAGCGTAAAGGAAATTCAGAGTTCTTTGTTGAATACCTGAGAAGACTGATAACTGTATAGTACCGAATTGTGGAGTTAGACTGGTAAACTGTATTTTTTGGCAGACCTGAAACATGGCTTAGTGATGTGCCAGAGCCATGATCCCCTAACTCTATATAAGCCCCAAGAACCACATGAAAGACACGACTCCCCGTCCCCTCACCCTCCTTAACAGTCAGTTACAATGAACCATCAGTGACTCTCTCAGTCCAAATCAGCCCAGCAGTTCACTTCAGCTCACTTCAGTTCCAACAACCCGACACAGAGGAAAAAAAAAAACATTCTGTCATCGTCCTCTGGCTTTGGTGGCTCAAACTTGTCTGGACATGTCCAATAAAGCTGCTAGACTGAGCGTCCGTGTTTCCTGTGGTTTTCAGGTCATAGTAGTGTTTGACACTGAGACAGTGGAATGGACACGTGTCTCCAGCATTTCAGAGCACAGAAAACTGCTCATTTTTTCATGATATTGAGACCTAATTTTATATACTAAATAAATTTTTTAACATTCAGATTTGGCTGGGTGGTTAATAACGTTTCTGTGGTGTGACAAACTCAGTACATACATTCATTGTTGCTTTACACAAATTTTAACCATTAGTGAGGCTGTTAATAGATTTTTTGACCACAGCTGTATTGCTATTGTGTTTCTGACATCTGTGCTGAATGAAATTAAAGGGTTGATAGCATTGAAAGCTGCTTCTTGTGTCTCAACATGCACTTCTTGCCACAATATTATTTTCATTTATTTTCCATAAAATAGTTCCATAACCATCTGGCAACTGTGGAAATGATAGGTCACTCCTGTTGGTCTGTTGCTGAGGCGTTTGGTCAGTCCGTAAATAAATTTCCACCTTTTGGCAGCCACAGTCTAGATGGCTGAAATTTAGCATGTAGGTCAAATGTGTGTGTGTTTATGTTCATGCCTATGGGCAAAAAAAAAAAAAACATATGTGGCAGTGGGAGTGGCTTCTAAATGGAGTCATGTAACAAGACTAAACTTTGCAGAAACACAAACAGAGATAGACAGATATAAACACACAAACACACCATGTCCCCTTTAATAACTCATGAACTGGTTGTTGGAGACACTTGTGGGAGGCATCACTGCACTCAGTAGAGTTCCTTTTTCATTGCCGTGAGTTAGCCCTGCCCCTTACAATTTAGCTTCACACTCTGTCATAACTCATGGACTGTTAGCCTATGGCAATTTTACTTTATAGTAGAATTTTGTTGCAGGACAGTACAGTATGCAGTGGTTGAAAATTTTCTTGACAGCCTGAGAACAGATGACAGGACTTGCAGACAAAGGCAAATGTTTCGGACTAAGGTTGGTGGGGACGATAAATATGTGAATAAACATGGAGAGATGTTGTGATGCTGCCAGAGGAGTGCTGACTGAGATTACAGCATGCATGGGAATAAATGACAAAATATTAGATGACTGTATATTTCTCACTTTTCCCCTGATGGTGTGAATAACTCAGACTTCTCGCTAGTTGCTTAATTCATATATTAAATATTTTAGCAGGAAAAGAGGCCTGTGGCTATAGGTAGTGAACCAAGCCGATTGATTTATTCATTCATTTTCTGTAACCACTTATCCCGTAAAGGTCGTGGGGGGCTGGGGCCTATCCCAGCTGACATTGGGTGAGAGGCGGGGTTCACCCTGGACAAGTCACCAGTTCATCGCAGGGCTGACACATAAGAGACAGACAACCACTCACACTCACATTCACACCTTCGGGCAATTTAGAATCACCAATTAACCTAGCATGCATGTGTTTGGACTGTGGGAGGAAGCCGGAGAACCCGGAGAGAACCCATGCAGACATGGGGAGAACATGCAAACTCCGCACAGAAAGGCCCTGCCCCAGCAAACCGAACTTAGGACCTTCTTGCTGTGAGGCGGCAGTGCTAACCACTGTACTACCATACTGCCTGAACCAAGCTGATGTGAGGCATAATGAGGGGGAGACACAGTCTTTCAGTCTTTCAAAAATGCATTATTTTGCATCTATAATTCGCACAGGTACTTTGTCATTATACTGAAAATATTGATTAGACACTAACAGACAACAGTTGCTTCAAAATTATTGCGAGGGACAGCAGTCCCCGGATATTGATAGGGACATGTCCCTACCATCCCTACCAAATTCCACACCCTTGTCCACAGATGAAAAGGCCACATTCCATACTGACCCTTTCACTGCTGAATATGAGTGTTTTAATGCCTTATTAATGTTAGATGAAGCAGCATCTCAAATACATGTGACTGAACTGTCTAAGGATTACTGAGGTGTGTTTTAAGGTAAGGGACCAAACTGGGTTAGCTAGATTTTTTTCTAATCTGAGATATGAAATCCAGTGGTCTTACTCATGCATGTGAGGGAGTTGCTTCTAGTGGCCACAATAGAACAGAGTGACTGAACTCTGCTTTGTCAGGCTATCAAACAAAATATAATTATGCAAATAACATTGCCAAGTTAGGCTGAGTTTTGGCAAGGGAAGAACTGTCAAGGCCATTTTCAAAGGGGTCCCTTGAAATCTTGAGTGAAATTAGTTATATGGGTACGCAAGAATCTTTCCTTTACAGACACGCCCACTTATCCACTGATGCTAATTCATGCAGTTTAGGGGAAAAACATGACGTTTTTTTGCATGCAGTATACATGTTTTATTTTCACCTATTCTTTGAATATTTCTGCATACTGAGGGCCCTAAACAGAGTTAGATTTTTATAAATTGGGTGTAACTGGAAAGCTGAGACTCTTGTGGATTCAATGAACCCAGTTGTATTCATGTGTACTAATGTTAATCCCCGTAAGATCTTTTCATTGTAGTGAGACCATTTTTTGAAACTCGAGGTCACTGTATAAAATGACCCATAGTGACCTGTAGGATAATCACAGCCTCGTGAAACAACAACCTCAAACTAGAGACCTGGAGCATTTACTAACAATAAGGGGTCTCTCAGCAATCCCCAGAACAGAAATACTTGCTATCCAACTGCCAAACAATGTTATTCCTACAGGTTTACCTTGCGAGGCAGTTTGATTCAGAAGATCATGCGATCACCTGACAATCGATCTTGCCAAGCTTCAAGTTTGTGTTTGCACCAAAAGTGGTGCATCTAGTCACTGTCCTAGGAAGGAGTACTGACATCTACGGTCATGATTTTAGGTGTGACGAAAGCGAGAAGCATCAATGGAAGCGGCTTGTCTCAGGCAAACAATGGCAGGTCCTGGGAAAAATGAAAGCTCTCATGTGGTCTGCAAGGTTATCATCGCAAATACAGTCACAGTAGCATTTTACTTACTATTAAACTGTTATCAGACCTTCCTTTTGAAAGGGTTCAGTGCTGTGTTCATTGGTAATGATAATGAACTCTTTTATATTAAACTGTAACTTTATTCACTCAGTGCTGTACATAGTAGGGATGATCCTGCCGACTAATTTCCCTGTAAACTAAATGAAAACTTTAACTAAGACTAGTCAACTAGTCTAAAAACAGGAAAACACCCAGGAAACTTTGAAAATTTAGCACAATTTATTGTTCAGTAGTTGAAAAAATGTCCCAACAACTATTGTGTGTATTAATAGCCCTTTGTAACCTTTAATCACAATCTTCAACAACCATGTTGGATTTTAAATGCCGCTGAAGTATGAGGCACACTGTGCAGTATGAATGTGAATGTGACAGCAAGTCAGTCAAAAGTTAACTACTAAAATAACATCTTAAATAAATAAACTGCCTCTGAAATGTGGGGCACATTGGACCTTGCAGATTATCTGACAAAAATGACAGCAATTCACTTTAAAGTTAATCAAACAACATCTAAATTCTAATTAAATTTCTGCTGACATGAGAGGCATTTTTCACCGTGCAGTATGAATATAAACCCTGCACATTATCTGACAAAAACTCACTTAGAGTTATCAAATAATATAACATCTAAAAAGGATAAATTGCTGCTGAATTGTGAGGTACTTCAATATAAATATAATTCAATATAAATGTAAACCCGGGACATTAACCACCAAAAACTGACAACACTCATTGAAAATGTAACAAAATAAATAGCATATGAAATTAACAATTTGCCACTGAAATGCATGGCACATTGAGTTGTTATTTCCATGTGAACCATATTTATATTTATTGTCCTGCAAAACCTAAGTCACTGAGTAACACTTATAATGATGAGCAGTGGAGTGTGGTTGAAAGTCAGCTTCAAACAGCAGGTACATACACAGACACGCACACCTTGGCATGTGTACTTACTGGACTGGTGAAACTTTGTTGTTCAGCGGAATGATTCTTTCAGGTGAAAGATGACAGTTCAGGTGAAAGACAGTTGATTAACAAGTCAACAAGTCCAGCAGCTGAAAAAACTCTCCCAGCAGGCACAGATGTCACAGGCACACAAAGATAGCAACTTTGCAAGGCGGGACAGTTTTGGAAAGCGCAGTTTCTTCTCGCTCCACTATATTAGTGTGTCTTCATTAGGTGGGATGCAGGCTTCCCTCCAGTAGCACTCCAGCTCTTCTGGATCCACAGCTTCTCCATCGCTATCTAAGAGATCAAACATGTTTTCTGTCGTTTTGGTTGTGTGCAGCTCCCAGTCGAGTCGTCATCTGTAGGCCTCTAGTCTTCTTCATTCTCAGCATCTTCCTCATCATCATTTGCTTTGACGCTGTAATATTGAGCAGCAAGTTTGTCTCTTACTGCCTGCTGCATGTCCACCTGGATAAAGCTGAGCTGTTTGTGGTGGGGATCAAGAGCAAAGGCTAGAAGTGTAATGTTTCCAGCTTTCTCTGTGTCTGTTGCGCACATTCCAAGCTGCCACTGTCGTCTTGAACTTGGCCTCATTGTTGGGATTGCTTGCCAAGTTAAGATGCCTAGTGGAGGTAATTGAATAGATGAAAATCAGTTGACGATTTTGACATATTTTAAAATGTAAAAGACAGTCTGTTTAGAACAATATAGAGTGTTTGTAATTAAAGTCTTATTAAGTACCATGTGAAAATCCTTATGACAGCATTCTTCTCCCTCATTTAAATAGTTTTTTTTTTTAATTGTTATTATTTTATATTTACTTTTTAAGCAAACTCATAGTAGTGGGGAACACCTCTGACACCGACATGTATGCCTCGCCACTTTTAAGGGCTTCCAGCACAGAGAGTATGGCCTTGATTGTCTGCCAACTGTCATCTGACAGCTCCAGCATCTTGATGTCTGTCAGCTTTGTCACCGCAGAACAGCGGTGATGGCCCACCACTGCTCGTGGATGCGCTGAAACATGTCACTTACAGAGTTCCAGCGTGTCTTCCAGGTCTCTATGAGTTTGTGCTCTGGCAGGTCTTGTTGCTGTTGCTTTTTTTTAAGCGCTGCAGTAGCCACAGTACTGTGATGGAAGTGGTTCACCAGTCTCGTGCAAGCGCCAATCAGCCGGCTCATGGCACTGGCCTTTAGTCCATTGCTTATGGCCAGTTGCAGAGTATGTGCAAAACAGGACACTGACTCCCACTCCAGCAGGTCGTAGTTTACCACTACCATGTTGCTCGCATTATTGTGGACACAGGCGAAGACTTTGTTATCCAGTCCTCACTTGCTAATAGCACCTTGCAGGTGTGCTGCTAAGTTTCCAGCTGTGTGCCTTTCCTCGAGAGCACACATCTGGAGCACATAACTAACTAGGTTTCCTTCAGTGATGAAACAACACATTATTGTCATGTATGACTCTGTTGTTATAGAAGTCCAGCTGTCTGTTGTAATGACTACATATTCTGCCTTCATCATGTTGAATTTGATCTCCTCCGTCATTTTATGGTGGATGTGCTCCAGTCTGGAGGTTATTGTGTTGCGTCCCGGCACAGTGTGTTCAGGCTCAACATATTCCATTAACTTCCTGAAGGCTTTACCTTCAACAAAGTTAAGTGGAGGCATAACTTGCGAGGTCATTGGCATGATGAGCATTGAATTGGGCTGAGTGTGGTGAGCACTGCTAGCAGCAGCAGCCGTCGTTCCATGCAGGTTAACATCCAAATGCTTCAGTTTAATGTGGTTGCACATTGCTCCAGTTGAGTGACGATAAGCCAGTTTTTTCTGACACAACCTACATGCTACCTTGTTTTCATTTTCTCGATGAAAGTACTGCCAAACTGCGCTGGTTTTGCGAGAGGACGTCTCTCCAACTTCCCACAGTGATGTTTTAAAACTCCAGCCTACTCGAGCACTGCTGCAGGGAGGGGGGCTGCTGTCTCACGGCTTTGTAGCATCAACTAGTGGCAGGCGGCTGCATGACAGTAAAACGGCCTTGTACATTAATAAAACACTAATCAGTTTAACCGACTAATATTTCTGGTGCCGGCTAGTGAGGGGGCAGACGTTTAATCGTTTAGTCGACTATTTGCACGCATCCCTAGTACATACATGTTGTTTATGTTGCTCTTCTTCTTTTGCTGCTACTATCGTTGCAGCCTGTGTGCAGCTTGGTACCATGGTACACTGTAAAACATCAAGTTCTGGACATTGTCAACAAAATATTAGTCCACAATTCATCACATAGAAATTCAGAGAGGATGACCAACAGTAGGAGTGCCCTATATAGAACACTTCTGACCACTCCATTATTAGAGATTTGGACATTATTAGGACCTTACGTCATTTGTGTCTGGCCCTCGGCAGCCTTTCTCATGTGGCCCCCCCATGACACCCCTGGCATAGATACTGTGATATCATCAGTTAAATCAGGACTGGAGTGTTTCTTAATTGAAAGAAGAGCAAAGAACAACATTAAAGGCTAATCTCCATGGAAAAGATGTTTTCACTCTTTCTTGACCGGCTTTGGCAAGAGTTTGATCTGATTGGTTGAAGTTTGTTCATCCAATCACCTGCCTCCTGTGTTTTGAAAGTGCCTGTCATTTTCTAAACAGTTTCTGTGGATGGCTTCCCAGATGCTTCTGGGTTAACTCAAGGTCTTGGTGTCTTAATGTGGTATTTGGGAGAGATTTCTGACCATTTTTATCAATTATCCAGTTGTCAAAAATGATTAGACTTTTTACTAAATCTGGGTGACAAATTGTATCAGCTCAAAAACTCACATTTTGTGAGACATGATGGAGCATCACGGGAATGGCCAACATACTCTCCCATCAGAATGTTCTTAGTCCTTAAACACTATAAACTTTAAACTTTTGAACACATTTCCTAAAAATTTATGACTCAAAAAACTTGAGACACAGTGCTGAGCTGCATCTCAAATTAATTTTAAGGTTCCAGCTTACAGATGATTCATACTATTCTATGTGGCATGTACTGCTGACCTGCTGTTCCCCCCTAAAACATGACAAAAATGGTTCTACTGTAGGGAGAGGGAGAGGTTAAATACAACTTTCATTTTATCCTTTGATCAAGGCAGCATGAATGTATTATAAGTTGCAAAACTTATGTTCAAGCTTCTTCCTCTATTAAGGTTGTTTATTATTAATACATGTTTAAGTTAGATTTAGCCAGTCCTATTTTATGAAGGTGAACACTGCTGTGTGCTGTGATCAAATGAATAATAAGGCAAGAAAGTACTTGTCTAATTTCCTATGATTAATGGAGTTGCTGGAAGTGGAAAATGAGGAGCAGAGCAGTCCAGAGGAAACACTCTGATGTACTTACACTTCATTATTGTCAAAGCATGTCTTCTTGGCTGTCAGACAGAATTACACTGAAGAGCTTCAGATGACGAGAGGGGGTTTGCAGAGATTAACAGCACTTTAAAGTTTGAACATGGTGCACACTGTGGGTATTACCATGTGAATCATGAAAACAAGCCTAAACAAATAGCAGGTGGAGTTCTGACTCCAGTATGTTGCGAATGTAAACTCCATTGACAAAAGCCACTTATCCAGCCTGTATCAGACATGACGGAGATGGCGTTTCAGACAGGATTGAGATATAAAACCTATAGGTGGACTCTCACTCGTCTGATGTGTCGGCTTGTCAAACGTGATAAGGAAAAGAAGAAAGGGTGCACTGTCTTGTAAAAGTAGTTTCATTTCCTCTGGGGCTTCTCAGCAAATGCTTGGTAATGTTATGAGACACTATGAAACACTCCAGCAGCTCTAAATCTGCCAACGCAATGTAAATTCTACAGGTTTGGCCAACCATAAAATTCCTCAAGATATAAAATACCCGGGACGGTCGCAGAATGAAGACCTTAGGTGTTTTCTTCCCCCCTGTTTCTCCCTCTCTTTTTCGACTAAGTGAAAGTTTAATTAAAAGATAGGATCTTTATTCCAGGCCCACTCCTGCTGCTAAGTCAGGAGGTTATCTTCGGTGACTGCTGCTCACAGACCACTGCAGTGACTGTGGGTTGCAGCTCAATGTGGGGACCATTATGTCTGCTCAGGGAGTCTGTAGAGCTATTACTGACACTGACCACTGGAAATAGCTTGTTCTATTTCTGCTTCAGCACTTTGAATGTTATGTGGAAAGAGAATATAAATGTCACTGGAAAAGACAAGAGAAAGACAACAATCAGGCATTTCTTAAAATGCTAGGAGGTTTAATGTTATACTTCTGTAGTCATAGTTCTAATCTACTTTTACAAACTGCCATGATCTTTCCTAACTAGAGAGTGTTTTTGCCTAAACCTGCCCGAACCATACCCAAATAGAAGGACTGATCAGGAAAAGGTCATTTGGGCCTGAATTTTATGTTATTCTGCACATAAAGATGGAAAAACTGGATCTAATATGGGCCATTTTAAAGGCAGTGTCTGCCCAAAAATGAAAAATTTGGTCATTATCTACTCATCCTCATGCTGAAGGTTGGTTTTCAAATGTGAAAACCAACTGGAAAAAGACATAAAATGCCTGCATACTTGCAAGCCTCCTAAAGTGCTGACATGCTGTTTGCAGACTGTCATACCGCAGTCACACAGTTCAGACAGTGTGTATGTTCATGTGCACGTGGCTCCAAGCTAAAGATCTACAATGAAGATTCAGACTAAAAACATGGTGGAAATTACTTTTTTTTTAGTCAGCTTGGTATGTTTGGACTTAAGGAGACTTAGATTACACCAGACAAGCAGTATCGAGGCATTTTATGTTTTTATTCTGTTGTTTTTCTTATGCTTTAACTGGTCACCATTCACTTCCATTGTTTGGGAGATTCTGCAACACTGTTTTCCTGTAAAAATTCCAGCAGTGTTTTATGGACTAAAAAAAATAAATTAGACCTTCAATCGACCCGAGGGTTAGTAGATAATGACTGAAATATCATTTCTGAGTGAACTATCCTGTTAAAAGAAATACTCCAATATGAAATAAAACAGGCTTCCTACAGGTGCTGGAAATCCTTAAAAAAAAGTTTTGAATAGTCCTTGGATTTTGGATAAAGTGATTAACTTCAGGCCAGCAGTTCAGACTTCTTTAGTTGTGAATTCTTTGGAGGAGATTAATAAGTTTATTATCATTATTGTTAGTATTATTTAAGTTTATTTATTGTTCAACTACAAATTTTTTCATCAGCTTTACACTGCCACTCAAAAATGACACTGGTGTAAACCTACAATGTAAAATATCTGTTACAGATATGGCATTGCTGCAGGTTACACTGCACATGTACTTAAGTTACAACATTTTGGTATGATAATATATGCAGAGCCTGTCCTGACCTCCATGGGGCCTGAAGCAAAATTCTGCTTAGGGGCCCTCCTAACTGACTGGAGAGTCATGTAAATCATTTATCACACAGTCACAGCTGACAATCCAGTACTTCCACTACAGTCCTCCCTCTTTTAAACCAGTTTGCTCCATCTCTCAGTCAAAGAATAAGTAGATCTATATAGACAGAGAATGAGGTACAAAAAACAATATTTATTGAATATTTTATAATATATAAAGTGTATAAAATATTAAAACATAACTCTGAGGTTTCAGTCTGATGCCTGGTTAGTAGTCAGTTAATTGATTTTAATTTCAATATTTAATCAATCATCAGTCAGTCCAGATTTACATCAAGTACTTTACTTATTTTGCACTTTCCTTGAGTTCCATTTTATCCAATTTCATGCTTCTGCACTACATCCAAGACAAATACAGATCTTTTTAACCCACAAAGCTGTAAAAAAAAAAAGGCTATTTTCTGACTTTTTAGAGATGCATGGTTCTCGCAGGATAGTGATGCTAGAGACATGTGATGGTCTTATACACCATGATGCATTGCTGCAGATTAATCCAGCCAACAGTGGCCTCTAAAGTAGTGAAAATGAGCTCAACCTTAAACATCTACAACAGTAAACAGCAGTGAAATTAATGCAATAATATTAATCAAAAAACATCAGATATAATAACACTGACAGGAACATTTTACTGCAACATGAATACTTTTACTTTAAGGACATTTATCTGATAATATTTTTATTATTTATATTTTTTTACTGCAGCCAGGTTTTGTGAATGCAGGACTTTTACTTGTAGTGAAATATTTTTACAGTGTGATATTAGTACATTTGATCCAGGAATCTGTCTGCAAGGAAATGTACCAAACTTGAAACTATCAGAGTTCCAGAAAACTCATTGCTATAGCTCTGCTGTTTCCAGAGAGTGTACTGCATTAACCTGGAAGTCAGATTCCCCCCTCTCTGTATCAAAATGGATATTAGAAATGAGGAACTGTACACCTCTTAGAGAAGATTAATTAGATATGATGCCCATTTAAAGATCTGGCAGCTGTTTATTGAATATATAGAAGAAATACCTTTATTAACTATCAACATTCAGGTACAATAGTTGAGATATTTTAGTGATGAGTGTGTAACAATACAACACATGTTTTGGTTGTTGTGCTTTTTTTCTCTTTTATTTATTTGCTTTATTATTATTATTATTGTTATTATTATTGTTATTATTATTATTATTATTATTATTATTATTATTATTATTATTATTATTATTATTAAGTTAATGCTATTAATCTTTAATCTCAGTCTTTTCTTAACTGTGTATTTCATTATTGAGGTTTTAGTGGGAAGGAGTTGGACTGTTCTTGTGTAATTAAAGGCTTGAAATAAAATAGAAAGTTTTAAAGCAGGTAGAGGAACAACTTGATCGATTTCAGTTTGCATGCAGGCCTGGTAGAGGTGTGAAGGATGCTGTTGTCACACTGTTGCACTTTCTGTATCAGCATTTGGAGGCACCAAGACTCATTCCAGACTCTTATGTATTGATTTATCCTCTGTATTTCATACCATCCAGCCAGTCCTGCTTGCAGAGAGGCTCATCTGCCTTTTTAAACTTGATCTTAACCTGATTGGTTGGATGATGGACTTTTTAACTATTAGGTCACAGTGTGTGAGCATTAACAGCGTTCTCCCCAAACAGCTCTACTCATCCACCTGTCTCCCACAGGCTTGCTGTCTGTCCTCCTTCTTTCCATCATCTGCATTGAGTGTTGAAGCAGCTACAACAACTTTCCTCCATTTAAATGGGTCTAAAATGAAAATCATGATCATTGCCTTCAGGAAGTCACCACCAAGCCCACTGCCAACTGTTGTAAAAGGGGGCTGGGCAATACATTGATATTATATCGTATCGTGATATGAGACTATATATTGTCTTAGATTTTGGTTGTATTGTGGTATAGCATAAGTTTAATCTTTTCCTGGTTTTGAAGGCTGCATTACAGTGAAGTGATATAATTTTCTGAACTTATCTGACTGTTGTAGCTGTTCTAATATTTGTCTTTAGCCACTTAGTTATTATATCCACATTACTGTTAGTCATATATACAATATTGTTGCAATATAATGGTATTTTGTGGAAAATATTGTGATATTTATTTTTATCACCTCAGCCATTTCCACCCCCTCTATATATGTGACAATCTGCCTAAGTGCCGCCCAGCCACCCTCCTCTTGTGTCGATTGGCTTGCTGTTTGCAGCTCCCAGCCATAGAGTCGCATTAATCTGATGTCAAACGCATTAGTCTGAGCATCAAACGCAATACCTTTCTTGCAGTGCTGTTCGAAGCAGTCAGAAACTACAGTCGGCCTGGCGTTTATAGTCCGCAAACAGCGGTAGAGTATGCAGAAGTTGTGGTAGCTTAATCCCTCATTCATCGCCACGTATCCCAGCCAAGGCCAAGGAAAGACGTCGCCAGGATCTTTCATCTCCTGCTGCGATTCAGAGAGACTGACTGACTGTGTGAGTGTGTGAGTGTGTGTGCTCCTGACAAGCTTCATTGCAAAGGTTTTTTTTCTTGCCTTTTCCAAATCAGGAGAGACAGTGTTGCTTTTTTTTTCTCAAACCAGGACAGACTGTTTTTTTAATAAGGAGAGATGGTTTTCTTTTGTTTTGTTTTCATTTCTTTCTCAAGGAGGACTGAGGATTTTGTGTTGTTTATGGACTGAGTAATAGACTCTTACATTCACCCTCTTATGGTCTTATTTATTAAAAAATCAGTGTCTCTGTTCTTGGTGTAATACATTTGTTACTTTTTGAAAAGCAAAGTGGTTTGTTTGTCTCTTTTGCCGAAAATTGTTATTATATTCAAAGTTGAATGAGCTTTTTCCAGTAATACACATTTAAGGCATACATGCTTTGTGTCAGCTAATTTTGCCTGTGCGTGTGACTGGACAGTTCCTCTCAGGTTATCACCTCACTGGAACCCCCCCAAAACAAACTTATTAACAACTAATAAAAATGAAATAAATGAACAACAACAAAATAACAGCTGCACACAAAAGCCATCACAAGTACACAACTTGTCACAAATGTCCTTGATAATAAATTGAATTTTGAATCCCGTGCTGCCTCTATATTGAAAAAGGTCCAACAAAGACTTTACTGCATCACGGAGATGATGATGCTCTTTTACAGAAGTTTCATTGTTTCCGTTTTAACTTTCTCTGTTATTACATGGTTTGGAAACCTTCATCTGTCTTGTAAGACTCAACTTGGAAGTCATGTTAGAAATGCCAGTAAAATCTCAGGAGATCAAGCTTTTGCTAATTTATAACAGGCAGGCACATAGGAGAGGCAGTGTCATACTGGTCTGCCAGGACCACCCACTCCAGAGGGATTTTGAGCTGCTGTCCTCAGGCCACTGTTTCAGGGCACCTGTTCAGAGGCCTCCCCACATGCATGTTCAGACCTGTACTGATGATCCAGAACACGACAGCACATCTGGTTTTCAATCAGCCAAAAACACCACAAGTCACCCTGCTGATCAGATCACTCCACTGACTCCCAGTCACTGCCCGCATCAAATTCAGAACACACTCGCCTACAAAACAGCAACTAAAACTGCCCCCACCTACCTGAACTCCCTCATCAAGGTCTACGTTCTCTCCAACTCACTGCAATCTGACAAAGAAAGACGACTGATTCAACTACCACAACAGGGCCCGAAGTCACTAGCTAGATTCTTCCTGTCTGTGGCTTCCCAATGGTGGAACGAGTTACCAACCCATTTTTGATAAAGAGAAGACTGAACACCCAGCTCTTTTGTGAACACCTTTGCACTTGACTGACTGCACAAGACACAAGATGTGGATCCTGTCAGATGTAAGCTTTGCTTCATAGCACTTACTCATGTTATTCTGTCCTGACTAGACCCTTGCTTGTGTTGTATCAGCTCTCAGATGTACGTCACTTTGGATAAAAGCGTCTGCTGAGTGAAGTCAAAGACTGTAATTGTAAGGACTAAAAGACTCCATGCCTCTTTATGCCTCTTTCATTCCAAGTGCTACAGATATGTTCAGTCGCATCTGGCACCTTGACTGCAGTGTTTGCACTATGCTGGCACATTTTGTGCACCTGCACTTTGGCTTTCTTGCATATTTCTGTTTGATATGAAGTGGGTCTTGTCTTGAACTGGTACGTGTATTTAATCTAGATCTTTTTATTTATTGTTGTTGCTGTTGTTGATAATGTCATTTTGTGTTGTGCTTTTCATGTAAACCCTAGCAGCATAACAAATTTCCTTGAGGGCACAATCAGGATAACCCCCTTTAATTGTAATTTATTACTTCACAATACATACATACAGTAATAAGAGCATAAGGAAATAAAACAGGTGAGATAATAGCTCAGTTAGGTTTTTCGGTTTGCCAACTCACAACATGAAACTTTTTTTTTGCGCTCTTTCTTTCTTCTATTTGTCTCAACTTGACAATGCTTGAATTTAACTTTGAAAAACGTGTAGGAACCCAGAGAAATAATTTTCTTTGTTTTGTTATGAGGAGTTGGATGAAAAGATTGATATCAGTTCATCTCTGTCCATTACATAAGTATGAGGTTAGAGCAATAAGGCAGTTAGCTTAGCTTAGCATCAGGACTCCAAAAAGTATTACTGACAGCAGGGGCGTGTTTCCTTATGGTTTGTGGTTGCCTTGTATGGTAGAAATGTAGAAGACTGAAGGTTTGCTCTATGTATATATTGACGTGAGAACAAATTAAAGTTTAAATACCACATCAGGAACGTTGTTAGAACACTATGATAAAAGATTGGCTTTTTATACAGAAATAAAACCATCTTTCGTTTGTTGATGTGTGTGATTAGGAAGATGGTTTTAAGTGATTCTAAATATTGATTTTTTATATTGTCACTGTCAGGCAGAAACCTTGTGTCCAAAACTGTTACTTTCCAAAGCATGAAAAACTCGGTGCTTCTAAGCTAATTGAAAGCTGCTTAGTCAAAGGTAATAACTCTTTTACTACTTTTCAACAGTTAAATATTTGTAAAAACCCACAGACAGCTATAAAGGGTGACCAACAGCATTGATTTAATCAACAATATTTGTATTTTACATGGTGCAATCTCTGAATCGTGAGTGTCACGCTCAATCATTTCTCAGAGGATCTTAGGTAAAGCTTGAATGAATTATCTTATTTAGTTTGAGTAAATGTACAAATCTTTGCCTAAATCAGTTAATTTTGTTGCCTGTAATAATAATCAAGTGGAATTCTCAGCAGAGCATCATGGGGAGAATAACTAGGGCATGATTTCCTAAAACTGAATGCTGTGTTTGAGTTGCACTTCGTTTCTGTTTCTACTTGCTGTAAAATCCAATAAGATCACCTCAGCTGTCAAATCAACCAGAAACTAAATCCTCCCTTCAACAAGTTTCTGGTTGCCAGCCTCTGCATGTGTTGCTTATGCAAATTCCTAATCATATCTGAAGATGGAGGGAGGGGGTGGTGGGTGGAGGTGGCGGCTGGTGACATTTGCATTACATACAGCTCAATTTTCAGCCCCTGCCACACTGTCGGGGTGTAGAAGGTGAACAAGAACATGGCACAAGCTGCAAAGTGCAAATACCATCCACCAACACACACGCGCCCTATAAACTCCATATCAGATTGGAGGACGGTAGTACTGAAACTGCCTTCACTTATTTTACTTTCCTTACCCAAATGCAGTGATAAAACAGTTTGACTCGGAATATAGAAAATTATGAACCAGGTTTACTGCTGTATAATGATACATTTGCAAGTAGAGATTTAGTTTGGAAGCAGATATCAAAAGTAGAAGTTTTGAATAACTGTCAGCTGCAAATACCTGATATTAATGGGTTTTGATAACTGATTTCAAGTAAAATAACTTAAAGTAATACTATACTGTATTACAACCATTTTACTGATTCCAAATGATACATGTACATACTTGTTATTACAGTATTATTATTTATCATCTTCAATTGCCATTTTTCAATTATTAACAATGATCTTAGGAAAAGAAAACTAAGGCAGATGGGAATTACATCATTAGATTTAGAGGCATCCAGTAACATCAGAAAAAACTGATTAATCACAGAACAGAATCTGATTGTAGGAGACAAGTAGTGTTTGTGTGTGTGTGTGTGTGTGTGTGTGTGTGTGTGTGTGTGTGTGTGTGTGTGTGTGTGTGTGTGAGTGTGTGTGTGTGTGTGTGTGTGTGGTTATTGTGGTCCAGAAAAAGAAGGATTAAACAATTCTGATCTGTAACATACAAAATAATTTTATTATTCCTATATGGGAAGAAAAAATCTATTTGTACTTTACTAGAAACATTTTCTGATTCTGCCCACAGTGTTAGCGGGATAAAGGAGCGAGGATGAGGAAAGAGGAGAAAGGAAAGGAGATAGAGAGTGGGTGGTCATGAAGCTGCACCTCAGATGGGTGTTCAGGTGAGTTGTCTCCTCACTCACAAATCTTTTCTCTTTTTTCCCTGCTGGTAAATCCACTGTCATGTTGCCAACACTAGAGCTCCTGGTACACCTGCTTCTTAAAGGTGATGAGAGATGACTCTGATTGCTTTATTGCTTGTTCAGCCTCCCTTTTTTAACCAAGGCACTTGGGTACAGCTGGTAGTTGTATCCTGCTGGGCACTGCTGGCAGAAGGCGCTGGACAGAGCACTCCTGGTGCAAGAGAGCAAAGGTGGGTTTGGATCACCTTGAATAAATTAAATTATTTTCACCTGGCACTTTCAACTTGGGCTTTAGATCAGCATAGGATAGAGCCCTTACATTTTGAAATAAGCTAAAAAAAAAAACAAACATACCAACATATACTTATTATTTATTTAATAGTTTACTTTTCTTTTTTAGATAAACGTCAAGTTTTAGAACCCCAAAAAATGTTGTATTTCAAAAATGTTCTCTCTAATTATTATTTCAGTGCGAGAAAATTAAATGGGTGCAATTAATAATATGAAATTATTAATCACTTTCACTTTAATGAGTTTACTTAACTATTTTTGAGACAAAGGGCCCTATCTTACACCAGTGCAGTTGCCATTGGTGCCTCCCCTGCAAGATACCTACAGAACTTGGAACTGGTCTGTGCAGCCAAGGGTGGAAGGTCTAAAAAGGAACTTTGTCCATCTTGGACTTGAACTAGCAAACCACCGGCTCCCAAACCAAGTTCTTACAGACTGAATTACTGCTGCCCAAACAGGCAGATAAGTTGAGATTTATATCACAGGTGCTTAAAGGGATAGTTCACCCAAAATTGAAAATTCAGTCATTATTTACTCACCCTCATGCCGTTTGAAGGTCAGGTTTACTTTGATAGTTCGCAATACACTGCTGGAGTTTCACAGGAAAGCCGAAGTGTTGCAGAATCTTCCAAAAAACTGAAGTGAATGATGACCAGTTTTCAAATGTAAAAAAACAACAGAATAAAAACATAAAATGTCTCCATACTGCTTGTCTCCTAAAGCCCCAACATGCCAAGTTGACTAAAAAAATGTTATTTACACCATGTTTTGAGCCTGAATCTTCACTGTAGAGCCACATTCACCTGCACATGCACACTTTCTGAACTGTCTGTGTCATGTGATGGTTTGCAAACAGCAAATTGGACTACGGAAGACTTGGATTATCCCAAACAAGCAATATGGAGGCATTTTATGCTTTCTTTCCAGTTGTTTTTTCTTTACTTCCTTACATTCACTTCCATTGTTGGGGAGATTTTCCTGTGAAACTCCAGCAGTGTTTTGCAGACTAACAAAATAAACCTAACCCTCAATTGGCATGAGGGTTAGTACATAATGACTGGATTTTCATTTTTAGGTGAACTATCCCTTTAAGTTATAAATTTTCTTATCAGAACCTGCCTAACCAACGTTTTTTAGTATCTGTTATGAATTGTGGAAATTATCTTAAGACTAAGTTTCAAGAACAAATGAACAAAGCACAAAGAACAAAGTACTTTTTATAAACTGAGAAACTACACTGAGGCATCTGTGGCAAGGAAAAATTGCTTTTGACAGGCAGAAACCTCAAGCAGATCCAGACTACTCCAAAAGGAGGGTTGCCTTTTGGTAAAACCTTCTGTAACTTGGAGCGATAGAGGGAGAGGAAGTAGCATAATTAGCTGAATGGAACCTCAGGAAAGCAGGGGAATATATGATCAAGAAGGAGACAAGGAGTGTGACTCAGAGGGATTAATAAATTATGCTGTTTCTGTTCTTATCTATTGAAAAGAAAGACAGAGAACAATAGACAGAATGACACAGTCAGCCTTTATAGCTATGCTAATAAAACGCTTTATGTCTGATGGCATTATACAGAAGGTCATATGATGTCATATCAGGTTTGTTCCTGATATGATCAGATGTCAGTTAAAGATGCTTCTGTGGTCACTCTGGGGACCAGCATCAGTCACTTGTCCTTTCTCATTTGCTGCAGTTCTACATCAGAAAGTTTTGACAGTGACTGACAGTGTGTTTGCACAGATAATATGGCGCCTCACAGTCTTTTATATCAGATATCAGACACTTCAACAAACACACAAAATATACTGACATTCACACGGTCTTTATGTACAGTGTGGACTTTTACGCCAGTCAGGACATGCTGCCCACCAGCTGACACCAAGAAAGGTCCTCGACCATTCTTCACCTGAAGACATGACATAACTGTCACTGAGGATGTACAGCTTCTTGGTACAACATACCCAACAGGGCCTCCTTTTTCATCTTCTTGTCCCTACTTTCTATGCACACAGAGGATAAATCTCCTGTCTTGTTTTGCAGACGACCCCCTCAGGGTCACTGACAGGCCGTGGGCAGTGTGTCGTCTCTCAGGCAGCCTGCTCCGCTTCAGCAGCATGCAGTCTCACTGGGGTTAAGCTATAAATCCCATAAAAAGCATCCTAAACATATGGTTAAGAGAGCCTTTTTTTTGTTGCTAATTATTACATCTGTCTAAAAATCTGGAAGCTGAAATGGTGGCAGAATGCTTGATTCATGAGTGTTTCAAGGTCTCCATGCTAACTTGGATTATTCCATGATCTTACTGTATCATCTACATCTGTGAAATGATTTAGGAAGATGGTAGCCAAACAGCACAGCGTGGTGTACAGACTGTTTAAAAGTGAAGCAAGCTAACCCAGTGGTGCTGAGAAAAGAAGGAAGCAAGAGGATACTAAAAGACAACACCCAAGAAAGCCACAGCCTGTTCACTCTGCTGCTGTTTGGCAAGAGATACAGAAGTATCCGCTACTGTACCGCCAGACTGAAGAGCAGCTTCTTTCCTCGGGCTGTGACACTGCTTTATCATCCTCTGCACTCTGACATGAATAAACATGTATTTTTTATCACTCATTATTTATTCAAGGATTGAAAAAGGGGGTGACCAAGGGATGTGGAGGGGCCCCATGTCCATGTTTGCCTTATGCCCAAACAGCCCTTACCTTGTGAGGCAGCTGGATTTGCGAGATTACAAGATTACATGAGAATTCATCTTGTCAGCCATCAAGTAATTTTTGTGTTCGCACAAATAGTGGTGCAAGCAGGTACTAGTGTCCATAGAAATGTCTCATCTTAAACAAACAATTGTGGCTCTGGATTAGATACTGTGATAGCATCAGTGATATCAGAACTGGAGAGTAGTAAATATGTTTTTACTAGGGGTGGGACTTTAACGCGTTAATTACGATTAATTAATTACAAAAAAAAAAAAAAAACGTGTCAAAACAATTAATGCATTTAATCGCAGTTTGCACGCCAGACAACACAGAACATTTGTCAGTTTCTGGTCCGCCGATCACACTGACCCCTACTTTACACCAGGTGTAGCTACACTCGGAGTGATGACTCTGTCATTCTAGTCAATGCTGTAATTTATACCAGAAGCGCCGCGGCATGTCTCAGCAGTGTCCCAGAAGCGGCTTGGCGCTCCACTCCGCAGAGAATATGCAGCAAGTCTATTTTTGACGGATGACGTGTCAATTGCCACAGAGCAGGTCGAACGGGTAGGAAGTCAGGCACGGAAAGCAGGGGAGAATCCGGTTGATTTTCAAAATAAAAGACTCCGTGTAGACTTGCGATCATAAAGACAGACATAAAATAAACAAATAAACTACCTAGCCTGCTTATCCATGGTAGAAGCACAAAGAGCAAAGAAAGAGGACTTAATCAACAAAATAAGAGCAAGTAAACATAATCAGACGGGCAAAACGCTTCTGAGTTTAAATAAAGTTCTATGAAAGCTAGAATATAACCACCATTATGATTTATAGTGCCATTGTCAGACTGATGCAAAATAAACAAGATTTTGTTGTTTAAATGTATGAATGTGTCTATCATTTGATTCAGTCATATACCAAAATCCATTTAAACTGAAAAATGTTGCTTGAGTCGCTTGCTGAGTTTGATTTGATTGGTTAAAGTTAGCCCATGGTAGACATGATAGACAGATGGTTCATCCAATCACCTCCCATGTGTGTTTTTTTTTTTTTTTGAAAGTGTCTGACCTTTTCCAAACAGTTGGAACAACTGGAACAGTTGGAGGACGACTTCTCAGATGGTTCTGTGTAACAAACCATCTGGTGTATCAGGTTAAACCAGCCCATCCTCATCAGTAAAACGTTGGCGTTGATCACATATGCAAGCAGCTAAGTATGAAAAAGAAGTAAAAGGAGCAACACGGTCCACATGTGAAGGAGGTGGTGAGGATGGATGGCTCAAACAAACACAGAACTTTCACCCAGGAGAGCAGGGTTTGAGTCCTATGTGGAGCAAAAAGAAACTGCAAAACTTTTTACCCAAACTACAATCTTTTCCTAACCCTTACCAAGTTAACCTGACTCACCAAGAAAATCGTCCTTAGAAACGGTTTGGAAAAGGGCAGGCACTTTCAAAAAACACTTGGCAGGTGATTGGATTAACCATCCATCTATCACATCTAACATGGTCTAACTTCAACCAATCAGATCAACATTTCCATGGACGCTTCCCGGTGTTGTGTCAGCTAAAACCATGCCTGTAGCTGCAAGCAGTCCCTCCCAGGATGCTGATTGGCTGCACCACTTATGATGCAGACACAAATGGATAACTTGCTAGGTGGATTCCCACATAATCACATAAATCCAGCTGCCTCACAAGGTAATAACCAAGTAGTTTTAGTGCCAAAACAAAGTGTCACTTCTGTCATGTTGCATACATAACGTAGTTAACCATGATCTTTTTCTAACCTAACCTGTTGCTGCCAGTACTCTCCAATGGTCATATATGTCGTTTTGGCAGTAAATGACCTTGAACCTTTTCTGGTGTTTAGGTATTGGGAAGTATTGGCCCTAAAATGAGCAAATGTGCCCCTGCAGCCCAGTATTCAGATGTATGAAAAAATGTTGATATATTTAATTGTAGGTGTTTCCACTCAATTTTGTTACTTATATTAGAGGTGTAACAAGGGCTACAATATGTAGCCTCCGATTCACATATACACACAGACACAGGCACACACACTCTGCTCCCTCATGTTCATAAACAACCAATATAACATTGTACCAATCTACTCAGACAATCAGTGCCACAGTAAATGTTGGGTATAAAACACAGAGGAGGATTATGTATTCAGCAACAACCTCTGGGATAGATTTTTATATGATCCAATGTAAGACTATACAGAGCCATTTAATAACCAGGCGAGCTCAGCTTCCAGTCTGCATTCTGATACATGGTACACAGGCCCAGACAGCAGTTCATTTACAGCATTAGATGTGTATTGACAGGAGAGGAGACATGATGCATGGAGGCTCCTGGGAAAGTAATTAACTTTAGCTATTATTATTATACTCACACCTGATAGCCCAGAGGGAGAGGAGCACTGTACACACTGTTCTCAATACATATGTAATATTACTAAATATTGATATACGGCTGGAAGAGTCGCATCATTCATTAAATTACTTCAGGAAATATCAGGGAATTTTATAAATGGGTCCATTTAAAGGCACATGACACAGGAAAGAGCCCTCACAATGATCAGAGAAACAGATGGAGCAGGACTGAGGAAGTCAGGAGGCCACAAGGTGGAGTTAGATTTGTGATGGTGCATTTTTTTTTACTGCTCCACCAAATGGAAGAATAATAAGAATTATGCCACAAGTGCTCCCATAGCTTAGTTGGTGGAGCATTCACCCCTGTTGGTCCTGTGCAGCGGTCGCTGGTTCGATTCTCACCTGATTTGCTGCGTGTCATTCCCCCTCTCTCTGCCCCCTTTCCTGTCATATCTCCAGCTGTCCCTATCTAAAATAAAGGCAAAAGCACAAAAAATAATCTTTAAAAAAGCCACAAAATAATTCTCTATTTAATATAGCTCAATAACAGAAAAAAAAGCCCAAAAAGTTCAAGAATTCTATTCCATCTATTTCCAGTGCTGCTCTCCCTGTGACGGAGGAGAGATGTTGAGAGTCAGAGAAATGCTGTGGACAAGTGTCCAAGGCTTTGAGAGTGCAGAGAGAGGGCAAACGAATGAAAAAAAATGAGACTTGGTGAACTTATGGATCAAGGCAAATAAGCCTATTAAAAAGACATTTTGGATTTTTTCAAGTGTAGCTATATGAGGTACTTATTTATAGTCAGTGTGTTACCTCTAGTAGATGTGCCCCCAG
The DNA here is from genome assembly GCF_056507025.1 of Lutjanus erythropterus. Lineage (NCBI taxonomy): Eukaryota > Metazoa > Chordata > Actinopteri > Lutjaniformes > Lutjanidae > Lutjanus > Lutjanus erythropterus. The sequence continues at coordinate 36,258,132 of NC_139334.1, read as the reverse complement.
CAGCTTCTATGCACAGGGTCAGCAGCAAAATGTATTTGAACCATCTGAAAAAAAAAAAACCAACAACAACAAAAAAAAACAGTTTAAGTGATGAAATTCAACATGGTTGCTAAGATTTGCATGTTGGGCAATTCATATAATAATTGTTAGTTAATAATAGTTAAGATAAAGAAGATTTTAGTGAACCATTTAGTTAATAACATATAAGACAGAATTTCTGTCCCCATTGTCATGCCTGTATTGGCATATAAATCATTAATAATAAGACCATAATTAATTAAAAAAATGATTATTTGAGTTGTTTATGTTATTGGTAAACAGACATAAAAATAACAATAGAAAAGAAAAAAAGAACCATAAAACTATCTTTGCATGAAGGAGGTTAAATGATGATCACAGTTGCAATCCTGGTTATAAAATCTTTTTTACTTGTTATGAAATTTTTGGGGCTTCAGGATTTCTGGACATCACAAACATGAACTTTTACACTCTCAGATCACCTTTTTTATGTTAGCTAAAAGCAAAATTATAGTCATTTCCTTTTCCATTTTTGGCAATTAATTAGATCATTGTTCTAACTACTCTAATTGCCCAACATGGAACTCTTAGCAACCAAGTTTAATCTCAATTTCTAAGCCTATAAATTACATTTTGACTTCAAAAAAGTTCATAGCTGGGTTTCATATAGGCCACAAAGAGGTTTCCAGTAGACAAACTGGCTTTGGAGGGAGCACTATTTGGCTTAGATAACAGTAGTTTCCTGGCATTTACAAGCAAAGTAAATATGTGAAAATATTCTACTTAACATACATTTGAAGTGATATTTATTTTTGTGTAAATACATGTTGCTGCTGACCCTGTCCACAGCAGTGCATTGCTTAGCGTCCTACAGTGATACTCCTGCTGCGTCTCCAAACCAGTGCTGGAAATTGTATGACTGACTACATTTAAAGTAATCTGATCCAACCCTGGAAAAGAGATTACACATATGAAAAAAGGAGGGCAGGATGGTAAAATCAGCCTCAACAGGATTAAGACATCTTGCTTAAGAAAGAAACAATAAACAACCAAGGAAAAGACGAGAATATGATGTAAAAGTGTAGAGAAGACATAGGTCAGTAGAAACAGACTTTACAGCACTCATAACATTCCTCATAACAATATCAGTTCTTCAGTATCATCCAAATTCAGTTGGTCGTACCACCGACCAGCCTGTGAGAACAGTTGGATAATTTCTTCTGTGGCTCTTGAGGAGCTTTTTCAAGTGTGAGAACAACCTGATGATGTCATCAGGGGTATTTTTGAGGAGGTTTTTAACCCTGTGAAGCCTGACACATGAAATAATCCATTTCATAATCTGAAAACTCATTGATCACACTAATTTTTATTTCAAACAGGAACCTTTTATTTCATATTGTGGTCAATGTAATTAGACAGGTCAATATAACATATAGTTGTGATCGCCCAGAAACTGAAAAATTAAAAAGACAATTATTAGCAAGTGCTCATTTGATACAACTGTTCGCAAAAAAACAAGTGATTATAATGACAGCAGGTTATAAAAAATACATACAAATACTTAAATTACAATTTAAAATTGACCTTTCGATGACATTTCAGTCTTAAATTAGTTTGTTTTTGTGATTGTGGTAGAATAATGCTGATTGCATCATGAAATCCAACAGAATAGTGTCTGAGGGATTCACAAATAATTCATCTTATCGTCTGTATCATATTGTACCATGCTAATGCCTAGAGGTCATTGAGAGGCCTGCATGAACTCTCAACAGACACAGAGATGATTCAGCTGTCTTCTCCTTTCAGATGAACAAGGGAAAAAACTATCGTGTTGCTATGGCAGCTAAGGTTGAAGATGTGTTTGTCTTGTCTCTCTGAACGGAGCAGACATAACTGTTATTGGGGACTGGATATCACTGACCCTGAGGAATGGGAGCAAAGGGTGCTGAGCTCTGTTTTCAGACCTTGTTCATTCATACTTCCCGTGTTTGGATTTATAGACCAATAGGCTAGTTCTGTATGCTGTAGATGTGTTGGGTCTGACCCTATTTGAGCATAGCTTATTTATGGCATTATCTGTGAATGTTTAAAGACTTTCCCCAGAGGACTGAAACTCAAGACTTGAAGGAAATATCAGGACAAAACATGCACTGATTATTCTTTCATTTTCCTTAATCAAGTTTAATGAAACCAGTTTAAATGTAAGACATATTCGACTCCTGTGTACTTTCTCCTTTTGATATATGGGCAAAAGATAAATATTTAATATCCACATGATTTAAATATAAAATAGGGTACAAAAAGTTTAGTATTTTTAGGTTGTTTCACTAAAGCAAAGATTTCTCTGCAACTCACTACATGAAGGCAGCCATGTTTGATTTTGCACTGAGAGGGCAGAAGGCATGTCTGAGATTGATACATCAGGTTTTTCCGGAAAGTATTGATCATATTAATGTTGTAGAGGTCTCACAAACTCATGTATCAAATATGATGCAAATGGCGTTACAGGGTTGGGACAGGCCAGTGCTGAGAGGTTAACCTGCTTCACTGAGTGTGTCAGGAAATGAAAATGAAATTCTACTGAAACATGTTGTGGGCAGCAGGAGTCAGTCAGTCAGTCACTGTGATTTGTGTGTTAGTCCAGGTGAGTGTGAAGCTGCCTTCGCCCACTCTGGATATCATTTAATATTCATCTCAGTGTATAATGAAGCCTTTGTCTGAACGTTTGCAGACAGAAAGTGCTTTGTTTCACTCATAAATAATTAGAATATGCAAATGAAGAAGACCCCAGGCATATTTGAAATTGATGGAGGTTAAAGGCAGTATTATCACATGAAGCACATGTCCGAGCAGGATCAAAGCCCAACAAAACATCCATTTGTTCACACATCAAACAGCCTGACAACAGCTTTGAATCACAAAACAAGCAAATTGTGTTCAATAAAACATGCAATGAAAATAATGGAAGCTCTCAGGGTATTGTTCTCGTCTGAAGTCAGAACTTTTGCATTTCAAGCTGGGCTGAAATGCAGCAAGTGGACTGACTGATTCAAACAAAAGAGGCGTCTTTATAGCCTTTGAAACACCACCATATCTAATTTACTACTAACATTACAAGAACTATTGATTGCTGCATCACTTCCCAAGTGGTTCAGATCTAAATCTAAATCTGACGCAGCTTCACAGATGAGGAAGTCTGAACCTTTATTACTGAGCAAGACATGAAAATAAACAGTAATAAAGTTTTGTTCAACTCTGCAGTGATTCAAGATGAAACCTAATTTCAGCTCATCAGACACTTTGGCTCCGTTTTATGTGCGGTTATGATTTACCCCTTGTGGCTCAAACATTTAATGATGTTTGGCTTCTAGTCAAATGTGTTTGCATGTGCTTCACCTGCAATTAGAGCACTAGGGTTCATTATGTGTGCAGACACCCCGGGCTCTTCCTCTGTCATTAGCTTGGCTGTAGTTTGGGGTTTAAGACAGGATTAAACCTGTTGTGTGGAACAAAATCACACGGTCTCTTAAACCCCAGTGCTGTGTCCTCTGAAGCTGCTAAATCCAGCTGCTGTGTCCTGTGGAAATCACCTAAAACAGTCATTCTCAAAGACTGGACCGTGACCCACATGTGGGTCACAGGAGATTTTATTTTGGTCGCCACATAAATAAAAGACTATGGAAGAAATTCTGCAAATTTAAGATCTATATCTGTAGTACACTTTTTATAAAGCATTGAAATGTCAACATTGTTTTACTGATGAGAGGAAAAAACAAGTAGGCTACACTGTAGAAATAAAAAAAGTTGAGAAAGCTCAGGGTAGCTTACTTTAATTGATTTTTAAGCTTTCAGCCCAACTCAAACTCTTAAGTTTTGAAAAAGTTTTACCAACTATTACAGTGCAAAAAAAACAAAAACAAATACAAAACCTGTACTTCAAAAATTATTGAGTAAACTTTAAGTGAAAGTGAATAATGGTTAATATTTAATTATTATTATTTAATATTAGTTAATATTTAATATTAACATTTTCAATTAAAAAATGTAATTTTCATGCACCATAATGACAAATCAACTTCACAGCTCTCTGTGAGGGATTTCTGAAAGAAGAAAAATAAATTAGATTTGTCAACCAAAGAGGCTGGCAAAACTTGAAATTGCGTGAACCTTGAAATTTTGCCTTGAAATGAATTGTCTCAGATTTTTTTAGGTTTGTTTTCTTGATGAGATGAAATAATGACAGCCTGTTTGGTCAGCTTAAATGCATTTATTTCTCATTTGTAAAGTATTTATCATGTATATGCATGTGTCCAGATAATATAAGGTCATGCAAATGAACTCTTGACAAGATTTATAGATAAATTACTAAATATAATTTAGTGATTGATGAATTGTCACACTGGCCACATAGCTACAAAGTGGCAACCCCTGGGGCAGAAAGATGCAGCATGAAGTGAAAAAGCCCCATATTGAAATCCCCTTCTTTACAGCAAAACTTAACAAGTTAACATCCTGATACAGAAAACAGTTTTGGTCTCTACTGCTAATTTTCCTGTTCATGACAACTGCACAGGAGGACAATGTTTAGCCAATTCACCCATTTAAACTTTAATTTATTTTTCTTTTTTTCCTCTCATCTGTCCTTGCTTACTTTGTTTGTTGTTGTTGACCTTGCTCTTGTGCTGTTGGCTTCTGGTTGTTATGAACTGTGCTCTGCTTTTATTACTCCTCTTTTATTACTCTGCCATGCCTGCTCTCTGTTTAATACTGTCTGTGTTCTGCTTTTACTATAATTAGCATGCCCTTAGAATTGTTGCTATGACCTGTTCCTTAATTCTCAATTTTTATTTAGTTGATTTTAGGTTGCCAACTTTACATCTGTCCAGAGACTCAGGATGAAAACTAGCCTTTTGGCTAATTCTGGCATAGTTACATTAATGTTTATTAATATGCTCTGTCCCTGAGAAATAAATAAATAAAATTTAAATAACTACCAAGAATTTATTGTCACTCACTTGAGTTTATTAAATATTTTACAATCTTGGCAAAATTGTATAATCTGTGTCCCCCTGCACACCAATTCAAATTTGCAATACAGGGTGTCCACAAAGTCTCTTTATAATTTAAATAAATTATTACAAAAGCAATTGATGAGATATGTTAATTAGATTTGTTCTATGTACTCAGTGGTTATCAGAGTTTTTAATCACATTGCATTTGTGTATTTCAGGTACCCTGTTGATGAAATAGGTTCTGTTAAATAAACCCCTAAAAAATGGCTACTCCTCAAGAAAAGGCACAATGTGTATCGTGGTTTATTGAAACAAAATCGGATACGCAGATTCAGCAAAACTACAGGATTAAGTATGGAAGACATCCACCGTCACGTCCGTCAATTTGTGCATGGCACAAGGAATTTATGGAGACAGGGACAGTGTTGGACAAAGGGAGGAGTGGACGACCAAGAACATCTGAGGAAAACATCAATCGTGTGAGACAAGCCTTTGATTAAATGAGGCAAAAATACTTCAATATCTACTTTTCATTTTGTAATAATTTCCACAGATTTGTCTATTCATTTGCTCTTGTAATAAATTTGTTAAATTGTAAAGAGACTTTATGGACACCCCATATATTTTACTTTGTTTTAATGGAATATATGCAGGGGATCAAATACACAAATAATGATTTGTTTACCCTTGAATCTCATATGTATATGAGAAAATAAATGAAACTTTAAATGGATATATATCATGAGATCATGAGAATGTGATTCATGGCTGACCTGTAATTCAGGTTGATTATGTATTTGTCAGACCCAGATGAAGACACAGGGTGCTGTGTTACACCTGGCACAAAGCCACTGCACTAGTGGCACAGGTGGCTTTATATGTTACACCAACACAGTTGCCATTTTTTCCACATCTGCAAGAAAGCAAATAGCAAAAGATAGCGCCTGGTCTTTGAGGCCATGGGAGGTCTAAAAAGTAGGCAAAATGTAAGGCTTTGTCAGCTGCAAAGCTGAACCTCCAGCCAGCTCACGTGGGTGTTCAGTCAGATTGAAGTCCAGCTTCATGGCTAGTTTCTCCTCTCCCTGCTCCTTGCTCATCTCCCCCACTTCTGCCCACCGGCTCTTTCTTCAGGAGCTTCAGACAGCAGAGCTGCATGATAATCATGACGATAATAATGAATTATGAAATACAACATCATTTCAAGGGATTTCAGTGTAAAACATAACCATTTACATATCTGCATGATTCCTACAGTTCATGTATTATATGATTTTTTACAGATGTTAATGGAAAATAAACTATTTATACATGAAGCTGCTTTGGAAACGTCCTGCTGTCTCCATATATTAAGCACTATCATGCTTTCATGTCTTGAACCAGGAGATCTAAAGATCTTTTCTCTTTGTTTCATCCTGGTAAATCCACCATCATGCTGCCAACGCTTATACTCCTGGTGCACCTGCTTCTTAAAGGGGATGAGAGCTGACTTTCTGATTGGCTTATTGCATGTTCGATGTTAGGTGTATCCTGCTGTGCACCGCTGGTGCAAGGAGAGGGACAAGGCAGGATACCTCTGTGTCCACAGAGGTGGATCAGGACAGACCTTGAATAAATTGCATCCATTGCGCCTCATACTTTTAATTCATTGTAGGGTACAAGATACAATATGCGTAGGTCTGTTTACCCTTGCTTGAAGAATAAATTCATAGATTTTTTTTCACTAGAAGACAGAGTAGAGTTTTCAATCAACTCAGAAAAATCAGCAAAATCAGTTATGAAGTCCTCACAATTGTATTTCTTTAGATGTATTGAGTGATGAGGTTCTGTCAGGGTTTCAGTGGACTGTCTCCATCACTGTGTCTGTATCAGCAGCAGTAGTGGGTGTGATTCCCCTGACCGTTCTGATCCAGACTGTGATGATGTGAGCCAGCAGCAGACCTGCTCTGGTTTATCACAGCCAGGCTGCGAGGATTCATTAATGTGACACTGGGCAAATTGATAACTCTAATCTTGTTGGAGGGAGAATCCTATTAACCGAGCCGTGCCCTCTCTCATGGGACCATTCCCTTTAGTTCGGATTTCATGCCTTCATAATTACGTATGATGAGAGCTTTTAAACTGAGCGTTGGTGGGAGGGGGGTGGAGGGAGAGGGCACCCTGTGATAGAATGTAAAAGAGGAAAAAACATTAGAGAAGACCTTGTTCTGCTTCCTTTCTTTGATGTTCAGGTAAATTTTAATTTTTCATTCAATTTTCATTTTCATTTTTCAGGAAATTACACACAAACAAAAAAAATAAAATCAGCAGTATGTTCAGTAACACTACTACTATTTTTATTTTGTTTGTCTTGAGTATCTTCTTTGAATGCCACCTCATACTTCTACTCCACCACAGTTCAGGGGGCACTATTAAACTGCTGACTTCAATACATCAGTACTTTTTCACACAAAACATGAAGGGTTTATAAAATATCCTGACATAAATGAAACTACCTAGCAGGTATACAGGTACAGCTGAAAATAGTCCATAGATCAATTAGTCGATGGACAGAAAATTAAATATTTCTATGATAATTTAAGTAATTTTTCATCCAAAAGTGCAAACAAACATTTCACAGCTCCTCAAGCTTTGTGAAGGTGTCACTTAGGAAATAGAAATAAAAAGTGAGAAGTAACTTTCACAATTACCAACAATCAATTGGTTAACGGGGAAAATCATCAGCAGATGACTCCATAATAAACATAGATAGAAGATTAGTTCCAGACAATCAACTGCAACTGTAAAATGTTTGAATGATTGTGAAATGAATAATGATAACAGAATGTATGATAATGTGAGAGTCACAGGGTCATTTTTCTTTGTTGTGTATTTTTATTTTTGATACTTTGATAATGTTTTCCTCACATACTGAAGTAAGATTTTGAATACAGGACTTTTGCTCTTACTGCAGGATTTTTACAGTGTAGTATATATGCACTTTTTCTGAAAGGTGCAGTGTGTAATATTTAGGAGGATCGATAAAGAGGTGAATCAGAGGATCACTTTACATCAGAATAAATATGAACAGTAGTCAGTGACAAAAGACAAATATTTTTTTGTTCCTGTTTCAATTGTGTTGTGATTCATACATATGATGACTGTCAATTTAAAAGCGATTTTAGAAGTGAAGAAAGTCATGAAACTGGTGAAGTATGACTTTCTCCCTCCAAAAGCTATGATGCCTGTGTGTTTTTGTACTGTGATGCAGTCACACAAGCAGCTGTTCTGGCTTGTTTTTTCACTTCCCAGCTGAATTACTGCATGTAACTGCAGTAATTATTTAAATGTGGGAGAAAGCTTTTAAACCTGTATTTTATGTGTAATCTGAACAATTTTGCTACGATTCATGTCGTTCTATAGCTTTGAGTGTGAATAAATATTTCAAGTTAAATATGCATCAAGGAAAGTATTTCAGTGTCTTCCTTTGACCATTGAGCAAAAAATCTTCAACCAACATAATTTACTTAAGCTGGATCATCTTCATTTATCAGCGTAACTTCACCATTTATTAAAGTAAGTTGAACCCTATTAAATAAGTTCATTAACCCTAAAAGAAAAATAAAAAACAGAAAAACATCAGAGCACTCTGCTGAAGATTGACACTAACTACTTTAAAAAAAAAAGGTTAAAAGAGTAATTTCATGATATTGTATGAATGGAGAAGTTAATTTATTTTCAAATTTAAACTATAAAAGACAGTACACAGTATTTAAGTTGTGATTTACTATTATTCGGATATTATAAGGATTATAAAAGGTAGAAGTAAGGTAATAGTACTTTAAATCAGGATATCAAAGTAATATTTATTTATTTATTTTTCTTCCCAGCTCTTTACAGTGTGTTTGCAGTTTGTTTTGGAGCTACATGTCATAAATAAAGACCATCATTCAGGTGGGGAAGCTACAGCCAGGAGTCGCTGAGTAAAACACATGATATAAGGTGACGTTACAAGAGACTGTGATATTTGTGTTGGTGATGTATGTTGCGCGAGATGTGAGATGTTGTTCACTGAGTGGTGTGACACAAAACTTACCAACACTATGACAAACCTATCACAACTGCAACTTGACTGGTAAAATGATCTTTTAAGTTGATTAACATCATATATATAATTCAAGGCACAGTCCAAACAGGAGCAAAAACTGATGTTTCAGTAAAGTCCCATGGGGCACACTGGAAGATATGGGACGCTGAATATGACAACATGAATTCTGATACTGATATAAAACTTGATCAATATTACTATGCTTGGCTAATATTGTGTTGATAATATCACCAGACTGCTATATCAGGGACAGGACCAATAGCATATTTTAGCTCTTTTAGTGTGTGTAGGATTAGATGCAACTTCTCAAGTAACAGCCAAGGAACATTTATACATTTATTAATGTATAAACCAACAGGGAAAATGTGTGAATCTATTTATTTTTTAAATGATGAATTAGAAACTGATGTGCTGGCCACCCAGCACCCAGTTGGGGTCCAGATTTGGCCACAAGTTGAGCATCACTGTCATGGGTTCTCCTACAGGTTTGGAAGTCGGGCAAGAAGTCAGGCGAGTATTTGAGACAGGCTCAAATCCTACACACTGGTCTGGGGCTGCACAATGAATGGAATTTTTATTGAAATCACAATATGGCTTTGTGCACTTTTCAGATCGGAGGACATGAAGTATTTGTTACAGGCAAAATGTATCAAAAAACTTTTAAATAAATAAATGTGGTGAGGCAGAGATGTCTTGTCACATTCTACAGACAAAAAAATCCCAGCTTCATTTAGTACAGATTCCTGCAAAATCTAACACCATATTCATTCTAACATGTTTTTCAGTCAAGATAAGAAGAATAATGATGTAAAAATGACCATTACCTCTAGTATCACAAATGTATTATTTATTTTATTTCTTTATTTGTTTCTCTGGTACAGAAATATGCCAGAATTAACCAAAAGACTAGTTTTCATCTGTAGGTCCTGGCCAGATGTAAAGTTGGCAACCTAAAATCAATGTAAAAATAGAGGATTAAGAAACAGGTCATAAGAACAGTTCTAAAAGCACGCTAATTATAGTGAAAGCAGAACATAGACAGAGATGATATCACAATTGCAATATCATCAAAATAATCACAAGTAGATATTTATTCAAAAACATTCAGCCCTGCACCGGTCCTTTGAATAAAGGATCTGAATACTTTCCCCACCACTGGAAAGGTGGAGGACCTCCAGTATAGATCCTGACCAGACTCAGACTCTGTGATCATGTGCTCTGTGTAATAAGTTCAAATAAATGCTGTGAATCTAAGGTTCAGTGAAACCCTGAACCTGAACACACCACATTTAGTTTTGATGTTTAGAGCCACCTCTCCAGCCATCAGGATGAGTGTTGACTGTCCAAAAACAGATTTTAGGTGGTGTATTAATTTAATGTTTATAGTCATTTGGCTCGTTGGCTGTTGAGTTGTCCATTCACTGTAGTTGGTGGTTTGATCCTTGTCTCCTGTCCACATGTCCACAAGTGTCCTTAAAGCAGGAAACTGAACTTTAATGGCTGCTGATAGTTGGAGGAGTGCAGCTGCTTATTACTTCATCACGAGGGAGAGGTCGACACACTGACACAGCGGACTAGATCACGTCTTCATTTTAAACTTTAATGTCAAATCACTGAGTTCAGGTTGAGTTCAGGTTGCTGGAGTAAGCAGTCTCTCCCATGGTCTGTGAGGTGGAGGAAGAGGAAGTTTCCTGCTCTATCACACATGCAATGTCTTTTTTTTTTCAATTATGAATATTAAATTAGTAAAACTTTTTTTGCCCAAGAAAACCAAGAACTTATCCATTACTACCTCTAGTTGTTGGTACTTGCCATAGTTGGAACAACTTGTCCTGGGGGTGACTCACTGGATTGAGCTGCCACTTTGACATTGTTACTCTGAGTGTAGAAAAGCATGTAATGAAATGCAAAAAGGGTATTTATACTTACAGAGCCATTTCCGCCCTGCTTCACAGAGGCAATTTTGGCCCTATTTGCACCGCTGTTGAAGTATGAACATGTTTTCATGACTGAGACTGAATTCTGCAGCAATTTTCTTCATCTTTATGGAAGAAAATGGGTATATATCCAGTGGTGGAAAATTAGTCAAATACTATACTTATGTATAGTTTTGAGGCACTTTAAGTTTTTCTATTTTGTGCTAATTTATACTTCTACTCCATTTCAGAGGGAAACAAAGTTTTTATAGCACTACATATGTCTGAGAGCTATATTTACCAGTATGCTGGCATGTTACCTGCAGAGTATATGGTAGTTCTGCTGCTGCTCTATAGACCCCAGCAGAATGTTGCTGCAGTTCACTGAGAATCCTCACATAAATAAGCATCTTTCTCCTCAAAACAAACAGCTCTATATCTCAATAACAGAAACTGTTGATCACAAGTTGTTTTCATTTGAAAAAACACAATTTCCTCTTTAATTCGATGTCAAATATGTGGCATTTTGAGCTTTTAAGATTGACTTTAATTCAAAATATTTCTAAAAACACCAGACAAAACAACAAGTAGCACTAAAACTATAAATAGCTGTGATGGAAAGAATCTCAGTCTGAATAAAAGAATAGAATATAACAAATATGATCCTTAATATTTCTCTTCCTTTGTTTCCTGAATCAACATCCAGAGTCTGACAATAACAGATCAGCACTGGATAATGCTGGGCTTTCAAAAAAAGAGAGAAATGTCCCTCAGTTTACTGCACATAACTCTGTTATAACAACAGTAATGTGGCAGCAGGTTGTGTTTTTGCCAACATATATGAGAAAAACTACTGAATATATATGAGGAAAATGTGATGTGTGATGGGATTTTGATCAAAAAACTTACAGTGCTTTCCATGCATGTATTCTTTTTACCAGTGTATATGAGAAAATTGCTGAACTTGCGTGTGAAAAAGTTGCAACCTGGACAGTCATGATTCCATTGATTTTCACTAATTTGCCCACGCTGTTTCCACAAATGGAACCTCATACCATACTGGAATCTCCACTGTGTTTCACTGTGGGTGCAATGCATCTGCCATCAAAATGTTCTCCAGCTTTTCTGCGGACAAAAACACGATGATGCTGACTGAAGAGGTCAAACTTGGACTCGTCTGTCCAGAGTACCTTCTTCCAGTCATCAACAGTCCAGTGTTTTTGCTCCCTGGTAAATCTGAGGAGTTTCTGGATGTTTGCAGGCCTCAATAATGTCTTCTTAGCAGCTAGTCTTCTCTTTAAACCTTGTTCCATCAGCCGTCTGCTTCTGGTCATTCTGGAGACGCTCTCAGACTCTGATCTAGAAGCATTTGTCTCTGCCTGAAGATCAGCAGTGGTTTTCCTTCTGTCTCTAGTTCTTCAAATCTTCAGGTGTCTGACATCTGCTTCAGTTAACTTTTGTTTCCTGCCTCTTCCTTGGTGCATTTTCTAAGTACCAGTCTCAGTGATTGACTCCAAAGCAGACTTGACCCACTGTGAGACACTTTATGTCTTCTCCTGTTTGTCTCAGAGATCATCCAGCATCATGAAGTGTTTTAATATGGACTCTCTATTTTCAGTGAGCTCTCCACATTTTACCATTTTGAACAGGAATGAGGAATTTCAAACTGAATTCAACTTTTTATACCCAAATGTGAGCTCACTGGGCTTCTGTGAGAAGTCAGAAACATTCAGCCACTGAAACTCATTTTTCTGTTCAGGGATGCAAGTAAATAACCATAATTTGATGTCATAACCAAAAAATAATAATGTGCTTTACTATGTTTTCTGTTTTTTGTAAAACAGTAAATTTGAAAATCCATGGATAACAATAATAATTATATTTTACCATTAAACATAGAGCTTCTACACACTGGTGTATTAACCATTACAGAAACATAAAATATGATTTTGGTAATTACCAATGTTTTCATTTAGGGCAACTGCGGCATAAACTTTACAATTAGTGGTGGTCTAATACATTTGTTAAGCGCTGTATATGTATATTTTTCTTTTGAACAATTTTTTATTTGTTTTTAGAATGTTCAACAGTAAATAGCACAATAACAATGTGAACTGACCAGTATCATAAACTGAAGCATATGAACAAAGGCAGAACAAAACAAAGAGAACTAACAAAAATCAAAGATAGAGGACGGACATCGAAGTGCCAGTGCAAATTGTGTCAACTTTCATTTTCATTACAGTTCAAACCCACTGGGCAGTATTACATTAATAATGAACAGTGAGCAGGCCACCACCGCCAAACAAGTTCTGACCAGGCGACACAGGAACCCTGAGGGGGCCCATCACACAACAATGACACACACATCACCACACCTATTATATGGCTACCTAACAGGAAACATAAATAATAGTAAATTAAAAAAATAAAAACTGACACAAAATCTTAATTTCAAAATGATTTTTGAAATTCTCCTCCAGAGTCTACGATCAGAACTGCATCTGAAGCAAACAGTCTGTTATACATAGAAACAATCTGCTATAATGGAAGGACAGACATTAGAGTGTTGCAACTGACCAATCAGAATCAAGCATTCATCAAACAAGGACATGCAATAACATATATGCATTTACCAACTGAAGAGCACTATTACACTCTGTTAGAACAGCCTCAGATCAGGAGGATAATGACTCAGGTTTTGCACCAATAAGCTTCACTGTAGATTTTTCTAGAAGACAGATATCATAAAACAGTGCAGATCAGACTCTGTTCATTACAGTCCTCAGTTCAAAACAGCTTTTAAGAGTGTTTTTTTTTTGCTGCTGTTGAGGCAACAAGAATTATTCGTTTCACTGCATATAGTAATGTAACATTTGGGCTAAAGAGTCAGAAGGCATGGAAAAACGGAAAAGGTTTCTAAAGCAAATTTACAAATGCATAACCAAAGAGATTTCACACTTACACAGTCTCAAAACATATGCTTTAAAGGTTCCTTTTTTAGAGTGGGAACACCTGTCACAAAGATCACTATCAGTAAGTTTCAATTTAAATCTCTATTCAGGTGTAAAATAGACTCTGTGTGCAAACTTAAAGTGAATCAGCTGATGAGCAGGGTTCTTGGAAGAGGAGACAATTTGCAGCACATATGAGAAAAATCACTGAATTTATATGTGAAAAAGTCACAACCTGGTCAGTTATCCCTACCAACTCTATGTCACACTTATCCTCAAACAGCAGCATCTGTCTCAGGCAGTGAGAGCTGAGGAGGTCCTGCTGTTTAAAAGTGGAACAATGTCACAGACCTCAACACTACTATGAATATATCCAGTACTGGTTATTGATGATAACTTAAAGTATGTACAACACAAAGCTCAGGACCTTGGTCCGTATTTTAACTGACAGGATGATTTTAAAAGGAAGGGTGGTCCTGGGCACTATAGTGAGGGGTCTAGAGGGTCATGGGAAGTATTTTTTTGTGATTAAATGGCTTTCTTTCAGCAATTTTTCAAATTTTCAACTTGAATTCCTTAGTTTGGATTAACCTAATTTCTTAGGGTTGATCAATTTATAGGGTCCAGCTTAATTTAGTAAATGGTGAAGACATAAGACATAACAGACATAAAAGAAGTAACAAGAGGCAGAACGATGGAAAATATGTAACAACGTGTGACAAGATGAAAATGATGTAAAAGATGTAACAAGACAAAAACAATGTAAAAGACTGATCTGAGTACAAAACTACACATTAAACTGGCAAACAGAGGCAGAGAGAATTGTATTAAAGTTAAACACTCATTGTTGCAGCTTTGTACCTCTCAGAAGTCGCCTGTCAATCAACCATATGTCAAATATCAAGAAGTGTGTTTTCAAACAGTTTCTGTTGCTCAAGTTGGGTGTATGTAGGCAGTATCATCTTCTTTGTCTGTTCAGGTTTCTTGTTTCTTTCTTGTTCTGTAGATAATTACAATTCAACTTCAAGTTGATAGAAGATAAAGGACATAGTGGAGTCAAAGGGACTCATATTTTCCCTCTGTGAGAAGCCCCAGTTGCTTCATTTGATTTCAATGAATGAAACAGATTAAAAAAATAAACCTTTGAACTCAAGATTTCATCGATGTGGCATCATATCTTATAATATCTGATGTTTTCCATCAAATGAAATGAAAGGTTGTGTGTTTATGTGAGGAAATCAGTGAGACTAATTACACTGATCTGTATGCGCGTGTAAATGAAATAATCCTGAGGCAATGCAGTCCCTTTGGACCAGCCTGCTTCCTTGGACTATGAAACAAGAAGCTTTCAAAGTTTAGAAAATACCCAAACTGTGAGAAGAAACAAGCTCCCATCAGCACCGAGAAAATAAAAAGGTTTCTGTCTGATATTTTGGTTCCAGCTAACAAGATAAACACTGTGGTGGAGAGACAGAGAGCTTGATAAAAGTTTAAAGGTGAAGAAATTGTCAGCAAAACAGTTTTATGGTCCATTGGACTGGAGAAAGATTTCACCAGTCCACATTAACACTGATCGATGCTGATGCTGCATTCACATCATTTCATTCAAACTGAAAACACTTTGTAATTCTGAGGCAGAGATATGAGGAATTTCTGATATCTGCTACGCTGTGAAAAACACAGCAGAAGTGTTTACAAAGCACTGATAAAATAAAGTTTTCAGGTATCCATGCTTTGCTTCACTTTTTACTTTTACTTCCTACATTTTAACACAAGTATCTGTAATTTCTACTCATTACATTACATCAGAACAGGTTTGTTACTTTAGTTTGATGCATTTGAGGGGAATCATTATATATTATATTTCTTCAGTATTTTCCATGTTGAAAGGATTTTTTGGGGAAGAGCTTTTCCTTACTCTTTCGAGGGTCTACAGGACAGGAAATGTTGGTCACTGCACAGACTGCAAAGCCCCCTGAGACAAATTATGATTTGTGATATTGGGAAAAACAAATAAAAATTTGAATAATTGATTATTTTTATTTAGCATCGTTGTATGCTACGACACAAAAAATGCAACAAGATGTAAAAGACGTGACAAGACTGAAAACAACGTCAAAGATCTAAGAAGATGTGACAAAATGAAAACAGTGTAAAAGATGTAACAAGACAAAAACAACGTAAAAGACGTAATAAGACAGAAAGGATGTAAAAAGACAAAAGAAGCATAAAAAGTAACTAGATGTAACAAAACAACAACAGACAGAGAAGGCTACTTTTTTATTTTTATACTCTGAGTACATTTCAGACCCTGCACTTTTTCATTTACCGAGTGAAAAAGTTGAACCAGTACTTCTCCTTTTACCTTTTTTAACAAAGTATCTGTACTTCTATGTGAGTAAATAATGTGTGTACTTTACCACCTCCAGCTGGCAGCTACACCCGGTTTTAAATCCAATATTAATACTGATGGAATGGACTCAATATTTAAAGCAGCTGTACACTGTATCCAGGTTCACCAGGTAACAAACTGGTATAAATATACTACAGCTGAGAAGAAGAAGACAAAGAAAACAAATCTAATTTACTCTGAAAATCTATCACAACACTCATTTTCTTTAAGTATGATCAAGCAGGCTGGACATGCTTGAAACTACCTTGGCTATACAACAAAGTCTTGAAACAACTTCCAAAGGCAAAAGTGTTGCTAAGTGTTCTGAACTGCCACACACAATGACTATATCAAAATTATTTATTTATCATTAAACAAGTTTGTAAAATTAGATTTTCTTGTACTTCCCACTTTGAGTGATTGATTGGAATTTGATTGTAGAGATAAAAATATTGAACAAACTAATTAAAAAGGTGGAGTGCTGAATTATGCAGTAAGCTGCTCTTCAGTCTGGTGGTATGGCAGTGAATACTTCTGTATCTCTTGTCAGATGACAGCAAGATGAACAGACTGTAGCTTGGGTGGGTGTTTTCTTTTAGTCCTCTGGGCTTTGCTCCTCACCTCTCCCATATCACTGATGTTTGGTAGATGGGTGCCAGTGATGTTCTGGGTGGTTTTGAGTTGTTCTGTCCTGAGCCGTACACATCCCATGATGCCAGTTTGTGATGTTTCCATTCAGGGGCTCCAGTCAGGTCAGATGCTTTCTATTGCATTTCTCTATAAGTTGACAAAAACACACAGGGATTTTGGCATCCTCTGTTGTCTGCTGGTTCTGAATGCAACTGGTACCTACAGCTCAGGGATGCTGGCCAAGCTGCTGTGTTTGACTTGCTGGGAGTGAGAACAGGCTGGGAAGGCAGCGCAAATTTGGAACAGCCGCTTCTCCAAGACATTTATGGTTTTGTATCTATTATAAATTCAAAAAGTTTTATTGATTAAAGAGGTTGTTTCAAGAATTAAAAACAATAGTGCTCCCGGGGCCCTGCATGGGTTCATTTTTGTAAACCCACCCCCGCCAGCAGAGCTGAGAAGCAGAATGGACCCATTACCCATTCTGTCCACAGCCCGACATTTTTCTTAACAAGCTCAGCAGGAACTGGCAGTGACAGCGACAATACATGGGGGGAATTTGAATTGGCAACAACTGAACTGGGGAGAAAAATGAAAGAAAAAAAAATAATACAGCCCAAACCCAATGTAAGTCTATGAAATATCTGAGAAATGCGGCCCGCCCAACCCAAAGCCATTGGGTCCTGACGGGTTTGGGCACAGATCTCAAGCTTTAACTGATGCAGCGCCTTCTTCTGAATCTTTTGATGTATTCCCATTTTGACAACGAGCCTAGCTTGTGGCTGTCAAAAGCTAATACTTTATGGCACTTTTTACATGAGGCTAAGCCACTGACATTGCTATCTTGAGCCTACATCACTGTGGATCAAACAGTGGCCTCCCACTGGCTGATTAGACCTGATTTTACTGTATTAACATAATTTTCATGTCAAATTTCTCCAGAGAAAAAACATATTGTTTGTATTCTATATGTTATATTGCTTTCCGCCCACAATTATTGTTTTTACCCGCACCCATGAATTTATATAAACATTTGTATTACACAACATTTTTGTGGGTCACCCATTAGGAATCCACAGGCACCTGAACTGGTGCGCTCTACTTCACTCTACTCTACTTCAAAAAAGCACATTCTATTTGAAGCAAAATGTGAAGTTTGTGAAAATTCATTAAATTTGATGGAAATTTACACATAACAAACAATCAGGCCTCTTCTCAAACCTGCCCATTACATTTAGATTTTTTGTAGGAAAGCAAAGTCTGACCTAATGATGACACTAAAGCAAAGATTAGCAAGTCACCAAAATGCCTTGGAATTCATCCCATGGGGGCTGTAAATATCAACATATCTCATGGAAATCTGTCCAGCTGGACAAAACAGGACAAACACCGACAGAATGACCAAATGTGCAATCAGTGTTTCCATCTGATCGCCTCTGTTGGTACAAAAACATGTCATGACAAAGGCATGTACTTGTCAGATGACAGCAAAATCAATTGACTTTAATTTGTGCTTACACAATTTAATATGTGATCAATAATTTCTATTAGAGAGGTAACGTTTGGATATGCACACTGTGTCTGTTATGATCTCTATCTATCCTGGCTGCAGTATTGACCTCAGGCCTGCTAACTCTAAGGGCAACAATCAAGACATTTATCATTATGGATTTCCAGGTCACATCTCCAGCAGATGATACAATTAGAGAGGCCAGTCCCATCAAATCACACAAACAGATCGGTCTTTGAGGATTGGCTGTTTTGCAGTACAATAAATATCCTTTATTTCCTGCAGTTTCTTGGACGGATGCTGTAAATGCTCCTCTGGACAATGTTTAGGATAAGTCACCACAGCTTTCCATAAAGAATCTATTACCTGTAACTGATGAAGCACATCTTGGAGGTGTGAGCAGAGCGGTGACATTCTGGAGCATGCAGCAGGGCCATGGCAGGCAGCAGAAAAATGAGTCTTTTATTGAATGAGCACCAGCAGCTTCTTCCCACTTTATCACGGCTGACAGCTCGTGGCTGCTTCATGATAAAGCAGCGGCCGCCCCATGCCAGCTCTGCGTGTGTTACCACTGACCTCTGTGTTCCTTAACCTCCTTCACTGAGGCACCCTGCCAGACAGACAGAGCCCAGAGAAATGGCAGCATTCTGCAGGTCATCAGTGGACAAGGTGGGAACTCAGAGCTGGAAGAGGAAAAAGTATTTAAGTGACCAGCAAAGTTAAAGTAATAAATGGTGACAGTGCAGTGCTGACAAAAAATAGATATTTTACAACTCTGATCATAATAAATATCTGCCCTCATGTACTTATTGTACAATCATATGTTTAGATTTGTTTCAGCACCATGTAGTGGAAATTTATTCAGGACTGAAGTGATGTGACATTTTCAAAGATGAAACATTATTGTTCCCAGGAGAAATTCTGACAGAGTTCATTTCACAGCATAGTCATAGTGAGCAGCCATTTTATTTTTTAAAGTGTCTCAGAGTCTCTTAATGTTAATCAAAATACACATTTAAACCATAATTATTATTTAGCTTTGATTTAGAACAGACCAGAGCTGACATGTTATGGTTGGGACACATCTGATAGAAATATTGAATGAATTTGTATAAAAAATAGAAAGTTTACCAGTGTTGAGCAGTATTCCTGTCTCTTTTAAACCAGGAAGTGAGACAGGGGTCCTCAGGTTATAGTCAGGGGTCGCGTTAACCGAATATTTTCCATCGTTGACCGGTTTTTTAAAACGGTGACGGAAAAAGCTGAAGGTCATCTGTCATTTTGACAGGTTGCAATTGACCACTTGGTGGCGAGTGAGCATATTAATTAGCTATTAGTTTCGTTCGAGATGAACTGCGCCTCGCCTGGAGAGTAGATGAGATCAGGTGGCCACAGCAGGAGGTGGAGACAAAAAGCTGCAGTCAAGTCGGACAGTTTAACAGACTTACAAGAGACTAGAGGAAGAGACACGAACATCCTGTTAGATCACCTGTAGGTTACCTGTAGTCTGCAGATCATGATCATAGCTGAAGAAACAAAGTGCGTTCTTGATCATTGATTGAAGTTAAAATAGAAGAGATCCTCCTTTTGACACACATGGCTCTACAAACTGCGGCCACCTCGATCTCGTGAGGTTATTGTTGCCCACATGTGCAAGTCGGGATCAAATCGGACACATATCTCACGCATGCACTATGCGGTGATCACCGCTGATCAATTCTGTGCAGGCCTGGATCATCTCGAACGCACCTAGTGTCACGGCAGCTGAGTGTCAGCAGCTGAAGTTTCTTCAAAAAGCCCAATAAGGATGATGGTGTTGATAAAAGAGGTACGGTGTGGATTCTCTGTTCAGCTTGTTTGGACTGAATATTAATTACAAATGAATCAAAATTAAATGCTATTGAATATGTAATTATTATCATTTTAAAAATTAAAGTGACAGGTGAAAATAGATTATGACAGGATTTTTATGACCCTGTCAGTCAAAATGACGGACAATGAAAAAGTCTAGCGCAACCTCTGGGTTATAGCTAACCCTTTTTATGCTTGATTAAATCAGAAATATGAGACACAAATAAAAAAGCCAACATTTTAATAAAAAGTATATTTTAAACAGTGATTGTTATAATACCACATTTTTATACCTATGTAATCAGTAGGTTTTGTTAGTTTTAGATTCTGGAGGATTTTAACACATTTTTAAATTGTGTAAAGTTGTAAATTCTTGTCTGGGACAAGGCTGTTTTCTGACACAAAGCAAGTTTAGAAAAAATATATATTAATTACTTTTATATATATACATATATAATATATATATATATATATATATATATATATATATATATATATATATATATATATATATATATATATATATATACATATATATATATATATATAAATATAAATCCTTGAATAATACATTTTCACCACAAAAGTTGGAATTGTTGGTTTTGTTGTTGTTGTTGTTGTTTTTTGTTTTAATAACACATAATCTGTCTCAATTCGCAAGAATAGGTGAAATACCAGTCAAAAGAGTGGACACATCTTCTCATTCAGTTTTTTTTTTTTTTTTTTTTTAATTATTATTATTTTTTATTATTTTTCTATATTGTTGATTAGGGCTGGGACATTTTTTTTACATAATCAGTGTAATTAATTGTGAAAAAATGTTGAGAAAAAGCTGCTTAGAGCAAGTCTTGCTGCAGTGGAAATTAGACAAATTTTATTAGCTATTAGCTATTATCATCATTCTAATGTGCTTTATGTCTGTTTTTCAGGATTATGACTTAATAAAATATTGAAATATTAATGAGAGATATTTTTGATTTTTATTTTAGGTAAATAATAAAAAAAAAATAGATGAATGAATCAATAAATTAGTAAATGAATCAAAAAAAGTAATTGATAGATTAATCATTCAGTGGTGTTTAGTTTGCGGAGCTCACTGCACTGAAACGAGAAATAAGTCTTTGCAGATACAGTGACTTTACTAAGAAATCATTTAAAATCATTCATTCAACCAATCATTAATTTCAACGTGCAAAATTCAATACTTCAATCAGGTGTATAATCATTTAGTGTGAAATATCAATATTTTACTCATGTTATTTCAATTCCAATGTGCAACAATCACATGTATTATGATCATTCCGTGTGCAGTATATTCCCTCTGTGCAAAGGTGTAAGTTCAGCTGCTGAATCTTATTATAAAGTATACAGTGGTCCCTCATTAATCGCGGGAGTTACGTTCTAAAAATAATCTGCAATAGGCGAAATCTGCAAAGTAGTCAGCTTTATTTTTTACAATTATTATAGATGTTTTAAGGCTATAAAACCCCTCACTACACACTTTCTACACTTTTCTCAGACAGGTATTAACATTTTCTCACATTATCTCTTGTTTAAACACTCTCAAAGTTCAAACATTCGTAGAAAAATAAGTACAGTATTATAGAATGAAACCAAAGACAAAAACCTGTTTTCAGGCCCAAACATTTGTTTGAGAAATAAAAATATAAATGTTTTCCTATAAATAATTATGATGGCTTTTAGAAATAACGAATTTAATTTTAACGATCAACCTATGAGGTTAGTGACTCAGGCATATTTCACAGTTCCTCTGACCGTGCCTCTTCGTCCTGGCGAATTGATTGACAATGGTCTACAGTCCCTTAGCCAATCAGGACGCAAAACACAATGCGCGGCCTCTCCCTTAGCCAATCAGGACGCAGAACACAATGCGCTGTAAAAAAAAAAAAAAAAAAAAAAAGCATACAAAATTGCACTAAAAAAAATCTGTGAAACTGCGAGGCTGCGAAAGGTGAACCGCGTTATAGTAAGGGACAACTGTACACTGTTCCTATTTGTATTTTTATATTTCCCGTTTAAATTGTTCATATGTTTTATACTTCATCTTGCTTATATTTATATGTAAACCCTATTTACACCTGGTATTAACATGTATCCTTATCTGACAGCTGTGATCACAACATACACAGAGCTTAGTTAGAAAGTATGTCACCAAAGCACCAAAGTATTTGAGTGAACTGACCCTTTAAGGCTAAAAACCATAATTTCAACACCATGGTTGCTGTTTCATTTCAGTGTGCCAAAGTTTAAATTATTTCAAACATTCATCTTTTAGCTGGGTACTCATAGACTACCCTCAGTAAATACATCCCAACTGGACCTGCTCCTAATTGGCTGCCCTCTGTTTGAATTCCTGAAACTCTTCCAATCAGGCCAGTTTGCAGCTGAAGAACGTCCACTCAGCAGGCTGGACTCATTAGAAAGAGAGCAGCTGCTGTTGTCAGCCATTTAGGTTCCAGTGTGATTAGTGTTGTGCCTTTGAGGACCTGTGACTTTGTGACTGTGCACGGCTCACGCTGAGGCTGCTTCCTGCACCTGCCCGCTCGCTACTGTGACGACTTCAGAGAGGAGGGGGGACGCACAGCTGCACTGCTCCGACCAGGCCAGCACATCCCATAATAAGCTTCATTTGTTTACAGAGATGGCAAAACTATACACAGTCTGTATGCAAGTACAAGTACTGATTCAACTTGTTTACTGCAGTAAAAGTGAAAAAGTTCAGGCCCTGAAATGTTTTCAAAGTATAAAAGTAAAACGTCGTCCTCTGGAGGACATTTCTACTGACTGTTTCTGTGCATAATGAACTGAACTTTACCTTTTCTCTACAGTTGAGTCTCCATCTTTGTCTGTTTCAGCCTGCCGTTTTCATCTTCATACATTGTTTTTGTCTTGTTGCATCTTTCACATCATTTATTTGTCTTGTTAAATGTTTTATGATTTTTTTTGTCTTGTCACATCTTGATCATCATTTCTTTTGTCTTGTTACATCTTTTACGCCATTTGTTGCCTTGTTATCTGAACCGCACCCTTCCTCCATGGTTGAGTCTCCTTCGTTTTGTCTTGTTATGTCTTTTTCATCGTCATATGTTTTTTACTTGTTACATCTTTTAATTAATTTTTTTGTCTTGTTACGTCTTTACATATTTTTTCATCTGCTCACCTTTTTTTTGTTCTTTAGCCTCTTTTACATTTTTTTGTCTTATTGTGTCTGTTTTTGACTTGTAATTTTTTGTCTTGTCACTTATTTTTTTACCTTTGTTACACATTTTTTCATCATATCTTTCTCTGTTTTACTTAATTCTTTGTCTTGTTGCATCATTTTCATCTTGTTCCATCTTTTATGTCATTTTTCAACCTGAACCTGACCTTTTCTCTGCTGTCGAGTCTATTTCTCCGTCTGTTTTGTCTTGTGTTTTTTGTGCTTTGTGGTGGTGGTGGGTCTGTTTGTGAGGAAAGCCAGTATCCAGGTGCAGAGTGTGGTACTCAAGCCCAGAGTGTTCAGTTTGCCAAACAGCTTCATGAGGGAAACTGTGTTGAATGCTGACCTGAATCAACACTAGAACCAGCGTGAGGTCATTTTGACCTCTCTCGCCTATTAAAATGCATGTAACTCTGTTTGAATAAAAACCCTATGTCTCCCAGTGAATGACTTTTCCTAAAAGTGTGTTATACATCGTCTTATGTGTTTTGGGGATTCTGCCATAAAAGAGAGAGAAAATAAGAGTGGTTTTACCTATAACCGCCATGAGGTCATTTTGACCCACATTACTCTGAATGCAAAAATGGTAAATAGACTGCATTTATATAGCCATAAACATCATATAGCCAGTCAGACACACAGCTCAAAACACTTCACAGTAATGTCTCACATTCCCCCAGTTACTCAGTTAGTTAGTTAGTCAGGTATTCAGTCAGTCAGTCAGTCAGTTAGTTAGTTAGTCTTTGTCTTTGTAAATATTTCTGAATTCATGTTCATTTCTCATATTTCTTTCTCATATTTTATTTCATGTATTTTCCATTGATAGTTTAACTGAAGTGAAATTATATTGTTATATTGCTAAAATAAAGGAAATCCTAATGTGGTAAATATATAAAATATAAATATCATAAACATCATGGAATTCTGATGTTATGTTATTTCATCCATTTTTACAGGCTATTTTGAAAAAAAAAGGGACCAAATATTCAAGTAACAGACTTCTTATTTGGAATCATAAAACCTGCAGTGGTGCGAGGTCAAAATGACCTCACGGCGGTTGTAGGAGGTACTGCATTGTTGGCGGTTTTAGTGTTAAATACTTTAAAACTGAGAAATAATGCATTTAGGCTGAGTTAACAGGCTAACTCATTGCTTTTATTTTCCTTTTATCCTTTTACCACCTGCATTCAATGGGAATTGCTCACTCGGACCTCAAACCAGACAATGTTATGATTGTGGACCATCAACAGCAGCCACTGAGGATCAAGCTGATTGACTTTGACCTGGCGCTGCCATCATCAGACTTCCAGCCTGGTCTCAATATGGGGACCGTCTCTTACAAGGCGCCAGAATTCATGCTAGAGGCTCCTTTTTGGGAGGCTATAGACATGTGGTCTTTGGGCGTAACAATCGCAGAACTGGCAACAAGAAGACACCTCTACCCTGAGAACACAGACTATGACGTTCTAAACTTGATAATACAGACTCAAGGCCAGCCATAGGATGAGGTGCTGGACCTGGGAGACCGTACTCCCTTGTATTTCAAATCAGAAAACAACAGCCAGCAGCGCTGGAGATTCAAGACCCAAAAGGAGTTTGCAGAGGACAAAGGCTACTATGGTATGAAATTGGGGCCCTTTATTCTTAGCTGTCTTGATGAACTTGAGCAGCTCATGGTGACGGACATAGAAAGCCAGAATGATCAATGTCTGTTGGTGGACTTGATTAAAAGGATGCTGACCCTGGACCCTGACGATCGAATCACACCCCTGGAGGTTCTGCAGCATCCTCTCTATGCTCAAAGCGTCCCTCAGAGCTCTCGTACTGCCGACTTGGACAATATTGAAGATGAAACACCTGAACCCAGTCAGCAGGGCTCTGGGTATCTGAACACAGGATCAGAAAACTACAGTTATGAGGAAATGTCGAACCTCAGTCAATGGTCTTCATCTGATCAGATAATAAGACTGTACAATGTTCACTGCGGGGTTGAAAGCTCCCCTGCTGATACCCTAAGTGAATTTAACCAACCGTGTTCTGACCATCACACTGCAGGACACAACAGGGTTGAGAGACCCAGTACAGACAAAAGCATAGAGACACCAGACCCCCAAATAGGAACACCGGAACACAGTGGGCAGTCTTTCTTGGATGAGACAGTAGAACCAGAGAATTTTCATTGCAGGATCGAGTGCCCCCCTTCCAACACCTGCAAAGACCTACCAGAAAAAGAAACACCAGAACACAGTCAACACTGTTTTGGCTATCATACGGCAGGACGAGCCAACAGACACTGCAGCGTTGAGGGAACCCCTCCTCACATCTGCACTGAGATACAAGACACAGAGCGAACACCAGAACCAAGTCAATGTTCTGGCTGTCAAACGGCAGGACCAACCAACAGACACTGCATGGTTGAGGGTGTCCCTCCTGACATCTGCATAGAGATACAGGACACTGAGCAAACACCAGAACCCAGTCAACAATATTCTGGCTATCATACAGCAGGACCAGCCAACAGACACTGCAGCATCCAGGACCCGCATCCACACACCTGTATTGAAATACCGGACTCTGAAGAAGCAATGGAACTCAGTCAACAATCTCTGGTCCCACCATATCAGATAATGGTACCAGAAAACGTTGACTGCACAGTTGAGCTCCCCAGTGCCGACAAAGAAAGTTCACCCACCTGGATCAGAAAATGACAGGATGTCCAGCCTCAGACCAATGCTGACAGATGGTTAAGGCGTCTTGTCAATGGATTTTGGACACCATCTTTTGCTACCTCCCCCTGTATGGCTGAGCCACCACAAACCACCAATCCCCAAATCCAACTTCCACCCCCCATCCCCCTTAATCCAACTGATCACAACCTTGAGAACCACCACCATCCCAATGCTTGGTCATGATGGGAAGTGACTTGAATAACACTGTCACCTTACACCAAGTCTCTTTAGTCACTTTCCTCCAGTTATGCTGGCTCACCAATTGTTACCGGATTCAACAATTATTTTCCCTTTTCTCTTTAATACTGAAAATAAATTAGCTTCACAAATCATATACAACTGTATCTCGCTTTTTATTTTTGTCACAGTTTAATAGCTGGAGTGTGATCTTCTCTACAGAAAACAATGTAAAGACAAATATTTCTGCCATGTTTTGCTAAATTTTATTTTCAGTTTTAATGCCCTGAAATCTTGAAAATAAATGTTTTAAAATTACATCTTAAATACAGTATGCAACTGTTTTAATTTTGTCAGATTTTGTTGTATCAGATCTTAGATAACTATTGAAGAAATATGTATTTATGTTTCTTTTGACACCTGATTACAGGAAGTTGGGTTTTGGTAGCTCTTAGACAGACTCAATTTATTGAAACAAAAACAAACAAATAAAAATACTTTCTCCATGTTAAGGCTGAATGATCTTGAAAAAAATAAGATATTGCAAGTTTTTGATTGACTTATGATTCATAGTAATAGAGGAAACAGGTTTTACACAATTATAATCATTTTCATTTAAAACAAAAGGATTATGGTGTGATTTTTGCAGAGATCTGTACAAATATACAAATGTTTTCTTAGGTCAGCAGAAAATTATGTGTAGGACAAGACGTCTCTGCAGCATGACAATATTTCATTCTAAATGTTCTTTTTCCTTTAACAAATATGGCACTTGCTGCCATTTGAACATAGCAGTAGGCAACATTGCAATTCCGACACAATTTTGATTAAGAATTCAGCCCCACTGAACACTGATGAAATGTGAATATCAACCATATGAGGAACTTTCATATACTATCACTATACCCAGTTACATATGCATATGTTAACAAACATCATTCAGATGTAGGTGCTGTTCTTTTCAAGGTGAGTGAGTGAAGTGGAGATGGCATCCTCTGTGGATCAACTGTACTCTGTGCTAAATCATCTCACATTAATTAAGTTGAACAATATTAATTAAGTGGTTTAAAGACAGATCAGTAGATACAGCAGGAGTCATACACTGATCAGCCACAACAGTAAAACCATCTGCTCAGTATTGTAATATTGTGCAAGGCTCCATCATGTTTTCAAAAAACTGGTCTCACTACAATGAAATGCTACTATGGAGACATAATCCCACATTAATATAACTGGGCTTATTGAATCCACAGCTTTATAGTCAGACCCATATCATGCAATTCCAATCCTGTTTATGGAACCCAAGAGAAATCTTCAAATGCACGATTTTTAGAACAAAATAACACATTTATACTGCACACAAAAACTGTTGGGTTTTGTCCAAAACAGCATGAGATAAGCATAAAGTCGGCATGTCTGTAAAGCGGAGACTCTTGGGTACCCGTAGAACTAGGGGTGTGTATCTCAGTGACTGAGACGATTCGATACGTATCTCGATACATGTTCAACAATACAATACATCTTAAACATTTGAAATGGCTAACGATTCAGTTCAGTATGATTCAGCTCTGTCATGATATGATTTGATATGATGCAATACAAGACAATGTAATGTGTGAATCTTTACGTTTTGATTCAATTAATGCTACATTTGTAGAGTGCTGCTAGTGGCAAAAAGAAATCCTGATAGTTTTACTAAATATAGTAACAGTAGAGACAGAGAGAAGGAGACATTACAGTGATGTTAACATCTTATTATGAGTCTCATGTGTAAATGAGATCCTGTAGCCTAAATGAGAATGAGTGAACAAACTTTAAAACTGTTTTAAATATCAGAATTTCTGCAGTAAGATGATCTGCTGCTCTGTTCCATATGAAGAGTGCTGTGGTTTTGATCAGTGTGGAGGAACAGTGAAGTGTTACCTGCTCTCACAGTGACATGACGTCTCTGTGGGTCAGACTCGTGTCTCTGTTCTCTGCTGTCAGACATGTTTTACATAAATGATCTGCAGCAGTGTTTCTCATCTTTCTTATAAAACCCAAAACTTATTCTACACTACACAGAGAAAGCGGAGGAAAAGTTACAGCGACCACTCCCTGATGCCAAAAATGAAACATATATGCATCCTAATGAGATGTATCAATATGCTAGTGTTGCATCGATTTGTTTCCGATTCATGATCAGCTTTTTACCGATACAGACAGCCTGAACCAATGCACTCGTATCTTACACATGTAAAGTCCGATGCATGCATGCATGAGTGAATTGTTACACCCCCACGTAGAACCCATTTTCATTCAGATATTGAGGCAAGAGTTCATGGGACGCCTTTGAAAATGGCCACGCCGTTTTTTTCCTTGACAAAATTTGTTCCTTTGTCCCACCACACTAACATGATTGCTACCAGTGGGTGGTCTTCTGGGTGTTCTAGTTTCACCTAGCTTCAGGGATTTGAAACATGGCTCGATGACATACCGGAGCTATGGTCCCCCAACACTATATAAGCACCACAAACTGACACACTGACACTGCCTCCCCCTCACCCTCCCTAACAGTCTATTACAGACATACCTTCAGTGACTCTCTCAGTCCAAATCAGCTCAGCAGTTCACTTCAGCTCACTTCAGTTCCAACAACCCGACACAGAAAAAAAAACATACCATCCTGTCACCGTCCTCCGATGTTGCTGTTGGCAGTAGTAGTAGTAGTATTCTTTTTTTCCCCATTTTTCTCCAATTTTGTCATTGCCAATTCAAATGCCCCTCATGTATTTGGTACATAGAGGGAACAATATCGGGTTGTAATTGGGTTCAGGCTGAAATATGGTAATGAGAGATGGCAAGGTAAGGTTCAGGCAGAATTATGTCAGGCTTGGGCCTTTTTTGGGCTCAACGTTTCAGGCCCAATTAAAGTTCTCGGTCATAGTGGTGTTTGACACAGAGACAGCAGAGTGGACACACCCCCAGCATTTCAGAGCAGAGAAAACTGATCATTTTTTCATGATTTGAGATCTAATTTTATATAATTAGAATCTTTAAATCATTCAGATTTGGGTGGGTGGTTGATAACACAACTCAGAACATACATTTATTGTTGCTTTACAAGATCTTGAAAGACAGACAGGTGTAACAATCACTCACATACAACTAAACATGATGTTGTAGACAAACATTTCTTGGGAATGATGAGGTTGTGCTGGGTGAATCAGGACTCATGACCTCTCCCCTGAAACAGCGGTTATGGTTATGGTTTTTGTAGAACCCAGTTGAGAGGACAACTGCTGACAGTGATGTGTGTTGATAATACAGAAAACATTTGCCATTTGCTGTTTTTGAAATGTCATTTCCTTGTAAATGCTTTGCTTTGTATCAGAGACCAAATTCAATTTGCAGAGATAAAAGTATCTCTGACAGATACAACTGGGTACAGTCAGAAGAAAATAAGAAAAAAATAGGCTTGTGTGATTTGAGAGAACTGACTCTGTAATACAGATTGACAAGAAGGACTGGAAGTCCAGATTGATTTCCTCACCTCCATCAGTGATCAGTAGTGATCCAGAAATTGTACCCGTCATGCTCGTGGTGCCACAGTTTTGCTGCGTCAGTCCATCAGCAGTCATGCGTGTGGACATGTGGCTCCTGTGCCCTCTCATCTCCACCGTCAGCAGAAAGCTGTGTGCTTACATTATGCAAATGCCTGTTGGTTCTGTACATGGTCTTTAAATTGATAATGCAGGCATGCCCGCAGTAAATTACACTCATAAATCTGACCAAGGTGCTTTTAATGCGCTCATTGAGAAGCTAATGTTTCCTCCTCCTCCCCAGGATCAACATTAACTTTCAGATCGGATGAGGCAGGTTTATTGATTATGGCTGACTTGAATGTGAGGATGAGGTGTGAGGAAAGTATCATCCAGGCAATGTTTGGTTACTGTCTGATGCAATTTGTCAGTTATGTTAGCTTGATTTCAGAACCTTAATGGGAAAGCTCACCTCAAAATCAAAAATACGTTTTTTTGTGGTCAAAGCATCCAAAATTGCAAAATTGGAAAATTTAAAATCAGTGTTTCCAAAAACCATAACCTGGTTACTCAAGATAATCCACAGAACTTGTTGTGAGCAGTTTAATCTAGTTCTTGTAGATTCTAAAGTAGTTCCATTAGATTCTATTAAAGAAAGAAAGTCATTTCTACTCCTCACATTTTCAACATACAGTAGGCTTATTACTTTAGTTTTAATGCATAATGAAAACAATATTATAATCCATAATGACAAAAGAGCATAAAAAACACAAGACAAAAGCGACAAAACCAAAAAGTTTAAAAAAAATTATGAGATGAAAGTGGTATCAGATGATAAAACAACTGAAAGACATAACGAGGCAAAAATGATGTGAAAGGTGAAAATGATGAATATGATGAAACCAGATGAAACTGATGTAAAAGACATAACAAGATGAAAAAAGCGTAACCATACATAATAAGACAAAAAAATCACGTAAGACATAACAGTAAGAAAAACAATGAACAAGACAGGAACAACATGAGACAACAAAGATGTAACAAGACAAAGAAGACGTAAGACATAAAAAGACCAAAAACAATGTAAAAGATGAAAAAGACATAACAAGAC
The DNA here is from genome assembly GCF_056507025.1 of Lutjanus erythropterus. Lineage (NCBI taxonomy): Eukaryota > Metazoa > Chordata > Actinopteri > Lutjaniformes > Lutjanidae > Lutjanus > Lutjanus erythropterus. Next base: position 36,227,007 of record NC_139334.1, on the reverse strand, counting down.
AAAAAATACCATAACAAGATGTCAGAAGACGTGACAAGATGTAACAAGAAGAAAAAGCCATAACAACACATAGTGGGACAACAAACATGTAACAAGACAAAATGACTTAAGACAAAAAAGATGTAACAAGATGAAAAAACAAAAAATTGTAACAAGATGTAACAAAAAGAAAAACAATGTAACATGGTGTAACAGGACAAAATGACATATGGCATAAAATACGTAATAAAACAAAAACAAGCTAGAGGACAGGATGGAACAAGATGAAAATTATGTAAAGAACGTAATGAAACAGAGAGGGAGATGTGTCAGTAGTACAGTCAGTAGAAATGTCCTTCAGTTTCTCAAACTTTCCTGGGGACCCAATTTTTTGAAATGACAAACCATTGTAACCCAAGTCCAAGTAAACCTTATGAGTAAATTCTGGTGCATCAGTGAACGTTCTTGACCATTTTTACTGCCAATTTTCATTAATTTATGTTTTATTGACAGTTTATTTAAAACATATACATGTTAAAACTTTATAAATGAGAAATAAAATCATTTAGGCTGAGATAACTGGGCTCTGACCCAGTCTTTGGGAAGGACTGCTTTAGAGGAATACTTGATACTTTTCTGCACATTTAAAGGCACTTTAACCTGAGTAAAGTAGTAGAATCAGTACTTTTACTTTTAGTGATTTTTTTTTCCTCACAAGTATCTGTAGTTCTATATTAGTGGACTAGTAGTAGTGGACTTTCCTGTGTAACTGGGTCATGATTTTTGGAACGCCACACTGGCTTTGACTTTTTCAAATTTTTTGGTGCTTTGAGTCCTAAAAAGCTGAGTGCCATTTAGTTCAGTTATACTGGAAAAAAGAAAGACATCCACAGCTGATATCTCCAAAACTGAAAACTGAATCATCCCCTTTAATCAGTTTGAGACACTGAAAAGAAAGAAAGCAGTGTTTCAGATGGGCCTGCTAATGAAACTGGAGTGTTGGTAATGTCCAGGTGATTTCTGCAGCAGAGTGCTTTCCTCTCTGCAATTAACTCGACACGAGGCCCTTCCCCCAGGTAGGCCGAGAACAAAGCGGAGAGCGGTGACACGCAGGACGCTGACGACGCAAACAGGGCATCAGCACAGAGGCCTCTGGAGAGAAGCTATCCTTGGCTAGCCGGCCGTTAGCGAGGCGACATTGACCTTTTCCGCTGCACCCGTGACTGTAGAGGAATTAGATATAAGATGTGGACGGAGCAGAGCCTCGTGGGGTCACAGGAACAGAGTCATCGCTCACACACGTGTGCTTCTGTTTCAGACTAAAGGTGTTGATACTCAGAAATTAGAAGTTTTCATTGCTAGTTAGACCTTGGTGGACCTTGGTTTGATAGTTTTGGTGGGGGTGCACCACATGATAGAGGAAAGGGCCAGAGGGAATATAGGGTGTTAGAGCCTCTTACTATTCTTGACAATCATTATTACTACTTTTATCCTCTTTAAAGGTCCAGTGTGTAAAGTTTTGGAGGACCTATTAGCAGAATATGGCATAAATGTAATATAATATTCATAGGTATGTTAGTGTATAATCACCTGAAAATAAGAATTGTGGTGTTTTTGTTTTGTGTTTTTTTTAACCTTAGAATGAGGCCTTTATGTCTGAAGTGGGATCAGGTCTTCTTCCATGTTGCACTGGCATGTTTCTACAGCAGCCCAGAAAAGACAAACTAAACACTGGTTCTAAATATGGCCTTTTGCTGTGCTTTTGTTTTTCATGACTTTCGCAGCCACCAGGGTTTGAGTGATTTTGTCACTCTGTAATCTCACCACTAAATGTTATGTTTTACAGATATCTGCTGTAGAGATGTCTGCCTTCTCTCCAGTATAATGGGACTAAATCACACTTGGCTTGTGATGCTCAAAGCACAGAGAAAATACATTTTAAAAAATCAAAATCAATCTAAAGTACTTCTGGTACATTCCACGGCAGAAAGAAAGTAGTTCCCTCTGCACCTTTCCCATTCTGTTACCCACATTGTTTTCTGTTTTAATTGCTGTGAGCAGCACAAGCTTTCCATATGGTTTCCTTTAATATTTTGTGTCCTGTGGTCATTTGTCTTGTATTGATCTGTTGTGGCAGGAAGTTTGGATCAGATTCACACAGCCTCTCTGGCATGGAGAAAGTACAGTTCAAATGCAGCTCAGATATTGTTGTTATACAATGGTTTTACAAGTGCCATTTATTAGGTAACAGTAATAACTGACAACAGATGATTTACTCATTTATGTGCCTCCACCAAAACAAATAGTCCCGCAACTGGATTGAAATTGGACTACTGCCAAGCAACACAAACATTTTTTTTGCACACTAACATTAGTTTGCCAGCTACTTTGCGTAGGTCAACACGTCGCTGCAGTAGAGCTCTCAGTTCAGGCCCATGTCCATATTTTTGAGACACGGACCGAACAACCAGACCGAGACCACTTGAAAAGGTCGGACTCAGTCTGCTTCCCAACGGACTCTGTTAGACTTCATTTGTGGTTTGAAAGCAAATGAATCAACCACAGGATTTTATGACTGCAGATATGTGACTTTAGCATGATTTCAAAAGCTGAACCACTAATAAATCCATCTGATGATTGTGAAAAATGTTCAGGAAGCAATTGTACAACAGATCTGTGTTGGCCAAGTACATATTTATGCAAATCATTTTGTAACAATGCTAAAACGTAGCTAGATTAAAAATGATATAGCTACACTAAAATAATATAGCTATATTAAAATTATATAGCTACATTAAAATAATTTAGCTATATTAAAATGATATAGCTACATTAAAATAATATAGCTACACTAAAATAATATAGCTATATTAAAATGATATAGCTACATTAAACCAATATAGCTATATTAAAATACTATAGCTACATTAAAACAATATAGCTATATTAAAATGATATAGCTACACTAAAATAATATAGCTACAATCAAATAATACAACTATGTGTGCATTAATAATACAATTAAAACAGACATTTAGTAGTAACACAGAAGTTACTTTCCCAAGTACTGTTTCCCTGTACTGATGGATTTTTAAATGTTTTTACATGTATATGTGAGCAGAGAAAAGACAAAAGTCATCTTCTGAAGTTCCACTATGATGCACAATCACCAGTGATACATGCTGTATGTTAAGCAAATAGTCATATACCTGACTGAGTTTAGTTCCTTTACCTTTGAGTAAAGTATTTTTGACTCTCCAGACACCAGTAACTCTGTACAGAGTGGGAACTTGTGGGAGCATAACAGGCCCTCCTATGTTAACATGTATAGATGAATATACTTCACTTGTACAACAGCACCAATCTAAAATAGGAGAATCATACAAATCCCACAGTTTCCTCATCACTTCCTAGAAAGCAGATGATATGTAAACGTAAATTTCTCTTTGTGATTTGGTAGACAACTAATTGGTACACTCCTGATTAATTAGACTCTATCAATAGCCAACACATTCGGTGCACAGCTGGTCTGCTGAACATGCAAAAATGTCTAATTTGTCTGCAAGCAAGCTCACAAATATAATTAATTAAATTTCCAGTAATAAAGTAATTATGAACAAATATTTTCTTCAAATGGAGCACATCTTTCAGGGTAATTCCTCAGGAAATCAACAACTGCTCATTAACTCTGATACAATATGCAGCTGCAAGAGACTGTCAGGGAAGTGTTAACCCATTCACAGCTGTATGAGGCACACCGGGCTGTTGATGTAGGATAATGAGGCAGAAAGTCCACATACGGAGGAGGTGGTGGTGGATGGACAACCCATTCTCATCACCAACTCGTCACAAAGGGATGATTTGTCACCGCCCCTCGACATCTGATTCTGAAGCACAAGGTGCCCTTTAGCACGACGCGGCCAGAAAGCTTCAACAAGTGGCCAGCCAACATTTAGGTAAATCTGCTGTATCCAGCTGTTTCATTCTGTATAAAACATTCCTCCTTCAGTTCATGAAATGCAAACTCTGCAGCACCTGAAGGCAGCAGGATACTGTGCCAGAGGGCAGTGCTGTTACACATGGCTGCTCACTGTGTTTACTTTCATTAAATCAACTGAAAGTGACACCGGGCTGCTGCACTATAACCACACAGGCCTCTACACACATCAGACAGGTCAGCTATAACTTGATATTCTGGTTTTCATGGAAGAGACGCCTGGTTACTCCTCTCTTTACCAACTTTCTTTTTATGCCTTTGTGCAGGTGACATCCACAGCAGGAGGAATTATTTTCAGGTTGTCCATCTCTACGTCATTCCATCTCTCCAAACGTCCATCATTTTTTATTTGGATCATTATTCATCGTCCTGTCATCTCAAAATCAGGCTCATCAGTCTGTAGCTCTCATGTCATGTCACTCAGATTCATCCAGACATGTTGGACTTTTTCTGAGGTAAATCCTGTCATTCTCTTTTCTGCCATTACCACATTTAACTGTGATGGCACAGCTGTTAGCACACATGAAGACACACAGTCTGTGTGTCAGACCTACCACATTGTGCTTATTCAAATTTCAACTGACACTACATCAAACTGAATGTTTTTCCCCCTGAACCAGGCCTGTGTCAGACCAACATGCAAAATGTATGGATCTATTTATGACAATCATTCATAATAAAGTTTGAGGGCCAAATAAATTATAGGAGTTTTCCAGGAGAATGAACAAAACAGGAGGAAGCTGGGAGATGGTCATGAAATATGGGAATAACCCAGGAAAAATGGAAGTGTTGGCAAGTATGTGGTTAATGCTGTGAAGTGGTTGCAGTTTGGTTATTTTTGCGCACAAAAGCTACTTGGAAAGGTTTAGGACAAGAGCTTGGGTGGGGTGAGATATATGTTAAGGTTAAGAGGTGACTGTGAATACAGATGAAAACTAACAGGTGACAGCACACCTTAAAGGGATAGCTCACCCAAAAAGGTGAAATTTTGTCTTTGTCAACTCATTCCTCATGCTGATTGAAGGACGGGTTTAGTTTTTTAGTCCACAAAACACTGCTGGAGTTTCACAGGAAAACAGTGTTGCAGAATCCCCAAAACAATGGAAGTGAATGGTGACCAGTTTACAAATGTAAAAAAAGAGAGAAAAAAAACATAAAATGCCTCCATACTGCTTGTGTGGTGTAATTAATGTCTCCTAAAGCCCCGACATGTCAAATGGACTTGAAAGGCATAATTAACACAATTTTTTTAACTTTAAATCTTCACTGTAGATCTGTAGAGCTTGGAGCCATGTTCACATGTGTATGCAACAGTGTGCCAACAGCATATCGGGACTTTAGGAGACTTTGATTATACCAGGCAAGCAGTATGGAGGCATTTTATGTTTGTTTTTTTTTTTGGTTGCTTGGTTTGGCTTGGTTTTGGTTGCTTTTTCCATTTGAAAACTGGTCACAATGGGCTTCGGTGTTTTTACAGCTGCGGAGTTAACTTTAGCAGTTAACTGGCAGCTAATGAAGGGAGGCTCTGCTCTGCTCCATTTGTAAATATGACTCGGTGTAACATTTTCTCATAGTTCAGTACTGGTTATGGACTATTGTTGGTGTGTTTGTACTGTAAGTGAAGTTAATATCCACTTCACGTAGGTGTGTGGAAAACACAACAGACTCCAGTTGTTTCTGTCATGTCCCTCCAGTCAACCCCCCCCCCTCCGCCTCTCCTGTAGAGCTGGCCGGAGTTGAGCAGCTATCCGCGGTCAAGCCAGGGCTGTCAGACCGCCCCACAAAATAATACACGCAAACTTTTTGTGGTTCATATTTTCAAGTCATGCTTTCTGCTGGTGCTTCATACAGTGTTGCCTGTGACACTGTATTAAACATGGGTTATTTGGAGGCCTTGTTGTGGTGCTTTTTAACACCTTTAATAGCTAAAGAGCATAGGGCTAATACTATTAGCTACAGGTCTCTTATCAGCTACGGTGGCTCTCTAAGGTCAGACAGCGGCCGGGAAAAAAGGCACAGCGACGTTTTCCTTCCTTGGTGTGTCTATTTGTACGTGTTTATTTGTGAAGTATGGGTATAATATTGTATAGTATAAGTTAATTGAACAACATGGGCTCATGTGTTTTATCTTTTTCTCCCCTTTGCAGGCTCATAAGTCTGCCAGCAGTCCAGACCGTGCTGTCCGTGTGCGTCTCCCGACCGGCCACCTTTATGTTTTTATATGTTCTGTCTTGGTTATCTTTTCTGTGCTGGAGTTGTTTTGACTATGCAGTCCGAAATAAATGTATGATCATTAACTTGAATCGTTTGTGTCTCTTTATTTTATTCACACACTAAATTAGGAAGCTATTTTGATGGTCAAGCATATTGTTTTTTATTGTCATATTACCATATTCCTATCACATGTAAGATGAGATATTATGATAGATATTATGAGATATTTGCTGATAGAATGATTTGGCCTGAATAAATAAAGGTCATAGAAGCTGTAGAGAGGCTACGCTGTGCAGCTTTGATACATCGGCCAAACGTTGTCTGGAGAGCATTTTCGACCAAATACCGACGTCTCGGCGATGTCTTCCCAATGAGCAAACGCTCTCCATACGACGTCGCATCGATGCTACTTTATTCATCGTGCCGACGTCGGCAAGATGTAGGCGTGCTGTCTGGGATGTTAGTCAGATATTTGCAATTTCAACAATGGCACTTTTCACATGCTGAGGCTCTCTAATTTGTTGTTTCCGTTAATAAAAGCTTTCACGGCACCATATGGCTGCTGAGGCCCAGGAGACGACAAATAAAACAGCCTCCATACTGAAAGAATGTTGCAGAAGGCAGTCAGGGGAGTCATTTCTGAGCCTCAATTAACAGCAGTCTGCCAAAGATTCAAGCCCCTCTCCTCAATAAATGACTCCAAGGTTTATCTGAGCATACACATTAAATTAAACCCAGTGTTCTATTAAAAATATGATTTGCAGCAGTAATTGTGAGTGTAGAGCTGGAGATTGGCTCAATTAACTGTGGAATGATCAATCTGTGGATGGAAATCAGAGATGCTGATCTGAGGCAGTCGACTCCAGCTCATGGCTCTTTACAACCAAACAGTCCCCGGAGTTCAACTCAGCAACGAAACTAGGTGCTATTCTGTAATTCTGTACTGTTTTTTACTGCCACAGAACAAGTCTAATATTTTTAGATTAACACACTCCTGCCAGACATTTAAGGGATAGTTTGGATTATTTTAAATGTGGTTGTATGACGTACTTATCCACAGCCAGTGTATTACCTAAATTAGATGATGATCAGTGAGCCTCCAGAAGCTGTGGGTCAGCCACAAAACATCTTTTAGACACTAAAAAAATCAATATCACTTTAAGCGTGCACTATATTTAGAATATTTTCACCACTTTACCTTGCTGTCAGACAGACTTTTCTGACAGGAAACCACTGTTACATAAGCCAAACATGACTCTCTCCAAACCAACCAATCTCCATTTAAAAAAGCAGTAATTTTGCCTCACAGAACACAGGACTTCCTGGTTGACTGCTCCTTTGATTGGTTAGTTTGTTTGAGTTATTTTTTGACTTTGGTGTTTTAAAGAGTTAAGTCAGTCACCCAATAACACAAACACACTAACAGATCGAGGCAGTAGTAGACCAGGAGCTTTCATGTTCTGTGAGGTAAAATTACTGATTTTGCCAAAGAAGTCTGGTGGCTTCGAAGAGAGTGATGTATGGCTTATGTAATGGTGGTTTTCTGTCAGAAAAGGCTGTCTAACAGCAAGGTAAAGTGCTGGAAATATCTTGATATAGTATACACACAAAGTTTTTACATGGATGTTCAGTCAGTGTTGATGCTTAATGCAGTCAATGCAATGAATTCCTCAGTGTTGCCATATTGTCAAAGAAAACTGAGTTCTGCTCATGGTGCCGTGCAGCACTGCCTGCATGTTCCAGGATGCATTGTGGTCAAGCTTCTGACGGCAGAACAAAGCTTTAGGTTACAAAAATCTAGCATGCCCCCTGGCTACCCAGAGAAACAGCAGTTCTTCCTCAAGATCAGTGACATCACCATGACATCACTTGATGCAGGAAGAACAGAAGATTTTGAGGCAGGAGAACTCAGCTTTCTCTGTCACTATAGTATCACTGAGGATTTTTTTTTTCCTTCCAATGTTGACATTTTCTTACTTCGTGAGACAGCTGGATTCACAAGATCACAAGATCATGAATCCACCTTGCCAGGCTCCAGAGGAGGTGAGAGCCAATCAGTGTCCTTGGAGGACTACGGGCAACTACGGCCGTGGTTTTAGGCTCAAACTCGACTCGTCTCGAACAAACGGTAAATGGCGGCTCCTGAAAAAGTTAGCATAGATAAAGTAATACCATCTGTCTCAGAACTAGAGAGTATTTTTTCTTTGAAAGAAGAACAAAGAATGACCCTGAGGGTTTTTCTCGATGGAAAAGATGGTTTTACTTCTCCTCCAGGTGGCTTCGGCTTCAGTTTAGCGAGTTGATCTGATTGGTTGAAGATAACCCATGTTAGATGTGACAGTCATGTGCAAATTGTTGTTTCCAATCAGTTCCTGTGGACAGCTTCCCAGATGGTTCTGTGTAACAAGCCATCTGGTGTGTAAGGTTAGACATTTTCAATCAGCATTTCAAAAATTCCTAACTATCTCTTTAAATTTGAGGTGTAATTAAAGATATCTTTTAAACCCTTTCAGATCACATTTGCAGTCATTGTGTGAACATATTTAACAATACATGCCAAAAAGAACACAACAACAGCAAAAAAAAAATTTCTTTGTAACAAAATACAATCATGTTTTGTTACCGTACAACAAAATATGTGTGTTTATGTAGACAGTTTTGAACCAATAATATCATGACATCCACTCATCAAACAGTCTTCAACTTTTAGCAGCATAGAACTACATGTTCCCATCCCTGATACTGAGACAGAAGGCACTCTTGGCTACTGTGTAACATATAATTAATGTTGTGAAAGTGTTGCAGTTTGATTAAGTTTAGCCCCTAAAACTACTTGGTTAGGTTTAGGAAAATGACACTGAAGCAACTCACAACATGAAAGTCACATGATTATGTAATTCCCATTTCATTCCATGCTAACAACACAAAAGTAAGTATCTTCTAATGAAGACAAAATATTGGCATCACACGGGACACAAACCCGTTTCCTGGATGAAAGCTCATCCACCCCACCTCCTCCATGTGAGGAGGACTTTCTCCCTCAAAGATTCAAGACACAGACACGTCCACTTTTCAACACTCAAATCAAATGTCTCTTAACGATATGTCCCGCCTGCCTATCCTGTCTCATGATGAGCTCTTTGATCTGGACTGTAAATCTGTACCTGACAGAACAACTTCATTGAGCTCCAGTGAAATGACAGTTGAGTGTCTTGTCTCAGTGTTAAACAAGCAGATTAATCCAACTTTGCACACTTGTACTCCAGCGCTCTGCTGTAAATCTGGCTCACCGAGTTGACTTAAATAAAGCTATTCAGAGTGGGAGGATGAGATAAGGCAGGAGGAGGGGGAGCTTAGCGGGGGGGGGGTTTAGCTGGAGGATCAGATTCAGGCTGCGGAGCTCTGTGGAGGCACTCACACTGTAAAGAAATGTTTTTCTGTTTTTTATTTAATTGAAGTGAAGCTTCATTGTCTTTCATATTTCTTTAACCAGTAGAGACACTGACCAATTGTGCAGAAAGCTCCCTGCTGATGATAGGAATAACTGGATTTGGGGGTGGACTTATTTGTGTAGTACTGTAACCAGTGGTGGGCAAGGGGTGAAAAAACAGGCCACCAACTGTATGCACTGGAACAGCATGCAGAAAATTGTGGTACACTTTAATGATGCTTTGTTTTGTCTACTAGAAGAGCACTTTAGCATGGAGGGGCACTCTAGAGGGCACTTAATCACATTTTGTCTACTGGAAGGACACTCTAGAGCAGTGTCTCCCAACCCTGGTCCTCAAGGCACACTACCCTGCATGTTTTAGATGTTTCTCTGCTCCAACACACCTGATTCAAATGATCAGGTTGTTATCAGGCTTCTACAGAGGCTTGATGAAACACTGCTCTAGAGGAAACTTTCTCATATTTTGTCTACTGCAAGTACACATCATGACATTGTCTTGGACATCGGGCCACTAGCATGGGGGCACCAAGGGGGGACAATCACATCAGAGATATTAGAGCTGAACACTGCTGACTTGGGGTTTTATGTATTTTGGTAATACCATGTTTTTCAGGCTAATAATTTCTAAATAATTTTCTTGGAGGTTTCTTGGAAAGAACTTTGTGTAAGAAATGTGTAGGTAGAACACAGAAATGTGACCACTGGTGGTGATAAACCTACAGAGAACCATTTACAGCATCTGCAGCTCACCTTAGCTTGACGAAGCTTTATAATGAGTTCTGGCTCATTGTTCAGCTGTCTGGCTGCAACTTTATTGTTTTGGTTCACTCTCAAAACTCTCATAGTGTCATTATTTTGGGCTTCAGTAGGCAGCTGGTTTCAGTAAAGAGAACCTGTAAAAGCCCACTGTACTGCTCCATAGTGAATAAGTCTGATTGGTCAGACCAAAAATATATGGTTCGTGCCATAGGTCTGTCTAAGATGTGGAGTGCAGAACTGAGATGTGGTCTGATTTACCGAAGACGCACAACTCAGGTGATGACCTTTCGTCATGTTGATGCATAAAATACCTGTCCATGCCATGAATTTGTTTCAGACATTCCCTCTCATGTCCCTCTTTGGTGATCCTTTGACAACTCATCAATCATCAGGTCAGGTCAAATTTCAATCTGTCCAATACTTTGGTTTATGAGTAAAACTAATGACAGTCCCATCAACTTCAGTGATCAGTGTCAAATGTTAAAACTAACTTGGTAAACACTGAAGCTTCCTATGTTAGCATGCTGATATTAACATTCAGCTCCAAGTAGCACTGCCCTTGTAAATATGATGACAGGAATCATCAGTCGAGAAGCCCGCCGAGTTGAGTATCTTTTAGTCAGCCAAGTCATCGGCGTCACAGAGCAAAGTAGGGTAACTACTTGGCAAGATGTAAACTCTTACAAACTAGACTAACGGTGGGTTCACACGAGCCTTGTTTAGTCCATTTGAACTGAACCCTGGAGCGTTTAGCCCAATGGTTTGGTTCGTTTGAGAGCGAATGTTGGAAATGAACTCCAGTGGGGACCAAACAACCACTCTCCACTGCTCCACCTTGAGGGGTTGGTCTCACACCACTAGAGTGAATTCTCAAGTAGTTCATTCATGGTGTGACCACCATTCAAACTAATCAGAAGCGTCTTTTCATTGGTTTCAAATTGTCCTCAAAAGTCTTCTGGTATGTGCTCCAGATCAGCACCAACATGAACAGAACCAGACGGTGTTCCATGATGAACAATATCCAGGTAGAAACTGGTACTTGTACTGTATTACCAATAATTGAACATTTCCACCATGATTTACAATTTATAGACAGTTTGAGTTTTGTGTTTGTAACCACAAGCCAGACCAGATTGAGAATTTTAAACTATGTGCCCTATCTTATGCTGATCTAAAGCACAAGTGGAAAGTGTTAGGTGCAATGGATTTAATTTATTCAAGGTTTGTCCAAATCCACCTTTGCCGTCTTGTGCCAGGGGTGCAAGTGGTATTTCGCCCTGCCCCGCCCTTTGTGCCACCAGCACAAAGCAGGATAGGACACCTATAACGTGTGCCTGAGTGCCTTCATTAATTGACAGGTGAATTTAGGCTGAAAATGCAATAAACCAATCAGAAAGTCAGCTCTCATCACCTTTAAGAGGCAGGTGTGTTAGCAGCACAAGCAGTGTCAGCATGATGGCAGATTTACCAGGAGGAAACAAAGAGAAAAGAATTTTAAAGTGAGGAGACAGATCTCCTGGTTCAGGGAGTGAAAGTGTGTGGATATACAGCAGGACATCTCCAAAACAACTTCATGTGTAAATAGTTTGTTTTGCATATATGCTGCAAAAAACAATACAATAAATGAACTGTAAATGTCATGCAGATATGTAAATGGGTATGTTTTACACTGAAGCACCTTGAAAATATGTTATATTTTATAATTCATTATCATCATCATCATCATCATCATCATCATTATTATGCAGCTCTGTCCTGCTAGGAAACAATCAGAAAGAGTTTCTGAATTTGACGTTCACAAAATTATGGACGGCTATATCCAACCAGCTCTGACAGAAGCACACATACCTTTTTCTCTCAGGTTGGGCCGGACTTATGTGGTCAAATATAGTGTCTTGTATATTTTGTATGTTATAGATCATAATTGTTTAATCATTGTTTTTCTGTATCATAACAAACACACAGACACAAACAGTACAGCTGCTCCAGATGTCATGCTGACTCATCTGATAAAGATGATCTGACAGCTGTGATCCTGTCCCATGCGCACTTGTCTTGTGCTGAAAGACCACAGACTTTGCGCTTCAACCAGGTTTTAGCTGGTCTAAAGCGCAAGTGGTTTTTACCCTAATGTGACGGGCACAAGATAGCAAACACGTCGGGTCACACCTTTGTTTTGCCTTCATGTTTAGACCCACGGCCACCTAGACCAGGCGAAAGTACATCTGCTATCTTGCAGACGTGGCAAAATTGGCATTTGTGCTGCTGTAAGGTGGCAAAATCACCTGTGCTAGCAGCGCAACGGCTTTGCACCGGGTGTAAGATAGGGCCCTACGTGTTATACTTGCATTTCAGAAACTATCCTTAGGGTACAAAAAAAAAAAGTTTAATCTCAAAAATACCTTCTGTAATGGAAATAGGGAGATTTGATGGAAACGGAACAGATGGAAATGGTAAGGCAGAGTGATTGTCCAACACTCTCAGCTCCGGTGCTGAATGTCAGTGACATCTCTTTACTAATCTGAACCAGACGTGGTGGTGTTCCTGTGCAGTATAAACTCTGTGACACACGGCGACATTTGCGCGGACATATGGCTTATAGCTTCATACAGCTTTGTAAAACACGAAGAGCCAGTGATGTTCATATCATTACAGCCTGTATATGACGCTCACATCTGTGCAGTCGCTATATGATAATGGGCATGTTGTTTGGAACATTGCACAGCTGTTGTCCTGTGCTGACTTTATTAATCATATGGTAGCAGTGCAGTTTTGCACATCAGATGTGTACTATATATATACTTGATTATTAGTCTTCACTTCTCCCTGATATTCTGAACTGATATTACAGCCCCAGTCCACTGTATCTTGGCTTTTTGTAGCTTTTCATAATATTTTCCAAATACTTTTTGGACAGACAACTCAATTTTGTGCCCCATGGTACAATGATACAATGTTGTGCCCATTAAGCTGTTGCTAAAATAGAACTATAATGTATACATAACAAAGTATAGAAGCTGCAGGTTATATGTCATCTTCAAACACAGGCACACTGTCAAGTTTCTTTGTCAGCCTTGATCCTTTAGCCTGGAGAAAGGTCTGGGTCTACACACAATCCTTCTGCAACAGGGAATACCGTATCGCCAAATGAAATATCACAATATTTTGGTGTATCTATATTTTCTTTCACACCTGCTCTTTATGCTAATTATGTTAATGAATCTGATTGCCATGGTAATGGATTACATGTGACTATTAACCACACACCCATTCATTCTAAAAACACCAATGAATCAAAATTCATACTATCTTTACACTTTTTTTTTTCTTATTTTCTGAATTGTAATGGAAAGTTAAGTTACATGTACATCCTGGTCTGATTAACTTCCCTTTTTCACATTAAAAAATAATATTTATGCTTTTAATTTAGAGGACAGCAGAAGATATGACAGGAAAGGGGGAGAGAGAGTGGGGGAATGATGTGCAGCAAAGGGCCACAGGTGGGAGTCAAAACCACGCCTGCAGCAGACTCACAGCCTCAGTATGGGGTGAATGCTCTACCAGCTGAGCTACCAGGCCACCCCCTTTTTCACATTTTAGTCATTTAATTCATCTTACATGATTTCTTTATCTTGGATGAATGCCTTTACTTTTGCTGCTGCAAGCGCCTAATTCCTCCACGGGGATCATTTAAGTTCCATCTTGATTTATTTTGTGCAGCAGTTGGTTTTCAGTTGCATGTAGGTCACCAATTCAGCTGCTTTTGGCCATAAATCTCTTAACTGTACCACCGTATAGAACAATTGTTGCGTTTTGCCTCAGGGGTCACTCCCACATAGCCCTGCGCTTTTTATCCCAGCCAGCATCATCTTTGTTCTCACACGATAGAACCCACATTTATGTAAAGCCGGCTGGTTGAGACTGCCAATGTGCTGTCACAAAGAACAAAGAACCCGCTAAAGAAACAATATTGATTGTTGCCGATATGATGTTCTCTTGTTTAAAATTCTAGGTCACAGCCCACAGGCTTCCTCTCAGACGCTCTTCCTCAACAGTTGCAGGGATGTGAACATGTGAGCAGAAAGAGCTGGAGACAGTGGAGCAAAGGAAGGAGAAAGAACTATCAAGGGAAAATGAAAAATAAATCCATCAAGAAAATAACTGTTGCATCCCTCTGTTATCTAAGATCATTCTGCAGTTCCAAACACTGTCATCAAGACATGTCAAGCTTCATGTCTCCACTCATGTCCATGTACCCTCACACACCCTCTTGCATTTATCCTCTCTCTGTTCTCTGGCTGTCTCTGATACAACATAAATATCAGAGAATTCATATTCTTCTAAGCCTCTAAACCTTCAAGCAAGGGTGGAAATTATGGCGGGGACACGCAGGTCCAGATTGCCCGTTTCTGGGAAAACCATACAGTTGTCCCCCTCAGCATTGTAAAGATGGTGGTTGTATACTGAGCACACAATCAAATGTTAGACTGACATCATGAAGAGTTTTATCAGGTTGAACTTGAGAATATTCTGCAGCTGTCAGTCCACATGAGCACTCTGTCTCCTTGTTTGACTGTCTGTCTGCTGCGCTCACAGACGTCTCACACTCTGTATGATTGGGGCTTTAGCTTTTGTGATGATTCCTAAAAACGGATTTTGTCAGTTGTATACTACCTGTATTTCCCCACAGAGTGGTGCAGAATCATTCCTGTGTGTCCCACAGCTTGACACCAAAGGCTTACTTGAGGGGTGTTTGTGTTGGTGTGTTGCTGTCCATAGTATTGAAACAGGAGGAGACCCATAGACAGAATGTGTTTTTCAGGTTATAAAAAGTCTCTCTGAGGGTCTTTGAGACTCTCTGAAGGTCTACAGGGCTGTGGCAGACTGAACAGAGTACTGAAGGGGGAATAAATTTTGTCCCCACCAGGGATGAAAAATTCAGCAGAGGCAGGGATATAAAGAGCAGTGAAAACAGTGAAACAAGATATCCACCTGTGCTTTCAAGCAACTCATATGTACTGCATTTATTTTATAATCATGAGCTATAACCAAATCACATATTAACGACATACAGATTGTTGAGCAAATGGTGTATGAGTGATTGCTGCACCATGAAAGTAAGAATGGATACATTCATATTCTACCTACAGCTGCTGGATTAAACTGTCTGTAGGAGTCTGCCTGACAGGAGGATGAGAGCTCTCAATGTTTATTTTGACTCACTGACACTTAAAAAGCAGAAAGACTTTTGGACACTGTCTGCTGCACTGGCAAATTCAAGATTTTATTAACAACGTTTCAGTGCGATGACTATGATCAGGTTAATTTTACAAAACACAAAGAGAGACCATTTAAATAGGTTGGGTACTCTGCATGGAGCAATTAGGTCACGCACCACAAGCTGACATCATTCATCCAAAAATCTGAAAATCTGGTCTGGAGTCAGACTTCAGAAGAGAAATTTAAATTAAAAACATATATTAGTTTAATTTAGTTTATTATTTTTTTTACTTATAAAAAGGACAGTGTGTAGCGACATTGATCATTTACCAGAAATGAAACCATGGTTGCACCAGATTCAGCAAGATGCTAATTTCCATCTGTGGTCCTACACATAACAAGCAGATGCAATAAATACATTTAAAGTTCAGCACAGACTACTGTAAACGCAGGTGCCTAACAATAAAAACACACTGCACAGTACAAAATACAATATGAAATACAAAATACAATTACTACATTTTTGATGTGACCATATTACCAATGCCTATGTCTGACACAATAACTACATTATAAGTGGCAAAGTTAGGAGCACATGTACCCACAAAGGTAACATACAACATCTATGTACCCGCCTGGGTAACCTCTAACATCTATCTAAGATCAGTGCTGATGAGACTGACTGCTTAAGATCTAGTTTTTAACATCACAGGAAAAACTGTGATAACTTGTAGGTTATTTTTTAGAGCATCGGGGAGCCTGTTCCTGTCTTTGATGGTGCTACACATAAAAGGCTGATTGAGAGAAGGCAGAGGTTAGTTTTGGAACACTGCAGTCACCCCTGGAGGCAGACCTTAAGGCTCTGTTCAACAGCTCAGAACAAGGCTGCACAAAGTTCTTCAGTGGGGGTGGGGCTGCATTATGGGTAATCTTGTGTACTAAGCAAACATTAGAAAACATGATTAAGTTATCGAAGCTTAACATTTTAGATTTCTCCAGTACATCGCAGTGAAGGTGGTCGTGTGGTATCTTTCCTTTATAATCGTGCATACTGAATCTATGCTCATTTTTATGCACACAGCTTTATATATATTTTTCTGACCCTGGTATCATGATTAATTTAAGTGGCATGTTTCTATGAATGACTTAATTGAATGATGTAATTGTGTAGTATGGCCTGATTGGTCCACATGGATTGCTCTACCTATTTAAATGGTCTCTCTTTGTGTTTTGTAATATTAACCCGAAAAAGGTCATCACACCAAAATGTTAATAATTCTTGAATTTGCACATGCAGAGAATAGTGTGTAGGAGACTTTCTGCTTTTTATTGTTGACTTTTCTACACACCCTTCTGTTTGCAGGTGCACAAACGTTTTGCTCTTTGAATCACTGACATTTGAAAAAATCACTCAAAGTCTTTGAGGCATCTTTCTACATGATAGAAAACAGTTAAATTCTGCCAGAGAGACTATTAATATACACAGCAAAAAACACTGGATAAGTTCTTTACTTACTAAGCCAATGACTTTTATTTTGCTTGACCGTAGGGGGTAGCCTCAGCACCTTTACTTCCTGTGTCCATGCCTGACATTAAAGGGTAACTTCAGGATTTTTCTACCTTAATCTATTTTCCCATGTTTGTGTGTCTGAGTGACTAAGAGGAGCAACAATTTTAGAAACTGGTCTCATATTGAGGGAGAGTGCTGCAGCTGTCTGAATTTAAACTGTGCTACAGTGCAGCCCTCAAGGGCAACTGCATATCCTTAAAATCTGTTCACAAAAAGTGTTTGTTTTTACCAAAGTGGCTCATCTTTCCATCATCATGCTGATAGAGTTAATCATCACTGGAACAGTAAAGATATGAGCCAAGACGTTTTTGGTGAGTTTTATTTTCTTTTTTTCACATTTAGATGAAAATGACGATGACTGTGATAAAATTACTGTTTCTGTAAATGGAGTCTGCTTAGTTTGGCAAGAGCACTAAAACAGCTGTGTCTGCTTGAACAAAATGCATCTTCCTGTCCAATAAAAAGCTCTGTATCTGTAGGGATCCTTCCCATAAAGTAGTCAGATACGTAGGATAACAATCAAAGCCTGTCAGTGACGAAACAAACACTTTTAGTGGACACACTTTAATGGTGTGCAGGAGGGATTACACTGTAGGTTGGTTAGAACTGTTGTCACCATTAGTCAGTTTGACAGAAAAATAGAAAAGAAAGAAATTAGGGTCCAGGTTGAAAAATGTTACCATGTAAGCAGCTGTAGACACATGCATTTTGCCTTTAGTCAGCTTTGACTTAAAGCTCACACTACAAAATTCTGAAAAAAAAAGTCAAAGCAGTGCATTAATTCAGAAATATGTGTATGATACAATACATTCTTTACTTTCTTCATTTTTCCAAAAACATATAAGATATTTGCTTTATAGTCAGCTGATGGATGCACCTGTCACCCAGGAAACTAAGACATCTGTATAAATACTGCAAACCCCACTGAACACACATGGCACACACACAGAAACACACACACACACACACACACACACACACACACACACACACACACACACACAGGTATAACAGATAGCATGGAGGCACACGCACAGTGTGGTGAAGTTGGATGTTCAGCCTTGAGTGTCTGACTCCTCCATCCTACATGTTCCCGTGAGGATACAGAGACAGACAGTAATGGTTTCTAAAAGCATGATTGATGAACACAGCACACTGTGTCCTCACCTTGGAAACAGACATGCTCAGGATACACACACACACACACACAGAGGCCCTCATTTTATAGGAGATTGTTAAATGGAGCTTTGTATCTATTATCATAATAGCAGTAGGTCAGTGAACAGATTTGCACTGGTGGAAGCAAATGAAATAAACTCAGTAGATTCTTCACTGAAATGGTTTATACACATGTTTGTTATGGAGCTGGTGGACTGCAGCAGGTGAGAGCAGGCTGCATGCTTCACAAGGTGGACTGTCTCTTTGGAATCAGGAACATAAATGCGTGATATTTACTTCATGATCTGAAGCAGAGCATGATACAAGCTTGAACAGTTTGAACAGCTTTTGACCTGTTTGTTAGAGAAAATACCCAGACTGACATGCACACATGTCTTCTACATGATCTTTTAAGTGACTCTTTTTCTGTTTGTTTGTTTATTGAGAGTTTCAGGGCATACATGAAACAGTATATAATGATGAAAGAAATGATGATGCTAGTAATAATAATAATAATAATAATAATTTAGCAACAATAACAACAACAGAAGTAATTAAAAAAAAGAATTATAAAGAAAAAGAAAAAAGCTAAATGTAATGAGCTAACAAAATGGATGTAATGATGATACAAAAATAAATAAATGAATAAATAAATAAATAAATAATTTAATTTAATTATATAAAAAATCATAAATAAGTAAATAAACAAAAATAACTAAGTAAAGAATAATGAATAATGATTAAAATTACCATAATAATACAAAAATAAATGGATAATTTACCAAGAAAAAAAAATGCATACACACACACACAAATGCATGCACACACACACGCATGCACAAACACACACACTCACACACACACACACACACAGATACACTTGGTATAAGCACATAAAAGCAGTTGCTGATAAACAGGCCTGAGGAGTAGTGGATTACATGTAACATAATCCGGATACAAATAAAAGGTAAATGTATTCCATTACAGTTACAGATAAAAGAAAAAGGTGCAATCAGATTACAGTTACATTTAGTGAAAATGGGGATAAAGAGTAGATTAAAATTTTTAAAATAAAGAACGATATACTACCTGATGTGAAAAAATGCTTCACTTGACAGATTTTTTTTTTTTTTTTCGTCTTTAAATCAATCAATCAAGAAATAAATTGGGAACAACAAAGGAAGAAATGGCTGGACAAACTAATAAACCTAACAATGAGCTGCAATGACTAACCGATTATTTATCAATCATTAATGTCTGCATCTATTTTGATAATTAATTTAAATTTTAATTTAAATGTGAATATCGTCTGGTTTCTTTTACTCCTCTCTGACAGTAAACTGAATATTTTGTGTTTTTGTGAACAAAACAAGATATTTGAGGACGT
This sequence comes from Lutjanus erythropterus, assembly GCF_056507025.1. Classification (NCBI taxonomy): domain Eukaryota; kingdom Metazoa; phylum Chordata; class Actinopteri; order Lutjaniformes; family Lutjanidae; genus Lutjanus; species Lutjanus erythropterus. The sequence goes on along the minus strand of NC_139334.1, from coordinate 36,207,272 downwards.
CATCTTGGGCTTTGGGACACACTGAAACTGTTTGTAAAACACGTGTTGAAGACGGCTGCTGCTGTGTTTCTCTGAACCTGTGGCTGATTCTCTCTCTAACTGAATCTGAGGAATCCTGCATAAAACTCAAAATGTCTGCTGCTGTTTCAGTCAAGAAACTTAAAACCAGCTCAATAGTGAAAAACTGAGGGCATTGCTAGTATCTTTGGCTCTACTTTGTATCTATTCTGCTGAACTCTGGGCCTTGTAGGCCTTGATGACCAACCACGTCTCCTAAAGCTTCAAACAACACCACAGAGGTACATGTCACCATGGCTCCAGTACATGAATTGTAAAATATTTCTACAGAGCAACAGGAAAAAAGCTTCAAAACTTGTGTGCAGATCATAGTTGACTCTTCAGACAAGAGGATTGATGATCTGTCAAAGCAGGTCTATGATTTCAAAGTGAGTCTAGAAATGACTCAGAAGGATTTTGATGACTTTCATGTAAAACTTGGACCAAGAATCGTAGTGATACCAGGACTGACTGGGACACAATTTGATCTCAGTGTCAGACAAGACAGAATCTCTGGAGGTCAAGACGCCATAATATTGTTGTAGATGGCATCGAAGAGTCTGGGAGAGAAAAGGTGTCTGAATCTGAAGAAAAACTGAGAAAACTATTCAGTGAGAAACTACAACTGGACCATAGCAGTCAGATTTCTGTAGATGAAGGACAAACTTGCTGTCTTGGATAAAGTTAAAAACGTGAAGGGCTCTGGCATCTTCATTATCCTTCACACATTCTGTGGTTCACAACACGTCTGATTTTGAAGGACAGACCTTTAAGCTTTTTGATCCCTGGTTCAGGTCACTTTTACAATTTTGATGTTGACCCAGACCAACATTTTTTTTTCATCATTTGATGTTTCTAACCTTTGTAGTTATTATAATGAAATGATTAATGATTTATGTGTCTTTATCTCCTGATATATTCTCTATGTTTCATCTGGATATAAGTAGTCTTTTCAGCAACTATGACAAATTCACACATTATTTATCTTCAGTCAAACATGATTTTTCTGTTATTCCTTTATCAGAAACATTGCATCCAGAAGCATCTAGCTTCATGATGACATGATGAATTTAGAATCAGGACTGATCTCTCTTTGAAATCTGATAAAGTTGAGGTGGAATCAGAGTTTGTAGAGCTCTTTGGTGTCTCTGGTGGAAAGATTATTATTATTGGTGTTATTTATCGCCCACCTGACTCTCTGTTTGTCAAGTTCTCTTGATCTGATAAGGAAGGAACACTCTGTTACATTTCAGGAGATTTCAACATAAACCTCTTCAAACATAAATCAGAGACCCTTAGTGGAGATTTTCTTAATATTCGTTATTCTAGTTACTTTTTCCATCTTATTCATGAATCCATGCCAGTTTATGGAAAGTCATCAACTTTGATTGATAACATCTTAACTAACTTTCTGAGCAAAGGGATGAAATTTGGGGTTTTGTATTCAGATTTGTCAGATCATTTCCCCATATTCCAGTATTCTTTAATCAAGGCTAATAAAGCAAATTATACCAGGAAAATAAAGTTTAAAAGAATAATGAGCAAGTCAAATATTTCTAAATTCAAAGATACATATGCTTGCCAGTATTTCAGGGAATGATATATTTGAAGAAAACAATGCTAATAATAAAAAATAAATACAGTCAGTACTTTAATAAGCCTCAGTTTACACTTGATTTAGTGAAGCTGTCGAGGAAAAAAAAATCTATAGAAAAATCCTACTCCCCTCACCCATAGTGTTTATAAATCTTATAGAAATAAATATACTCATTCAGTTAGATCTGCAAAAAGGTGTTCAAAGGATATTAGAACCACATGGAAAGTCATTAATCAGCTGCTGCAAAGAGAAAAGAGTTCACCAGAGTTACCTCCAATCTTTTTGGATGGTCAAAATTCTCTTAACAATCCAGTTAAAAAAATTAATGATTTTTTTTTTTGTTAACAGTGGTTATTAATTAGCAAATAAAACCTCTCCTTGTCATGGTAATCCACTGGATTTCATCCCAAGAAATGTTCCTATTATCTCTTCTTTTACACCCCCTGATATCCATGAAATAAGTGATATAATTGATGAATTAAAATCATCATCAGCTGCTCATGACAATATTTCTGTATATCTTGTCAAACAGGTGAAACAGTCCATACTGTAGCCACTGGTTCACTTTTCATTGTCTTTGAAAACAGGCATTGTGCCTGAGGATTTAAAAGTTGCTAAAGTTATACCTTTATTTAAAGCAGATGACCCATGTTGTTTTAACAACTATAGACCTATATCTATTTTGCCATGTTTTTCAATTAAAAAAAAAAAAAATCATATTAATATTAATATTAAATTCTTTACAAACATCAGTACGGTTTTCAGCGTATATGGCTCTGCTTCATCTGATGGACAAAATTCACTCTGCACTTGAGAACAATGAGTATACTTGTAGTATTTTCATTGACATTTCAAAAGTTTTTGATACAGTAAGCCATCACATTTTATTAGCAAAATTGTATAAATATGGTTTCCATTATGTCACATTCAAATGGTGAACTAATTATGTCACTGATAGAAGTCAGTTTCTTTGTATTAGGGGTTGCTCTTCTAACAAAGCTAGATCAACCTGTGGGGTCCCCCAGGGCTCCATTCTGGGACCATTATTATTCCTCATCTATAAAAATGATTTATCTAATGTCTCAAGTATCCTTTGCCCAATAATGTTTGCTGACAACACAACCCTTCTTCTCTCTTATTCACATTTTGATTCACTGATGAAGGATGCTAATGCTATATGGTTCTGATTAAATAAATTATCTTTGAATATAAGAAAACCTGACTTTATTATTTTCAGTGGCAAAAAAAACATATTCTAGAGATTTATTCAAAATTGTAATTGAGTCTGTTGAGATGCCACAAGTGTCTAGTACAAAATTAGTTAGTAAAAAAATCTCTTTGTGTAATAATGATTGTCAGTCATCTTGTTACCATCCTCCAAACCCTGCTGATAGATACAATAGTTTTGGCATGAAAAAGAAAAAAACATACATGTTTATTGAATTTTTAACACAGGCCATTAATATGAATACAATAAAATAATACAAAAGCTGTTTAGTTATGTAGGCAGGGAAAACCCTGGTATATGAGGGAGAAAACACTGGAAAATTATTGTATCATCACCTGTTGTTCCATTAATAGTTATAGTTGTGTGAAGTCAGTAGATGGACAGCTGCACTGTGTGTGTTTGTGCAGAGTGTGTGTTTCTGCAGAGTGTGTGTAAGCACACCGTGTTGAGAGCAGATGAGGCTGGAGTGGATCTTTTATTTGACTTTGGGGGGGTGTGGGTCAAATGTACTTCGACCCGAACACTGTTGTCGCTGTGTGTGTGTGTGTGTGTGTGTGTGTGTGTGTGTGTGTGTGTGTGATAATTGCTGTGGGACACGGCCAACCAGAGAACACACATATTGATCAGGATGTTAGGTGAAAGTGTTTCCTTTCATCCAGCGGCCAAGCGCTCCGAGTGTCGGCTCTGCCTTGTTTTGCACTTAGCTAATTGCCTCAGTGAGAAGCCAAGCTCTCAGCAGCTTTACTACATCCCATCTTTATTGATATTTGCTCAGCATGTTTGAATAGTCGAGGACATATATTGTACCAAAAGAAGAAATATACAATATGTTCTTTTATTCACCAGGGAGCAGGAATGATGTTAAAGGAGAAGTCAGCTTAGAAAACTTTACTCCACGGGGAGAATTCAACAAAAAATTACATTGATGTGCTCAAGATACAGCAACACAATACTATAAAGGAACAATCTTCCCCACAATCAAAAATAAAGATTTTTTCTCCTGGCCTGTGGTGCTATTTATCCATCTAGAGTTGGCCAGAGAGATGCCTGCCTTCTCTCCAATATAAAGGGACTAAATGCAGTGTTGTGCATGAATGTCCTCATATTTTTGGTGAACGATGAACTGAATAAATCAGTCTGCAATTAATGAACGTGAACATGAGGGTTGTTCACTCCTGAGAGATAACAGCACTCACATCGTCAGCTGATTAAAAAAACAGTTTGTGAGAGACAGTGTGTGTGAATATGGACAGAAGTGTTGACATGATATAAAATTTTTTGATTTGATCATGATTCCTCCTGATTTTCTATAATTCTGTGGTGCATCAGTGAAGTGTGTGAACTACACTACAGGCTGGAGAACAGATAGAGCTGTGTTATACACTCATCTCCAATGTCTGTCTCTGTAGAAGCACATTTCTGCCAAAATGATGTAAAAACTAAGATCCTGTTTGTCATTATACTGAGAAACTTGTCTTGGAATCTTGAAATAATGATTTAGAATTTCATAATATTTTGTTAGTATCTCAAAATAATGAGAATATTTTTCAAAATTCTTTACATCCTACAATTATTTATTTATTTTAACTTTAATTTTTATTGGGTTTTTGCTTGAACATTAAAACCCCAGGCAATGGGCATATCAACTTCTGACTTTTTCATAAAAATGAAAAAAAAAAAAAAAAAAAAAAATTAAGAAAACAAGCAAGGTGGACAGATTCACTCACACAACTTCTTTATTTTCTTTATTAAATTTTTAGTTTAATATTAACAAAGAAATACAACCAATTGTACTCAGCATTAGAAACACACTCTTCTTAAGAGTCTATTAAAGTAATGATGTAATCAAAGCCAAAACCTGTCAGGGTGTGAGTCCTTGTGGGAGGCCATCTTGTCCTGGTGTTTAAAGAGGAAGCACGCCTGAAAAATAGTCCTTTTATGTGCTGCAGGAGTAGGCGGATTCATAGACTTGATTGGCCAAAGAGTGAGTGATGAAATGACAGGTAATTAAGACAAATACTGTGTGATACTCAAATGAATTGATTATTTTGAGTGTATGGTATTTATGAAAATCTACTGAAGAATGAAATGAGGCTTTGTTGGTTTGAGCAAGCTAAGAAGAACAATATATATTTGTGATTAATCTTGTCAACCTCCCTCCTGCAGAGCTGACCTGATAGGCCAGTTTGAACTGGCAAGGCGGGCTCTCATGCTATATATGAGAGAGCACTGAGAGAGAGAGTGGACTGGTTTAAGAAGAGCAGCACCAGATTTCTTCTAAGCTGAGTACTGAAAAGAAAAGTGTATTGTTAAGTAATTTTTTTTGTTTTCTTTTTTTTGGAGACTGCCGAATTTTTGCAGCAAAACTCCCTGCCAGCGTCATGTTTTTGTCCTCCTCCTGTCTCATCATGCTTCCCTGCACCTCACCGTGCAACACAAAAACACAGCAAATAAAAACAAAAACATAAATCCATGATTATAATTGGCTGTTGTTGAAGAAGGGTGTATTCAGGTCCATTATCTTGAGGTTTATATATCAGTAAGTGCATGTATATTTCCAAATTGTCATAACCTATCTATTTCTTACATTTTGAAATAAAGACATTTTCATTCAGTCTGATTTCAAACAGGTCATTTTATCCACATTATGAATCTCTCATAATTTCTAACCAGTGTTTTATGGTAGGGGGATCTGTCTCGTCTCTGTCTTATTTCTTGTAATTGCCTTCTTGCTTGTTATCAGTAATATCTTATTTAAATACCTATTATTGTCAGTGACATAATCATTTATATTACCAAGGTTTAGTATTGGATATCCCAGAATGTCTTAAAATAAGTGTAATTTATGGCACTCCCCCAAAACTGTGTGTGTGGTTCACCTGCCTGTTCCAACAGAACCTCCAACATGGTTTTTGTGAACCAGTTTGTTTGCTCTTTATTTCAGGTGATGAAATAGCGGATTACATTTTTCCATCCAGATTCCCTCCATGTCATTGAACTTGTAGTGGTGTTTTGTGCTTCAGAGTCATTCTTCTCTTGTAATTGCAATATTTAATTCCCTCTCCTATTTGGCCTTGATGACCACACGTTTACAGGAAGGTTGACAGTCTCTTAAACTTTGGTACAATGCTGAAATTACTTTGAATTGTGTCCCACTGTATGTCTGAATGACATGTCTGTCTGTCCAAAGTATTCCATTTAGCGTTTTTGATATAAAGACAGTATTTTGAAATAGGGGAGACTAGGGGCAATTTTAATCATTTTATTTTTTAAGTCATTCTTTTTTCAATTTTTCACATCTTACAGAAAAACAGTAGTCATCTTTTAATATGAGAATACATTTCTCATGTGTACTAATAAATAATACATCTCAGATAATGTGAAATTAAACCACACCTTAAAAATCACATTACTGCTGTAGTGTTTAATACTGTGACTGAAGATTTTTTGTATGCAGCTCACACTAAAGAAATCTAGATGGATCAGTAGCAAAAATATGATTTTTTTATTAAAAAAAAACAAAAAACAATTGAGGTCAAACGTCAGGTGATACAGTGTGTGATCACTTACACTGAGATTTAAAATGAGTCATCATAGAGAGAAATGTAGGTGGCAAAAATGATCTTCTTCTATAACTCCCTACACTGAATTCAGTTTTCCCCCATGAAAACTTCCCCAAGATATTATTTGTAAGTCATGATATGGATAAATCATGTCCTCAGCCCCTGACATCAGTCAGGAGTACAGAGCATGGCCAGAGTCTTCAGGGACCCTCGGGCACAATATACAGAGAGAGAGAGAGTGAGAGAGAGAGAGAGAGAGAGAGAGAGAGAGAGAGAGAGAGAGAGAGAGAGAGATATGCAAGCTTGGCTGCTCTCCCTTTTCTACATGATGTCCAATTTCTCTGTTTAGAGGTGAATATAAAACCTCTGTACAAAAAGTCCAGAGTTTAGTTTTCTCCCACACATGAATTCACTCAGGACTACAGACTACAAGATTTGATTTATGAGTGCATATAAAAGAAGATAAACAATATTAATAATAACAGAATATGTAAGGGAGACCAAAAGCCAAAAATGTATAGGTCTCCTCTAGTTTTAAAGGAGAAATCTGTTGTATATTTACTGTAATAAATCATAAGCATGAGCATGATATGTCACCAGAGATGAAGGAAACATGTTAAGATGAAATACTCTTCTCTGACAAACACTGCAGCCATGGTGTCTGCCTTTTTATTCTGGGATGCTTTTTATTGGCCCGTTTCATTTTATGAGGAGTTGAAATTAATGCAAAACAAGTTTGTCTATTTATGAGTCATAAGAAATCATTAATAATCTTGTAGAAGGTGTAGATCTTTATGACTGTTAAATTGAGCAAAATGTTAATGGAGTTTGGCAGCAGTGAGACAGGCAGGCAGTCCAGAGTGTGTTATTTCAGCGCAGTGGGCTTTAGTTTTCAGGATAACAGTCTTAACTTTACATTGACAGACAACTGACAGTTATAAACAGCTGATCAACTTACAGTGGAGGACTCGTCCTCATTTATCAATTTACAACGTCTCATCCTGCGTTCCTGCAGCGTTCCTGCAGCCTGCCTGAGCTTCCCCAGGTCTGTGGAGGAGGGGGTGGGGAAATATTACTTCAACCACAAGTTGTGTATTTTACAGGATTAAATATGATTCAGATTCAGATTCATTTTACTTTACTGTCCATTAAATTCACATAAAATAGAAATTCATATTTGGCACAAACATAACACAACATATGGACAGTGTACATACACCGCATTAATAATTAAATAAATAAATAAATAAATGCACATTACAAAATTAAAATAGGGGCAGGCGAGTTCCAGTAGCCTACTTAAACAAGTGAGATTCCAACCTATTTAATACACAGTCTGCAGTCATTTTTGCATGCACAGTTGCTACACATTGCAACTTTAAAGCAGAGCAGTCAAAATAAAAATAAAACTACTGATTATGATTCCACATAGTCGAAGTAGTTAGTAAATAGTTCCAAAACCTAAAGTCATTCTGTAACAAAAGTCACAAACAGTGAGAAAAACAAGTAACACACAAGCAAGAAAAAACATGAACCCAAATAATCAACAATTAACTCAGAGAACATAAGACAAAAGCTTACTTAATGCCAGTTCTAGGACTATCTTAAAAAAATATTTTCGACAAGGACTGGATAGGATATTAACAATATTCCACATTATGGGTATTATATATTTTACATAAAATTGACTGAGACAGGTTATAATGGCGTAATAAACTTTATTATATTTCATTATTATTATATTTCCAGAAAAATGTATGCAAACTAACATTCTCATGAGTGGCTTTGTAAACAATTTTCCCACAGTTTTATCTCACTTGGCGTGTGTTTTCAGATTGGAATATGAACTTTATGTCCGAAGCCTGAAACATTCATATGAACTGAGGCACATCTACAGTCACACTGTGGCCTGACTATACCCCTCGACTTCTTCCAGCGGTCACAGCTTTCCCAGGGATTACCAGGAAATCATTTACTCCACCTCAGCGGAGTGAAGATGTACTCACATCGACTTCTTCACACCTCTGTCGCGCTCCTTCCCCAGCTGTGCAGCCACTGCTGCAGAAGCAATGGGAGGGCCTCAGTGAGCCAAAAGCCAGCATGGAGGCATTTATCTCTGCTGTGCTCACTTCCTCTCGGCAGCTTACCGCCTTCCATCCTGTCTGCCTGATGGATCTCACAGGCTCCAAAAGCTGGCATGTGCTTCAAAGCTGAATCTGTTCCATGCCCGCCCTGCGAGCTGACAACCTTTCTCACTCGAGGTTTTGTTTAATCACAAATCGCTGTCAGGCTGCCTCTTTCACGCCTTACACCGTGATTCCCATCATTCCTTTTTTTATTCACAATGAAAGAATTAATTACTTCTTTGCTTTTAGGGAGGTTTAGGAGTGGACACATGAATTGCTGCATTTATTTTTTGCAGTTTACAGTCTAGGCCTGAGCTCTACTGAGATGGACTGATGCAAAATGTAAAGGAGTGCTGACAAGTCCACATTTCAGACTGTTTTCAGAAGTCACGGAGGTCATGTCCACCAGGTTAAAGAGGAAAAGGACCATCCGGATTGTTATCAGCACAAAAATTAACATCTGTGATGATATTGGTAACTGTCACATCTGTGAACGCCCCCACTGATGCCTTTGGAGCAACATAAGCTGCCATCCAGACGTCTTTTTCAGAGATCTCCCTGCTTATTTTAGCAAGTCAATGTCAAGACACATGGTGCATGCGTTCCAGCAGCATGGCTTTGTAGTAAAAGAGTTCAGGTACTAGACTGACCTGCCTGCAGTCCAGACCTGTCTCCCACTGAAAATGTGTGCATTATGAAGCACAAAATAAGACAACAAAGACCCCAGACTGTGTTGCACCTGAAGTCGTATATCAAGCAAGAGTGAGTAAACTTCAATAACTTTTATGAGTGTTGTTGGAAGGAAAAGTGTTGTGGTGGTGGTAAACAAGACACAGTCCCAGCTTTGGAGAATGTTTCAGGCATAAAATTCAAAATAAGTGAATATTTACAAATAACAACTAAGTTTATCAGTTTCAACAGTAAATATCTTGTTTTTGTGCTGTATTCGGTCGAATACAGGTTGAAACCTTTTTGCAAATCATTGCATTCTGTTTTTAATTTTTGTTTTATATGTGTATGTTCCAGCTTTTTTGGAACTGGGGTTTTTCTTCAACCTGACGTGCCAGATCATTTGTTACATAAAATTATCTGGGAAGTCATTCTTAGAAAGTGTGTGGTAAAGGGCAGGCACCTTGTTAAAACACTTACCCAGATTTGGTGCAAACTTTAACTATTTTTGACAAATGGAGAATTGCTAAAAATGCTCAAAAATCCCCCCAAAATACCACATGAAGACACCAGAATCTTGTGCTAACCTCGAACCATCTGGGAAGTCATTCTTAGAAACTGTTTGGAAAAGGGCGGGCACTTTCAAACAACACTTGGCAGGTGATTGGATGAACCTTCTAACCCTAACTCTAACCTGTAATTTTCACCGGGCACCACTGTGCCACCTTACGGCTGTGCCCTGGCAGATGAAGCAATGCGCAACCATTCTAGACAATGCTTGTGATTCCATGGAGAAAAGCCTTCAATGTTTCTCTTTGTTCTTCTTTATATGAAGAAATATTCTCCAGTTCTGATATAACTGATGCTATCACAGAATCTACTCTGAACTCTTTAGAAGCCCAGCTGGGTTCTCACTGTCGTCACACCTAAAACCACACCTGCAGCTGCCTGTTGTCCCTCCTAGAATGCTGACTGGTTGGACCACTTTTGGTGTGGACACAAACAGATAAATTGAAGCCTGGCAAGATGGATTCTGATGTGATCTTGTGAAGCCAGTTGCCTCACAAGGTAGATTTGTCTTTACTGTACATTGAATTGATGGATTTGACACATGATGCCCTACTTTCATTATCTTTCTTGTAACTGAGCACAAGACTGTGTCAAGTCATCAATTTGCTTCAAGTGTGATACACCTAATGCCCGTACACACACTTCCACACACACACTTGTTTTTGCTCTTCTATCCACGAGAGACGTGAGTATGTGTTTGCTCCACATAGTTGCATTGTGTGGAGATGCTATCAGGCTTTAATAATGATTTGTGCAGGCTGAGCCACTGCTGAGTGGGAGCTTTCAGCGGCTGGTAACTTCAGACGGCGAGGCAGAGTGAATGTCAGAGACAACACAGTGGCAGACAGACAAGCTGTCTGGAGCCTGTGGTTATTGGCCGCATTGATTGAGACAGATGCTTTGCTGAGCTGAGGGACACTCCAGCAAATGGAAGCTGAAATCCACAGAAGACTCGGCAGCCATGGCAAGGTGGCTCACTTCTGTCTGGTCATCAGTTCTGATCTGGGGTGTCCAATGTTCTCACCTTGCCGATGTGACTTCACCCTGGACAGCTGGGATCGATTGAACATGGGGCGACAGCGTGATGACTGATGAGCTAAATTCTCTCTCTTATTCTGCACTCACCACACGGTTTCTACAGGTGTGACAGGGCTTTGTATCAACTCAACAAATACCAACCTGCTCGTACACAGTCTGACCAATGGTATTGATGCATTATTGCAACGTAACAAAGCTGCTGAAAACATCTACAGATGTTTCACATAAAAGACACAGTTCATCCCAAAATCAGAATTTTTTTTTTGTCTTACCTATAGTGCTACTTCTCCATCTAGATCGGCTGAAGAGACGTCTGCCTTCTCCATATAATGGAACTAAATTGCACTTGGCTTGTGGTGCTCAAAGTGCCAAAGTATTACGTTTGAAAAACTGACCCAGTTACTCAAGATAATCCACAGACCTTGTTGTGAGCAGTTTTATATAGGAACTCCTTTCTTTTTTTTACCAAACCCACCAACCATATCATTGTGCAGTAGGAAATGTGCATGTGCTCATGGATGAGAGATACAGCTCAGCTGAGGAAGCCGCCATTTATGTTTACATCCTGCTCTGTCATGGTGATGTGGTTGGCAAGTGTAATTCAGTTATAGTTCCTACATAAAACTGCTCAAAAAAGGTCTTTTTATGACATTACCTTTAATATAGTAAGTAAAGGCCTGTCTCTAATAAAAGCCTGTGTCCTAAAGTTCAAATAAAGGTCCCATCTGCTGGCTGAGAATTTCTAGTTTAATGCTTTATCAGTCTTGAAAGTGGACCCAAAAATGCAGAACAGGACACATGGAAGAGGATAGACAAAAATAAATTAAAAATAAAGTCCAACAAAGAAAATCCAAATGTCCACAAAATGACAAAAACGCTGAGGAGAAAAAGAAACACACAAAACAGCAACTGAAGAGGGAACAGACACGAGGCTATATAGAGAGGTGATCAGGGGCAGGTGGAAACACTCAGACATCAAAAAGGGCAGGAAAAGACAGGAAGAAAAGACAACAAAGACTCACAAGGGAGGATATACCATAAAACAGGAAGTAACTATAAAAAATCAAAACCATGACAACAAATGGTTGCAGTGGTTCTAAACCCACTGGTTCTGACACACATTACATTTCTGTAATCCCATGGTAGGGGAGGCATGCAAATGCAATGATCTACAGCCAGTGAGAGGAGACATTGGCTGGAGGAGGAGAGGAGTCATGAATCAGACAGAAAAATGCTAATATAGAAAAAAGAGCAAAATAATAGTTATAAAGTAGTTCTCACTAGCTCAACAGTAACATGCTGCACCACTGATACATGTATTTGGAGAGCTGACAGACTCATCAGGATTCCTCAGATCTTGTCTTGTGATGTACAAACCACCACAACTTCAAGATTCCCAACCCACCGGGTCAGGTCGAGTTCAGGCACAGAGCTCAAGCTCTCATTGATTCAGGAAATGAGGAGGATAAATCCAAGTGAAGATGCATTTTTTTAAAATTGCATTTCGTCAAGTTGAATCTAAAGCCATCAAATTTGTGACTTGAGTCTGACTCGAGACCAAATCATTTGACTCTAGTCCACACCTCTAGCATCTAAAACATCCAATCTGCATGGATACACAAAAATCTGAATGCAATAAACTATCTAAGTCTGAATTCAAATATGGTGGGTATATATTATACTCAGAACTTCACACCATATTCTCAGACTTTAATTTCATATTTTCAGATCTTTATTCCATGCTGTGAGATTTTCAGGCCATACTCTCAGTTTAATCCTTTATTCTGTTATTGTAATTCAATATTCTCAGATTTTTATTGCATATATTCTTACTTCCATTCCAATTTCTTAGACTTTCATTTAATATTCTCAGACTCTCATTCCACAATCTAAGACTTTATGTTCATATTTTCAGATTTTTGTTCCATATTCTGTTACTCTCATTCCATATTCTTCTTCGACATCCATATAATAAACTTGCAAATGATATAAGAGAAAAAATAGTTTCATTTGGCTTGAGCAGGACACTATTGCGAAATAAAATAGCAAATGGCAATGTTATGAGCCTAAGATTGGTTATTTTCCCGTATTTCACCAATAAAGAGTGGTTGTACCATGCCAATGAACATTCCATTAGATTGCTGATGTCAATAATGTATGAAAAGGTGCATTCATTTGTCCTTATTGAGTTAAAAAAAAAACTGCGTTTTTCACCATTTTTGTGGGCATCATTTCAAGATGGCATATGAATATCAGAAATTCTAAACTAGACACCATTATGGTCCCCCCCAAAAAAACAGATTACAAAAAACACCATTCCTATACAAGCATACACATGCTTGGTTTTTCTTCCCTGGCACAAAAACAGGACTAGTAAGAAATAGCTGATAGAGTTTATGGTGTCTAAAAGAATATCCTGCTGTAAGGATGTAAATAGATAGTATGTGTATAACCTTAGTGTTCTTCTATCCCTCCTCTGGTGGAATCTAAATGGCTGCAATCACGCTTATCTAAACATCGTGTCTCCTTAGCCAGTGGCGTGCAGCGAGGAGTTACCTTTAACTCTCCTCATTTCTTCCCAGGAGCCCTTGCATAGCCTCATCAGCCAATCAGCTGGCCTCGCAGAGAGCTCGGCAGCTCTGCTCCACTTCCCTCTCTCCCATCCCGGGAGCAAGACACTATTGCCTTTCATTTTTCACCTCACTCAGAAATGGTGTTGGGGGGGGGGGTATAAAAGGTCCACCAGCCTCAGAGAGGAAAAGATGAAGAGGGGGAGATGTCAGCTGCAAGGGACCATGGGAGATGCTCTCTTTATGGGCATTTTTAATAGTGACATTTTATATGCGGACGCACCTCATATACTCTCTATTGAGCAGTGGCTTTTAAAAAGACATCAGGGAGCCAAAGTGTTAAAGCCGGGCTGATGAAACGGAATTCATCATTGTGGCCTCAAATGTGTGGTAATAAAATGTTAACGGTTCTGTGATCCCTGGAGAGCAGTCAGGCTGTAGATTACACTATTGTGAGTGGATGGTTACCTTATTACAGCAAAGATACAGGCCTAAGAGTGGAAACATCTCTTCATGTATACACCGTCAGTGCTGTGTCACGTGACATGTTCAGCACATTGGATTTTGTGTTAAGATAGTATAAGTGCAGGAAACACTGGCATAATGGTCATTTAACACTTAAGTCTTTGCATAAAGTGGAAGCAATTATAAATCTGCTGTAAGTAATCCTGAAATAATGGGTCATGACTCATTGGATGGAGAAATGCTTATAGCTCTATTTACTGTAGTAAATCATAAAATCACCATGATGCATCATCAGAGAACAAGGAAACATGTTAAGTTGAAATACTTGCTTCATTTGACATTTACACTGCAGCTGTGGTGTCCCCCTTCAAAATGTCCATTCCAGACCAGAATAACTGTTTAATATGTCCATTTCACAATCATTAAGTGTCTGATTATGATTATAAGAAATCATTATTAATCTTGTAGAAGCTGTAGATGTTTATAACAGTTAAATTGAGCAAAATGTTAATGGAGTTTGGCAGGCAGTGAGACAGGCAGTCACTTAACTTATCTTCTAGAGTGTGTGATTTCAGAGTAGTGGGTTTTTGTTTTCAAGATAACAGACTTAGCGCTCTATCTTACACCAGCTATCTTGCACCGGTGCAATTGACATTTTTGCCACATCTGCAAGATAGCAAATGAACTTCTGGACTGTGCAGCCTTGGATGGGAGGTTTGAAAATGAAGGTAAAAAGGTGCGCTCTCACACTTTCACTTCTTGAACCAGGAGATCTGTCCTCCCTCGAAAATCTTTCCTCTTTGTTCCCTCTGGGTAAATCCGTCATCATGCTACCAACGCTGCTTCTTAAAGCTGATGATAGCTGACTTTCTGATTGTTTTATTGCATATTTGGCCTAAACCCGCCCATGAATTAATCAAAGCACTTGGGCACGGCTTATAGGTGTATCCTGCTGTGCGTTGCTGGTGCAAAGGGCAGGGCAGGCGCAAGATGACAAAAGTGTGTTTGGACATACCTTGATTAAATTAAAACCACTGCACCTCATACTATCCACTTGCGCTTTAGATGAGTGTAAAATGGAGCCCAGAGTGGGGATTAAGTGGTGCACTAAACAAACAATAAATAATGACCAGACTTTCAGTGAGAAATATAAATCAACATTTGATGTCCAAAAAGGAGTAGGAAGAAGTAACATGTCTGTCCAGTCCTACCACTAATCTATACCAATCCATCAATAATTAATCTATTACATAAATCCACTCTCCTCCCAGCAGTCATCCCCACAGTTGCACCACTGTACTCTTCATACCTAATCAACCTTACCCATGTAGTGGGAAATTACAGTAGTGGTCATTAGAGGTGTTGGTAGCCATTTCTTCTCTCTGGACAAAGACATGCTAGCTGTTTCCCTCTGCTTTCAGTCCTCATGCTAAGCTAAGGTAGGCTAACCACATCTTGAGTTCAGAGTTCGGATGTATTAAATACAGTGCATGCACAAACACCATCCCTACACCATTTATTATCCATAACCTACCTCTGCAGTAGAAGAACATGCAGGGAGATTGTGAACACCTCACACGTACTTGGATTCAAACCAGAAAAACCTGTGGGTTTATACAGTAAACAGCAAGGTGGAAATGACAAATGAGGTGAGCAATAGAATCTAAATATTATTTAAGCTCTTTCAGCAATAACAGTTCTGGACCTGTTTACAGACCTGCATTTATTTATTTATGTATTTATTTATTTATTCCTTTAAAAAATAACTTTATAACTTGTCATGTAAATATAACAGAACCCTTTTTAATAGTTTAAATTGAAGAGGACACTTTTATTAAGTGTACATTAAATGTACACTATTAGAAACAACAGTGCTACTAGAACCATAAAACATCCTTCACCTTTTCCCCACACGAGAACCTCTTTTTGGTTCCTAGTAGAATGTTTTATACAGATTCCACACAGAACCCTTTCAGAGAGTCCTATGTAGTATCCAACATAAAGGGTTATACCTAGAAAGGTCCATCCAGAACCCCATATGAGAGGTTCTACAGAGAATCCTCCAAGAATTTCATCTAGAATCCAACCGGGGGTTCTACTGAGAACCCTTTTATATTGTGATACAAAAAATACCTTCAAGGACGCCAACTATCCTTGAAGAAGTCTTTCTTCCTAAAAGGGCTCTTTGTAAGACAAAGGGTCATTAATGGAAGCCTTTTTCTTACAAAGAACCCTTGATGAACCATTTCTTCAAAAATGGTTCTTTAGAGGAAAACAGTTCTGGGTAGAACCTCAGCCTTTCAGGAAGAACCCTTTTGGAACCCTCATTTCTAAGTGTCTAATCATAAACGATGGAATCAGTGGAGTCCTCTTCAATATGAGTGCAGCTGACATATGGAAGCGAGTACTGAGGGGGCATTTCTGCCTTCTTTTATGTCAAGAGTGGAAATCAGGCTTGTGCATGTTTCACAAGGGTGGATTTTTCCAATAGAACCATGCATCTAAAGAACTTTGTAATTCTGATGGAAAGAATATGCATATTTCTCTGTTTGTGTGTACACTGAATTTAAATAGGAATTCTCTGCACAGTTTTATGTCTCTGTCTTTGTAGGCTACTTCACACACAGACAGACATTGAGCTCACTGAAAAAAATAAGTAAAACACCCATTCTTGAGTTTTGGGACAAATCATGTCTTACTGAAAAAACAAAAAAAACAAACAAACAAAAAAACAACCTTTGAAACCTTTGAAAATTATTAATACCAATGCTCTAATTCTAATTTTTGTTGAAATTTTATTCTTAAAGAATTTATACATATAAAATATATGTAATCTGTAAAGTCTTTTGGTTTGCTTTAATTTTTTAAATTTTCTAAACTCTGTACCAGAAAACAGCCTTTTCCCAGACAAGAATTCATGACTTAAAACAATTTAAAAATGTGTTAAAAATCCCAACATTTAAAACTAAAAGCACCAACTGATAACATAGGTGTAAAAATGTGCTATTATAATCATCTTTGTTTTAAAATAGATTTTTTAATGAACAATGAATTTGTCATGCATTAAAAGGGTCAGCTATACCCTAAGCACCTCACTACGACTATGCTGTGAAATGAAAAAATGTAACATTTTGTTAAACCTTATATTTAATTAAAATAAATAACTAAATAAAGGGATAGTTCACCCCACATTTTTCCCCTGGCCTGTTGTGATATTTATCCAGATTTTTTTTTGTTGTGAGCTGCAGAGTTTTGGAGATCTCAGCTGTAGAGATGTCTGCCTTCTCTCCAGTATAATGGGACTAAATGACACTCAGCTTGTGATGCTCAAAGCACCCAAAAAATACATTTGAATAATTCAAAATGAGTATCTCTTTCCAAAAATCATGACACAGTTACTCAAGATAATTCTCATACCTTCTTGTGGGCAGTTTCATGTAGGGACTACTTTTTTTTTCTTCTTTTGACTGCACTAGATACTCTCCTCCTCAGTCGCCTCAGTGGTTTTTCTTTCTATTAGAAAAAAAGTAGTTCCAGTAGATTCTACTGCAGAAAGAAAATGACTCCTACATGAAACTGCTCACAAAAAGGTCTGTGGATTATTTTGAGTAACCAGGTCATAATTTTTGGAAAGAGACATTGATTTTGAGTTTTTCAAATGTATTTTTAGCGCTTTAACCACCACAGAACAAGTGACATCTAGTACCATTACACTGGAGAGACAGCTGACATCTCTATGCCTCATATATCAGAACTCTGCAACTCACACCAAAACAATCTAGATGGCTAGACAGTACTACAGGACAGAGGAAAATATGTATTTTTGATTTGGGGTCCCTTTAATCACTCGGAGGTTGGCTTATTACAAGATTTAGTAGCACCTAATTTGATATGAAATATATTTTCCAGCATAATTGAAGAGTTTAAATCCCCCCCCCTTAAAATATGCCTTTCTCATGAGTGAAATGTTTCTCAAAATGCTGAAATATTCCTTTAAACCTTGTACAGTCACTCTAAGTGCTGTAAGTAAAAGAAATGACTTTGTTCAAAGGAAATAATGAGTTTCCTTTCTTAACTTTTGTCTGAGCTAAATCTTCTCCTCCTCAGTTGTGTGAGTGGCGCCGTGTTCTGGCTGCCTGTCACTCTCTCCTGTGGTATCTGCAAGTGTAATGCAGGCTTGACATTTCCTCGACTTTGTAGCATAATTCATTTACCGTTACAGGAAACTCATTGTTCATGAATTCACTCCTTCACTCATCCCTGCTGCCATGAAAACTATTGCCGGGCATTGCATCACTGTGAGCAAATCTAATTTACACATGAAGAAAAATGTCAGTTACAATTATAATCACATCACTTTGCGATGAGATCCCGAACTCATTAAACGCTCCTCCGGCTGGAAATAGCTTGTTGATTCATCACTTCAGCCTCCTAATGAAACAGAGGCCGTACCAGGATTCCATTGTAGCATCCACCCTCCAACCTGCAGTGATTATTTCAGGTGCGTGTGGAGGTGGAGAGTGACATGGATACATCCAACTTGACACAGAGATTTTTTTTTTTCCCCCAGCGTGTTCCTCTGGTGTAAGGTGACTCCAAGGTTCCTCTGTGGCTTTTTATTCCCCAGACCACCCGTGTAATCAGGCCGCCACTTCTGATTAGCAAACACACCAATCACAGAGCCCAGGGGTCAGGCGGATGCAACCCTGCAGGGGTAAACCGTCCAATCAGGACCACTCCTTCGGGCACCTGAAGATGTGTAGGCTCTCGCGCAGGCAGGCGGAGTGAATCCCACAATTAGATTAAAGAACCATTTACGATTAAGTTTTCAAACTTTCTGCTAAATGTGAGAACGCCACTGCTGTATTGGTCCCTGGATCTTTACTCTCTCCCCGTGTTCTCAGTGTGAGCGGAGCGGCTGATGGATTGCTCTATTCTGACACATGGTGGGTGGTGTGAGAGCCTCTGATTGCATCTGTATGGTGGTGTGCTAGAAAGTTTTCAACAGGCGTATGGATTTTTCACAGCTTAACTATTTGTATGTCTCGAAGAGTTCATGGTGGGAGTTCATTTTTTCTCAATTGATTTTACGTTACTTCATAATATCTTTGCAATTACTTTCAACACTGTCATTTTTGTTATTAATAACCTGCATTCTCTCTGTCTACTAGTGGTGAAAATCTCCACTCAAGTACAAGTGCTGTTACATTGTCTACAGTTGAATTTCCACATGTAGAAACAGGATTGTGACCAGTGGAGTAATTTTCCACTTGTCGGATATCAAAACTTTAATTTCCAATATGTGCAACATATCAACAAACCATTTGGGGATATGTCACCCACATTTTTATATACATTTTAAATAAGTACACTGAAGATATCTATGACATGTTGACTATTGGAAATTCTTTTGATGTCTAAAATTCAAATCTGACCAGCTATAAAGGGAACTGTAGATATCTCAAATATAAATACATTTTTCTCCCTAGTTACAACCGAATTGCATCTAAAATTAAGTTCTAGATATCTGAAATTACATTTTTACTAGTTACAATTTCAAGCTGACATGTCAATTATTTAATTTTGACTGATCAGAATTGAATTTTAGATACCTAGAATTCAATTTATAATATCTGCAAATACAAACAACCGTAGATAACGAACAAACTTTGCCACTTGTATGAATTGCATTGTTCCACTAATGAGAATTTAATTCTTGACACCAAAAACTTTTTGACAGGTGAGAAGTGAGTTGTAGATATCATTTGTTAGAATCACAACTAATCAAAATTACATTGTGGACATATCAAGTTGGACTTTTTTTTTTTATGTCTTCCTCCTCTCTGTCCTGCAGCCACTCATCCACACTGACCCCACCCAGTAAATCAAAATTCAACAAAATCTGACATTTTGAAACACTGGGTTTGGTGCAGTAATACTAATGTAATGCAGTCAATGGTGTGTGTTAATAGAGTATTTTACAGCAGCCAATCATAATCAAGGTCCTTAACTGTCCGTTTTATAATGTCCCTTAAAGCCTGTGCTCAGTTTAGCAATTCATTCACTCTGTGCTCAGGTTGTTATGCTTTATGCTGCTTTATTCTTTTCTACCATATGACCCCTGTGAGCCTCTGTACAATAGTGAATGGATGAATAAGGGAATGACTGTCAGAACCTGATGTCCACTGATGTCCTGAAGTCACTCCCACACACTAATGATAAGGCAGATAAGTTGAAGTATTAAACCATCACTGATGTAGATGTTTTCTTTTCTAACTTCACCTGTGATTGTTGTATATTAAAGGACATATTTCATTTGGAAATGGTTAAGATTTGAAAACAAGCTTACAGGAGCTTTAAAGAAGCTTTAGAGTGATCTGCAGTGTCCATCCATCCATCCATCCATCCATCCATCCATCCACTTTTTACTTATCTGAGGTTGGTTCGTGAAGGGTGCATGCTAAGCAGGGTATTCCAGACGTTTATTTTTCCAGCTACTACTCGGGGATCCTGAGGCGTTCCTAAGTCAGATGATATGTAATCCATCCAGTGAGTTCTGGGTCTACCACTTGGACAAGCATGCCAAAGGGAGGTGTCCAGGAGGCATCCTAATCAGATCCCCGAAACACCTAAGCTGGCTCTACTCCCAGCTTCCTCTGAATGTCTGAGCTCCGCACCATATCTCTAACCTAAACTTTCTACATCCATCAGGGTTCATGCAATGTAAATTTTATCATCAGAGGATGAAAGCGTGGGCTTTGTGTGGACATGTGCATACCTCCAATTTATTGACTTGTCTGCGAGGCCACTATGCTTCAACAAGCTATGGAAAACTGTGTACATATGTGTTGAACAAGTCCTCCAGACGGATCTAGAAAGGTGGGGCTATTTTCAGGTGTGAGCTCAGCCACACTGCAGAAGAAACTCATTCTGACCACTTGTATGTGTGACCTTATTCTTTCATTCACTACCCAGAGCTCATGACCATAAATGAGGGCTTGAACTAGGGCGACATCTACCACATGTCCACAGTGAAACATCACAATTGACGATGATATTGTTGCAGGGTCTAAAAGGATTTTCATCTTGGCACCACATGTCCGTAACTTAGTAGTGTTTAAAGTAAAAAACATGACATGGAGACATGAAGTGCAATGACCAGCAGCAACAGCTCCTTTCTTGCTTTCTCTCCCACTTGTCAAAAAATAGGACAGCTCTAAGGAAACTCTCAGCTCTGTCTTCACCATGATGGACCTGTACAACTTGGCACCAATCCACCTGGCAATCTCATGCACTATTTTATTATCACTTGTGAACAAGCTTGTGAATTACTCAAACTCCGTAGCTTGGGTCAGCAACTCACTCCCAACTTACAATGTACTTTATGGAATCATCTTTCGTAAAGCTAGTGTCCAATGAAAGCAGATTTAAGGCTTGTAATGTGAATGTAGCCTGGCACTGTGTTATAGAACTGCAAAAACAATCTTTTAAATGAAATTTTCCCCACTCAATCCAAACAAACAGCTCTATCTCAAAAACAAAAAGAAACTGACAATTGTTTTCATTTAAAAAAATGAAAAAAACACAATGTTCTCTTTAATTGGACACAAAATTTGTGGCATTAGCTTTTAGAACACAAAACAAGTAGCAGTAAAAATGCTGTAAATAGCTGAGATAAAATGATTCTCGGTCTGCTGAAAAGAAGAGGAAGTTACTTCAGGTCAGTATGATCCACAATGTTTCACTGTTTTGCTTCTTGAGGCAACAGATTCTTCACAGGATAATGGAGGACCTTCAAAATAAAAGACCTCACGCAGCTCTGTTATAAGAACAAACAACAATAATGTGGCGGCAAGTCCTGTTTTTGCATCAGACAAATGGATGAATTTACATGTGGAAAAGTCACCGGGTCACTTG
The DNA here is from genome assembly GCF_056507025.1 of Lutjanus erythropterus. Lineage (NCBI taxonomy): Eukaryota > Metazoa > Chordata > Actinopteri > Lutjaniformes > Lutjanidae > Lutjanus > Lutjanus erythropterus. The sequence continues at coordinate 36,185,472 of NC_139334.1, read as the reverse complement.
TCCATATAGACTCTTTGTGACACTTCACCGCAGAAAACAGCCCCCATATCGGGTAGGAACAGCTGAATAGGTCACGCTGTTTTCTGATGGTGATTATGTGATGGAATTTTGAACAAAAACCTCACGATGTCTTTGTCGTTTTCCTCGATGGTGTAGAAGGTTGTGGTTTTGGCAACTTGTAAGAGAAAAATCACTGAACTTACATGTGGAAAAGTCACCCAGTCAGTTGTCTTTACCGACTGTATGTCACACCTTCCCTCAGACTAAAGCAACAGTGAGAACCAAGGATGTCATGTGGGAAAAAAAAACACAAATCATAATGCTGAACAATCTCAACAATGAAGATATCTGGTTCCAGTTACTGATGACAACTTACAGCATCTAAAACACAAAGTTCAGGACTTTTGTCTTGTATTTTAATACGCTGTGAGTAATTTTAAAATGACAGGCGGTCCCAGTTACTATAGTGAAATATAGAATGGACACTTTGTGCAAGAAATCATCATTTAGCATTTTATATTGAACACGGTTGGATGTAGCTAATTACAAATACTCAAATTACTGTAATTAAGTTTTTTTTGGGGGCCAGTGGTACTTTTATGAGTAGATTTTCAAGTCTGTACTTTTACTTGTACTTAAGTATGCATTACAAGGTGTAATCTATTTAGTTACTTTTAAATCATAGTTGAGTACTGGGTACAATTTTAATTAATATCTAAACCTTTCATCTGCATTTTAGTAGCCAATCAGGTCATCTGATCACATATAGGACAATGAAAACAGACATACAGATGAAAAACTAAACAAAATGTTGTGGCAGCACACATGGGGAGAAAGGACATTAATGATTCATCATTCATTGATTAATTGCTGTCAAAAATTTAACCAATTAAAATATATTCATGGATATTTAATCCATAGTCATGGCAGTATTGTATGTCATTGTTTTGTCTGCTGAAGCCATTTGTTGGCGAAGGAAAGTTAAACTTAGTCTGATGACAATAAATAAATAAATAAATAAATAAATAAATAAATAAATAAATAAATAAATCAAAAGGAGGAAAAAGACATTTTTGGGTCTTAAAAATTATTACTGATTAATCAGTTGTCAGTGTTTTCAACTATTGGTTTAGGAAAACACAAAATGTGCAAACCTAGTTTGAAGAAGTGATGATGACATCAACATTTAAAAGTAACTAATACTCTGAGTAGTTTTTGCAATGAATACTTTGTACTTTTACTTAAGAATATTTCTAACACCAGTACTTTTACTTGTAATGGAGTAATATTACAGTCATGTAACAGCACTTGAGTACAGATTTGCACCACTGGTAGACGGTAAGAAAAAGTGACAGTGTTGAAAGTGATTGCAAAAATATTATGAAGTAACGTAAAATCATTTGAGAAAAAATGAACTCCCACCATGAACTCTGGGAGACATATAAATAGTTAAGCTGTGAAAAATCCATACAGCTGTTGAAACCTTTCTAGCACACCACCATACAGATGCAATCAGAAGCTCCCACATTATTATTATTATTATATTATTATTTGCACTGTAATAGTACTTGTACTTGAGTACAGATTTTCAGTACTCTTTCCACCACTGATCTTGAGCGAATACAAAGCTAAGAAGGTTTTGTGTCAGTGCTTTTAAAACATTGGTTGTTGGGAGGTTTATTCCTGAGGTCACTGAAATATAGATGACTTGTAAGGTTTGAAAACTTGGAATGAATGCCCTCTCCTTTTACACTTTGAGCAACCTGATGGGCTAAGTTGCTGTGATCGCTCAGTGACTTGTTGATAATATTGCTCACAGTAGGAGTTTGTGGTTAATGCGCCTAAAGCTGCACATCACACAATGTTCCCCTTGTCTCTGGCCAATATCCAACTTTGTACAGAAGTTAAAATGAAGTAGAAACTTTTATGTGATCCCAGCTCTGGCATGATGGAGGTTCTGTGTGCTCAGGGGCCAAGATAGCAATCAGCTAGCTCTAAAAGGTCCCTCCTGGAATCCTCCATAATCTCTGAGGAAGACTTCTATCAACCATAAAATCTTAATAGCTTATAAAAATCATCTGTGTGACCTTCAGGGAGACTATCACTTTAGATGAGACGTGCTAGTGTTTGTTCTGCCCAGAAAAAGAATGAAAAAAAAAAAAAAGAAAAACAGCTGCACGAACAGTTTGCTGATGTTCATTTTTCTCATTCCAGAATGTATGTAAGACAAACAAGGCTAAAAATGTCCTAATCAAGCTGGCCTTTATATAGCTCTGCACTAAAGGGCAACAGGCCTCTGAGAGAAGTAGGCCAGCCTGGACAGGAAAGCTTTAATTGAAAGGATTTGTGTACGTGCCATGTGGCCGAGGACAAGCTATGAATCTCAGCTTTTTGTATTTCTACAGGTGCCTGCAGGAGGAGTGGCAGGGAGGTTCTATGTGCAGAACAGAGGAGGCCAAAGGGCTTGCATCAGATTGTATTTTGATGAAATAGGCATTGAAGCCGTGAGCATTTTTGCAGGCCTGGACAAAATCTATTAAGGATGCCATACCCCCACCCTACCCCAACCCTCACAACGTATTATTTTTAGGGATGATAATGATTAATGATCGATTAATGAGCCAATAAGAACTTGAGAACGTTTTTACATCATTTTTGTTTTGTTACATCTTGTTGTTTTTGTATGTCTTTCTGCTTATCTGCTTACGCTGTTTTTGTCTTATGTTGTTTCTGTCTAGTTACGTCTTTTATGTCATGTTCATCTTGTTACATCCTTTACATTATATTCGTCTTATGATGGTTTTGCCGTTATGTCTTTACGATGTTTTCATCTTGTTACATCTTATATGTTGTTTTTGCCTTGATGTTGTTTTGGTCTTGTAACATCTTTCGCAGTGTTTTCTTCTCGTTCTTTTACATAATTTTCATTTTGTTCTGTCTTTTACATGGTTTTCATCTTGTTACACCATTTTGTCTTTTGTTGTTTTTGTCTTGTTACATCTTTTATGTCATTTCCGTCTTTTTCTGTTTACAGTCTTCATCTTGTTCCATCTTTTTATGTCATTTTTGTCTTGTTGTCTTTTACAGTTTTTTTTATCTTGTTACATCTTTCACATCGTTTTCATCTTGTTACGCCATTTTTGTCTTACTTCTTTTTGTATTGTTTTATGTTGTTTTCATCTTGTTACATCTGTTACAGTTTTTGTCTTATGTTTGTTATGTCTTTTACGTTGTTTTTTATCTGATGTTGTTTTGATGCAGTGAGGAATAGTCTTTTCTATGTGTTATTGTCTCATCCATTTCAGTTGAAATCAGTCTTGATGTTGTGCAATAATGCAGAATAAAACTAATCAATAATTCCCCTCAAATATCGGAGGAAAAAAAACACATATGGTCATTTTTGATATCAGTAATATTTTTTATGTTTTTTATAATGATTAATTGATGGTTAATGTTATCAATGTTTGATTAAGAAAAATGCTTACAATTTGCAATCTAATCATTTTCTAAACTCATCTTGGGCTGAAAAATAACTACAGTATCAAGCTGAAGTATAAAATGGAAAAACTCACGGCTGTATGAGCACCTGAAAAATGCATTTAAGTGTTGTGCTTGAGTAAATGGTTTACCTTCCACCATTATTTAAATAAGCAGCCTAACTGTATGAATGGATGCGTGGCTTTATAAAGCGGTGATTTGCATGAGTGCAGCTTGTTTCTCTATGACCTCGCTCTGAGTGCTTGGAAAATGACTGAATTCAGACATTATCTGAGGAGCTGTAAATGTAACCACAGTTTGATTCATTACTGCAGAGACTGTCAGCTGTGACAGACGTTGTAATCTTCCCTGTCTCTGTAGGGTTTGAGGATCTTGCTGTTTGTGGTGAGCAGATATGCTCTACATCTGTATATCCTGTGCACGGTCAAACATTGAATGACCTTTGTCAAAACTCCCAACTCGTCAAATGAAGCTTGGTCAGTGGCCCCCTATGCTTCAAGCTAGGTACTTAAAGTGAAGTTAGCAATAATAAATATGCAATGTCTGGGTAGACTTTCAAAATAAAGGCACAGAAACTACTTATGTAAAGGGACATAAATACAACTTAAGACATTTATGAAACACCAATCTTCTACTCTCAAAATGAAGGTAAAAATAACTAATGTAACATACATAACATGCATAACATAAATAATGTTACGTATGTATGTATCATAACTTGTGTTTTGTAATGTCCCTGCACACATTTGCCTTATGAGACAGCTGGATTCACAAGATCATGTGAGAATCCATCTTGCCAGGCTTCAAGTTATCTGTTTGTGTCCACAACAAAACTGGTGCAACCAATCAGCGTCCTAGGAGGGACTACTGGCAGGTGCAGCTATGATTTTAGGTGTGACAACAGCAAGAATTGTCCATGAATGAGTTGGAGAGATGGTTCATTAAATCACCTGCCAAATATTTTTTGAAAGTCCCTGCCCTTTTCCACACAGTTTCTAAGGACGACTTCCCAGATGGGTCTCTGTTTACGCCCACATACTTCCAAATGCATCAGTTACGTTGGCATGGATGTTAAGCAATACATCCAACAAAGGCATCGAATTAGCTTGACATGTTCTGCCAAAGAAGAAGAAGATGACTTAAAAGTTTCTGATAACAACAAACGTGATGCTGGAGGAGCTTGTTCTAATGTAATGTATTTGAAAGAGGCAAAGCGGAGGCAGCAGTGTAGACGGTGGTGTTGTATGAAGGCATTAAATACATTATAACTTGGACTGAAAATTGTTTTCACAAAACTAAGTGACAACAAACATCATTTCCAACACTTTCAGATTTTCTTCTTTCAGAACTCGTGTCTCGCTTGAACTATTGGCCACACTGTTACACTGCCCCAGTGTTTACTGTACTGCTCTGTTTCCTCTGTATATGTAAGCTTTCAGAAAACATGTCAGAATATGGATGGAATGATGCAAAGTAGGTCCTGTCTGTATCTCAGTGCATATTGAACATTTATCATTGAGCCTGAAGACATGCGGCCTTAACAGAAGATGTCAGAAATGTAATATAATATTCATGGGTCATTCTTCAACTATGGTCAGTTTTACTCTGGAAATTTTTATTTAAGTATTTATATATTTCATTTCTCCATTCTGTGCAGAAACATTCCTGATAGTGGCTGTGTGGAAATTACTTAAATAATTTAGAATTTTTGCCATTTATTGTAACATTTGGAGGAAATTGTCATTTCTAAATTTCACATACAGATGTGACTAAATGCATAAAATAACTTATTTTCAGGGTTTTAAAGATAGTATTTTTCCATCATTAAGATGAAAAACACTTTTAACTCAATTTCTTTCTCAAAGCTTGGACTTTGGTTGAATTTTTAGACACAGCGTGACGATAAAACTGTTTAAAAGTTTCAAACTATTTGAAACTAACATTTATGATCTATAAGTTAAACTTAAAAAAGAAATCAAATTGATATTACTTTTTACAAAGTTTTAAATGTTTATGTTCAGAATGACACAAACAAAAACGCACGTCCGCTTAGGTTTTTAACTAAAGTTAGTTAAAATGGATAGTAAAATTAATTTTAAAACTGAATGTGAAACTATGAAACTTAGTAATGAAACAACCCCATTTTACAAATAAGGTTTTGTATTCACTTTAAACATTGACTTGGTGTTGGTGCTGCACCTGCATTTTTAAGAGTATGTTTTCATAAGTGTATAATATAAGGATTTGACACGTTTAGAGTGAGAACGGCCTGAAGAAAGTTGCTTAATGCCTTTATTTCTTGGCCTATAGGAGTAAAAGGCCCACATATGCATCACTCTGGCCAATTATGACTGGTTTCCTTGTTAAATTCACACCAGGATGTATTTCAGTTTGGTCCTATGGATGTGTGTGTGTCCGTGAGAAATAAATAAACAAGTTTGACACAGAACACAGGGTGGAAGAATGAGACAGAAAAGCTGTTAGTTTCATAAAAGAAGCCTTATTACATCCAGGGGGAAATTAGTGAGCATGTGATGGATGGCGTGCTCCATCGTCACGGTGAATTATTGCACAGCCGAAGCATAAAGCACTCGTTGGTCTCAGTAGGGCACATGTGCCACAGTATCAATCACAGAGTCATATGAACACAATCAGAAATGTGTCACGCAGATGCTGTGCTTAACCTTCAGGATTAATGACACATCGTCCCGCTCATATTCAAAAGGTTACAAGCTTCAGTCATAAATCGGCATCCACAATTACGACACGTGTAAAATCAAATTCATCACAGATCTGAAAAGCTCTTTCAATGGCTGCAGTAATTAGATGTTACCAAATAAATTCAGATGGTTATGGGGCATTCAGCAGAGTCAAGATATCATGTCTGATCCTGTTAACATGTATCTCATTCCAAAAATACAATATTTAGAAGGATAAACCCAAATACGGCTGTATTGATTGATTATTTTCACATTACGGCATCACACGAGGGCCACTTCTATCAAAAGGCCATCAATTATGAATGGCACCATATGGGTCGCCTTTCCCTCCCTCTAATTATGTGAAAGTCAAGAAAAATCCAATTTGCTTTTTTGCATTATTAAGGAACAGCAGACCAGCACGTCCGCACAGTGTTTAGGAAGTCAAATTCAGCCTGAAATGATTTGTCTGTGGAGAGTTTTTATCACTGTTCAACGTTCTGAAGATATGAAATACATATTTCTCTGTGTTCTTTGTCAATTATCTGTGTCTGTCTGTCGAACATGCACTGTGTAATGTGACTGATAGCTCTGAAAAAAGGCAGTAAGACCTTACAGTAGGTTTATTCTACCAAAATATTTTAATATTAAATGGACAATCCACTCCCAAATCCAAAATACATATTTTCCTCTGGCCTGTGGTGCTGTTTATCCATCAAGACTATTTTGAAGTGAGTTGCACAGTTTTGGAAAAACTGGCCGTAGAGATGTCTGCACCAAAAAGATACATTTGAACAATTTAAACCAATGTCTCAAATTGTTGTGAGCAGCTTTGTGTAGGACTGGTAGAAATATTCTAAAGTAGTTCCAGTTGATTCTGCTGCAGAAAGAAAGTTGTTTCTATATCCTAAACAAAACTGCTGAAAACAAGGTCTGTAGGTTATCTTGAGTAACTGGGTCATGATTTTTGGAAAGAGATGCAAAGTGAATTTTGAGTGCCACCTAGTCCCATTATGTTGGCAGACATCTCTAGGGCTGATATTTCAAAAACTGTGCATCTGACACTCAAAAGATCTGGATGGATAAATAGCACTACAGGCCAGAGAAAAATAATCATTTTTAATTTGGGGTCAACTGTCCTTTAAAAAAAAATGAAGCTCAGCGTAAGTACAATCAGGAAGACTTTCTTTTACACTGCCTTCATTCACTATTTTCCGTACTCTGTCTCTCTCCTCCTATTCCCTCTAATCAGCTGTTTGTGGGCGTTCACCTTCCTCTTTACTATCCAATCAGATTTTGCCACGATCACAGTAGCCAGTCTGTTGCTGCTGCCAAACTTTAAATCGCCTCGTCTTTGCTCCATCAGTTGTCATTCAGTCAGTTGCACGACCCTCCTCTTCACTACAGCTTCATCACCCCCATTTATATATGTGCATAATTTGTTCACCTCAATGGGGTCTAACCGCCAAAGACTTTTCATGTTTCATATCTCATGCTCGTGTCAATAAACCATTTTCTTTTACTCTTAGTCTCTCCTGATTGAAATAAAATCAGGACATAATTCAATTGCAAATGGAAATTTCCAGTTTGCATTTTTATATATCCGTTTAGGTTGTCTGCCAATTTAAAAGTTGATTCCACCTTTAATGTAATTATCATTTTGAAAATGTACTTTCTAGTGCACTGGTAATTAATTTTGTTTGAAAGTTCATACTTCATTATGTATTTTCAAACATGAGATTTTATGAGATTAATGTACTTTGGGTTGGTGCTCAGGTTGAGTTGCCAAACCAACATGTCAGTATTTGAGTCTCAACAATCACCTGTCTTTCTCCAGAATCACTTGTAGCGGCTTTAAAAAACGGTGTTTAGCAGGTCACTTTTGGTTTGTGAGGAAAAAATGACTGTGTGGATGCACAGAGGACAGCAGGTACAGCATTGTATATCCCATCAGCTCAGTTCTAACATCAGCTCTAATATCACACAACACCAGAAACAACAGAAACTACACTAAAACTAACTACTACTACTACTACTACTACAACTACTAAAACTACATAAAAGACACAGCAAGGTGAAAATGACATAAAAGGCCTAAGAAAATGAAATCAAGGGAAAAACAATGTAACAAGACAGAACTATGTAAAAGATGCAGCGAGGAGAAAATTATATAAAATGTAAGACAGTGAAAATGGCATTAAAGATATAACAAGACAAACAACGAAAGACGTGGCAAGATGGAAATGACAAAAATGATTATGTAAAAGATGTAACAAGATGAAACCGATGTAACAAGACAAAGCTATGTAAAAGACGCAGCAAGACAAAATGATATAAAACATGTAAGAAGATGAAATCCAGACAAACGTGATGTTACAAGACAAAACCATTCAAAGATGCAGCAAGATGAAAATGATGTAAAAGACCAAACAAGACAAAAACAAGACCAAAAGGACATAAACCATCAAAATTATCTAGAAGATGCAGCAAGGTGAAAATGACAGAATACAGGTAACAAAATGAAAGTGATGTATTAGACATAATAAGGCAAGAACAGTTAAAGATGTGGCAAGATGAAAATGATGGAAAAAAAAACTGAAAATGATACATAAAAGGCAAGGCAAGTAAAAGACGGAACAAGACTTTGTAAGAGACGCAGCAACATGTAACAAGATGAAAAGGACAGTAAAGATGTAACGACAAAACATGAGAAAAATGACAAGGTTCAGTTTGCTTTGCACAGAAACAGCAGAAATGTCCTTCAGAGGACAACTTTTTCCTTTTATACTTTGAGGCCATTTCAGAGCCTGTACTTTTTCACTTTTTCTGCAGTAAAGAAGTTGAATCAGTTCTTCTACTTTTACCAGAGTCTTTTTTTTACACAAGTTTTAGTAAGGGCAGTCTCAGAACTGTTTTGCCCTGAAACCAGACTGAAACTCTTCCCATAAGTTGTTGTTGTTGGACTCAGTATCAGAATCTGCACTAAGTTGAGATGCAACTTTTTCATCTTCCCAAATTAATACTTTTAATGTCTGTTAAGTATTTCTCAGTGTTCATTAGTCTGTGTGCTGTCTTAAAGTAGCATGTGGTAAAAATATTCCCCCAACCTACTTTCCATGAGAGCTTGTATAAATAATTCACATGATGTTGAATTTGTTTGCTTTGTGAGGATCATGTGGGGGCGGCTGGCAGCTGTAAACTACCTGTACCAACTTGATGACAATTAGCTCAGGTGGCAGCGCTGCAGGTTACAGCTCTCCGAAGCCCCCCTCTCTCCAGTCAACATACGCACTCCCAACACTTTTATCATCTTCCATTACCACAAAATTTACCTCACCTCTTAAAAATATGAACATAATAACAACAAATTGCTGCGAGACCACAAGGCAATATACAAAGATGTAGCCAAAACACTTGTTCCCAATTGTAAAATAATGAGCGGGAAGTACTGTGCTGCTGTGAGTAACAGAGAAATCAGTGCAGCTCTCTGTGCCTGCCTCTTGGAAGTTGCTGCCAAACATATCTCCAGGACCACAGCTATTACCTCTGTTCAGTGGCATGCAATTTATATGGTGCACCCTGGGGAAATTAACTTTGTGGTGACAACTCACAAGATCAACAATTCTGAGAGGAATTCAGGCCATTCCTCTGCAGAAAGGAATAGTATAATTACAGGCCATGAACTTCAGCACAGAGGAATTTTCTCTCTCTCTGGACTATTTATATCATTTTGTTTGTTGGAGTGCTTTTTGCTCATAAGAATTGTTGTTGTTTACATGTCAGAACGAAGAATTTGACCTCAGAACTTGCAGATTTTCAAGCTTTCTTCCAACAAAATGTTTCCTAGCCTTTTAAAGAGTCGTAAAATATTCATTGTCTGCTTTTTGCTCGTATTCCCTGTCCTGATGCTGCTGAGCAGGGCTTTTGGCATCGCAGGGGAGAACTGTGCACACACCATTATGAGACTGAGGCAACGATTATGCCCAGTCGGTGCTGGGAGCCAAACGCATACCAATGGGCTGTGGAAATATACTGATATGCAGACGGGGTCAGCCAGAAGATGAGCAGCGAGCAGTCTCGCCTGCCAACGTCTCGGCTGTCCTGCATTCCAAACCGCGTCCTGTTGCATAATGAAAAGAAGCTCAAGCACACAAAAGCCTCTAATCCAGTGAGCTGTTACAGCTACACTGAGAGGAAATCAAAGTTCATCCACCAGTGTTCATCTGTAACTGCAACATTTACAACAAATGAATGGACATGGACAGACGTAAAGAGAGATTTGTGTCGCCTTTGTGTTCATCTCATCTCATGCATATTTAAGAGCGTATTACTGCAGTACCTGATAAACATCAATCATGACATCTTTATTACTACCAGGGCTGAATTCACCTGCTATGGTGACGATAACCCAGGGGCCCTTATTGATACCCCGCTTCCACTCTCTCTGCATTACATATGTCTCCTTTATTAATGCTTTCCCTGCCATTGACGAGATATCTCATCATTTGGGACATACACTTCCCTGATAATTACAAGATATCTTGTCAACTGCTGTTTTTCGCTGCCAGGCAGTAGGGGACACTGTGATGCACCATCTAGAAGAAAAAAAAAAAAAAAAAAAGTCACTCAAAAGAAAAGAAGAAGAGGACCACTGGGATTGAGCAGCAGAAAAAGAAGATGGTGTTATCTAGCATGAAAACATTGGTGCTCTGTGGCAGATCCATGGGGCAGAAAGCACCCAGACCCGGGCACAGGGTGAGGCTGCTCATGCTGCAGTCCATGGACCTACACAGCCACCAGGACACAGCGAGGCTGCTCAGGCTGCAGTCCCTGGGACTCATGCTGCAGCCAGGGCGGAGAACACTCCGACCTCCAGGCCTCTCAGACAGTGTTTTCCGGTGCGGGTTGGGACACACACAGCTAACAATAGCGCCGCACTGGTGACAGTGATGTCACACACATAATATGAAATGATAAAAAAATAAAAATAAAAATGTGAAGTCAGTATTCTGCCTAAAAATGTCTCTTTCACAAAATACTGTTTTCTCATTTTTTTTGTCTGAAAAGTGGATTTTTTGATGTAACCAGTTTTATAAAAAAAAAAAAAAATGAATGGATGTCAAACAAAAGTTTTTTTTTCTGTCTGAAACTACAAGATCTGTTATTTCTTTTGATATATTCCATGTTAACATATTCATAGGACTGAATATTCTGTTGGTGTTGAAAAATCAGTGAATTTTGTCAGAAATTCTGGTGCTGGCTGGTAATTAAAAAAAAAAACAGTGTCAGGGAATTCATTAGTATTTAAGTAATTACATTAAGCAAAATTTATGAAATTTATGTATGCACCTTATAAACTGTATTCTATATATAAGTATTTTTTAAAAACATTAAAGGTAGAATATGCAGGTTTTTTGTCAGGCTGAGGTGCAGAAACATCCTGAATACAGAAAAATAAGAAAATACAGGCAGAGGGCTGCAGAGTCTCTGCAGATACAGACACTACCACACTCCTCTAGTGGGTCAGCCATGTTAACTGAGAGGGATTATTTTTACATGAGTCTATACAATATTGTTGTAATTGTTGATTTTAGGAAAGTCATGCATAGTTTGCCTTTAAATCATTTAAACCATTGATTGTATATAAAAATGTACCAAACTAGTCAGATTTGGTTGAAAAGATGCTGAAAAAATGTCTTTGCTAATTTGAAAGATTTTAGTTGAAAGATGAAAAGATGTAGTTTTCATGTCACTGAAAAGATAACTATTTAAAGACGTCCATCTGAATCTGGTTTTAGTGGAAAGAAAAAGGTGAAAAGTTGTTGCAAAAACAATCAGAGGTTTATTTCAACATCTACTGTTCTTTTGGACTAGATCTGGACCAAATTAGATGGATGTCAAATGGTCCAAATTTCAACATCTATTTTTGGGCTACATTCAGATCAAAGCAGTCAGACTAAACATGGCCCAGTCATCTTTGGGGACCCCATGAGGAAAGTTGAAAAAAAGTGAAAGGATTGCAAAAATGTTTTTACACTTGGCTGAGGTGGAAACTTAATCAATTACCACTACATTTGAATTACTGTACATTTGAGTCGTTCAGAACAGCATTTGTCTTCAGACTTGGTTGGACAATTAATTACATTGCATGAACCAGTATGATTCAAGCATACAGTTCCCTTTAAACACCTTGATCACTATGATCTCCACTTGTTAAATGGTACATGGACTACATATATATAGTGCTTTTCTATTCTATCAACCATTAAAAACACTTGACAACTACATGTCATGATCACCCATTCAAGCAGATTCACTGTGCCATCTGGAGCAATTTGGGGTAATCTGGTGCAATTTGTTTGCAGGAGCTGGGATAAAAACACTGATCCTCGGATTAATGGACAACCCGCTCTACCTCCTGAGCCACAGATGCCACTTGTTACTTTCAGTGCACAATCTGAATATCCAGAGTTGTGACCAAGTCATTGTGAGGAAAGTCACAAGTAAGTCTTTGTACTTAAGTCCAAAGTCCTAAACTTTGACTTTTTAGTTTCATCAAATGTAACGTCATATATCAACAGAGCCTTATCTGCGTTACCTTGTGAGGCGTCCATGGAAGCAACTCGTCTCAAACAAACAGTGGCAGCTCCTGAAGAGGTTAGCATAGATACTGTGATAGCATCAGTTATATCAGAACTGGAGAGTATTTCTTCATTGAAAGAAGAGCAAAGAACGACACTGAAGGCTTTTATCAATGAAAAATTGTTTTCACTCTTCTTCCAGCCAACTTTGGTTGGGGTGATTGTCAGATTAGTTCAAACAAAGTGGACCTAGGGAATTAAGTGTCAACTTGCTTGTTTTTCAACTTTGGACTTTTGGGGGAAAGTTTTCAAATCAAAAGACTCAAGTCCAAGTGAAGTCACTGGTGTTAAAGGGCAAGTGGAGTAGCAAGTCTTTCTTGACTTTGTCGAATCTAAAGTCATCAAACTGGTAACTCATTTCCAAGTCATTGAATAAAGTCCTCATCCCTGTGAATATCACATTACAACTTGCACTGATAATCTACAGTATATGTACGTATTCACTAAGAGAAAGACTTGGTATTTTGGATTTTTTATTTTAGGCAGATCTGTCAGACTAAACATTGTAAAGAAGCAACGATGTGTTTCCTCTTGACATGCAATCTTATTTTTACCTAGAAATCTATATTTAGACTTGTCTTATCAATGTTAAATTGCTCAGTGGGTCATTGTCCCAGCTTCGCTGACTCTCCTCTAAATCACAGAACTACCCTGAGTTGCTAAGTAACACTGGTCCCATGATAATAGAGTTCAGGTCAAACACAAAGTCTTCAGTTATTGGTACACAGCAGTAGACAAAGTCAACTCTCTACTTGACCGCCCAAGAACACTAGAGGACAATGAGTTTGTGAAAGGCAAACAGATCAATACTTGATCGCTTCACACTCTGTCAACTCCACCCACCTGCTCCTTCAGTGAGCCCCACTCTTTAACACCCATCAACACACCCAAACCTTGAGACTGGTGAAGTATCTCTCTGTATTCTCTGTCACGGCCTGTGACGGGCGCCGCTGCGATCGCTGTGTTCTTGAGGTGGACAGCCATTAGGAGGAACCCCCACTGCTTTGATATCTTACTTTGTTAAAGTGTACTGACAGTAAATAGATTTGGTCGATCCATATTTCATTTCCTGTGCGCTCTCCAGGGAGCCTTCCCCTGTCCTTGTCAAGCGGCCAGCATCCTCAGTCCCACAGAAACCGCCGCCAGCCTCCAGAGGCCTTGCAAAAACACATCCTCCCTCCACTTGACAGCATCATTGCCAACGGCCAAAAAAGAATCCACCATAGCTTGATTGAAACCATCAATCATTTTTGTTGCAGCGTGTTGCCTTGAGTCGGATGCTGCAGAGAAACAGTGTTATCAACATAATCAGAAATCTTACATCATGTTAATGGCAACTTGACTTTTAATACAAGGCTACTTTCACAAGTTTGTGGAGTTTTAAGGAAACTTCAGAAACATTCTGCCAGGATTACATTACACTGCAATATAAACAGTTAAACCATGGATTTCATGATTGATTTATGAATTAGCATGGCCCAGCTGTACTTGAGTTTAAAAGATCAGTTTGTTTTGCAGTTACTTTTGGCCATCTGTCACTTATGATACCCACCAAAATCATCTCTGAATATACGGGACCATGACAGCAACTCCAGCGGGACGAGAAACATGAGCAGTCAGTTTAGCCAGATTATCTTAACTACTTCATCTGAATGAAAAACCAGAACTGAGGTCACTGTTGGTAATATTAGGCTTGTTCGATGTGAGCTGCGCCTCGCCTGGAAAGTAGACATGATCAGGCGGCCACAGCAGGAGATGGTGACAAAGAACTGAAAAGCTGCAGCCAAGTCAGACAGCTTCCAGCATCCTTCAGATAATATACAGGAAGAGACACAAGGCAAGTTTATTTATGTAGCACCATTCAGACGCAAGGCAAGTCAATTTGCTTTATAAGAGCAGAAATACATTAAAATATTATGATATTAGAACATTAAAATTGTATTTTACATCATAAAAACAAAAGCTAAAAGTAAGCCAATAAATAGTTTAAACATACCAGAAACTGCATTAAAAAAATTAAATAAAAACAAAAGCGAAAGCAAACAAATATAAAAACAGTAGCTACAACTTAACAAGAAGTTATGTATCTACTTTACTGGAAAGCTGCAGTGAACACCGATGTCCGAAGTCCTAAATGAGCTGATAGTTTCAGGTATTCAGGAAGTTTGTTCCACAGGTGGAGAGCAGAGAAACTAAAGGCTGCTTCACCTTGTTTGGTTTTGATCCTGTGAACACTGAGTAAATCTGCTCCAGATGATCTGAGGGGTCTGGCTGCTTCATGACAAACAAGTAAATCAGTAGTATTTAAACCCGAGACCATTTAGGGCTTTATAGACAAGTAATAGGACTTTAAAATCTATCCTTTGAGACACAGGAAGCCAGTGCAGTGATTTAAGCACTGGTGTGATGTGCTCCACTTTCTTGGTGTTGGTGAGGACTCTGGCAGCAGTGTTCTGGACGAGCTGCAGCTACATGATTGATTTAGTAGCTGATCCTGTTAGATCACCTGTAGGCTGCTTGTAGTCTGTAGACCTTGTTCATAGCTGAAGACATAAAGTGCATTCTGGATTGCTGGTTAAAGTTGAAATAGAAAAGATCCTCCTGTCACATGATCCTCTGTTCTTTTATCTGCCTTGTAAAGCACTTTGTAACTGTTGGCTTGATAAATCATATATATATATATATATATATATATATATGCTTGTTAACAGATTAAAACTTCTAACCAGCATACACTGTGCAGCCATCACCGGCAACTGGTTCTGCGCAGGCCTGGCTCATCTCAATGCACCTACTATAATGCTGCATTCATGTGCTCATTCCGAGTGGGAGGTCATCCTTCCAACTTTAGCATGTTTATGGGATTTTAAGCCATGCTGTGTGTTTAAATACCCATATTACCATACTATTTAATATGCCCAAAAACGATTTATTATGTCACTATGCCATAATGCAGTATGCAAGAAATTCCATTCCATTTTACAGAATGCAAGCCATCATGCCTTTGTGGCTATTCTGACCCACAAAGTGATGGGTGCATGAGCAAGAGGGCCAAAGTTCCAGGTGCTACGGAGGAACTATGCCCAAATTGTACATACAAAAAGAAAAAGGAAAAAGTATCCAACTTGGAATGTAGTTACAATGAGGAGACAACATGGATGCTGTACCAGTAACCCAGTAAAATATTAGTTAATGCTGATAAATAACGTTTCTAACTAATCCAGGTCACTCTACATGGACAGTGGTTACAGTTACAACCTAATACCATATTACAAATTACATGTTAGTTGAAGTTTAAATGTAATAAAAAGATATTTCCCAACATTTACTCTCACCCACCATGTTTCTGTGTATATTACCTCTGACTTCTTTTTAGCCATGTTGTTGTGCTCTCAGGTCAGTTGGCAATAATTTTACCAGCACTAGGACTAGCTGCGCGCTAAATATTTTTTGATTTATGAACAATTTTCTGTCAAAATCAGTTCAATCAGGAGAGACTAAGAGTAAAAGAGAAATGGTTTATTGGCACATGCATGATATATGAAACATGAACAGTCTTTGGCGGTTAGACCCCATTGAGGTGAAACAATATGTATATATATATATATATAAATGGGGGTGATGAAGCTGTAGTGAAGAGAACCCCCCGGGGTCTAGACACTGGTGGTGGTGAAGAGGTGCAAAGCAGAGACTGGTGAGGTGAAGTGGCTCTGGACTCCTGCTGCCTGGACCTGAAGACTGGAGGAGAGGGCGACAACTGATGGAGCAAAGACAGAGGCGATTTAAAGTTTTGGCAGCAGCAAATTGACTGGCTATCGCAACCTGGGAAAAATCTGATTGGATAGTAAAGACAAAGGTGAACACCCACAAATAGCTGATTAGAGGGAATAGGTAGAGAGCTGGAGTAAAGGAACGTTATGAATGAAGGCAGTGTAATAGAAGGTCTTCCTGATTGAACTTACACTGAGCTTCATTAGGGAGAGTCATGCAGGAACAGCTGTTTGTGGCTTCTCTCTCTCTTGCCAGGTTTACACAGCTCGGTGAAGGTGGGGATGTCATTATTCTGCCTCACCATTCTGTAAATGCATTGTTATTCCACCTTTAAGGCGGAGAAGGAGGTGGTAACAGAGCTGAATCAATGGATGGGACAGGAGTGAGATGTTTTAGCCCATCCTTTTTACCAGGTCATCAAATACTGAAGCTCTGTCACGCCCCCCGGTGACTCATACAGATGCACAAGGTACCCTTCAGTGTCCGAATGAGACTCACCAGGTTTCTGTGTAATATATAGAGGGAGAGAGTCTGTGTGTGGAACACACCTGCCGACCTTGAGACCTCAAAAATATGGAGGATTTCAAAAGAAAAGCTTTCAGTATCAGAGACTTTATTTCCTACATTCTGGTGACTTTTAAAGAGTGAAAATAACAAAAGATTAAGCACAATGCAACAGCATTTCATATAATTTTACTTTTAATTCTCAGGAAATAATACAGAGAAACTGTTCTCCTAGCGTGAAATTTATTCACTAGTTTTCGTTCTTACATTAATTTATTTTTTTACTCTGCCCCTAAAAGAAAGTAGACATGGTAGATTTTATAAAATGCATGCACTTTTCCTTTAAAACTTTCTTTAAGAAATGTAATTCTTCTGTCTGTGGAGTCTGGTATTGTGTGGGTGAAAACAGTGGACTTTTAGAGTCACACTTTTAGAGCTTGTACAAACAACTGTCATAGGTGATATTGAAAAGTTAAAAAAAAAGTGTGAAAATCTGTAATAAATCAGAAGAAATACAAGAGAATTGTGATCCCAGGAGGAAATAAGGATAAGGCAATGAAAAACAGGAGACTGCTGCGAAAATCCAGAGGTCTGGCAAGTATGGTCTGGAGGAGATGGATGGCTCAAACAAACACAGGACTTTCACCCAGGAGACTGACGTTCACATCCCATGTGGAATCAAAATGTTCATTAAAAGTTTGTCACATAACATACTGACTGTTACTGCAAACATGGTCTTTTCCTAAACATAATTAATCTGCAACTGTTTCACAGTGTTAACCATGAGTTAAAAAGGCTTTCTGGCTGTGACTCATACAGAAGATGAATGATACAGAAAATGTCCACAAATTGGGGAGACAATGAGGTCCAGGGGCTCCGTACCCTCTGAGCTAATAACAGGGACAGTAAAGGCCATTATTATTGTTCAGAAAGCAATGTCACTGTCTGACACTTATTTAATATCAGACATTCCATCCAAACTTAAGAATGCTACAGCCCTGAAATCTGAAAATCCTCTGAGGCTCTCTCATCTTTAACAGCTCAGATCAACACACAGCACTAATTGTAGCAATGACGAGATGAGATATTTTTCATTGTTAATATAATGATATAACAACGAATCCTATGGATTTATTTTATTAGTTCTGATTACTTTTCTAAAATTATTCATAAACAGGCTTGGAGAGTAACATATTACATTATGGGATTAGGTAATCTGGATACAAAACAAAGGTAACTGTATTCTGTAGCTCAGCGTAAATTCAATCAGGAAGACCTTCTATTACACTGCCTTCATTCATAACTTTCCTTTACTCCAGCTCTCTCCTCCTATTCCCTCTAATCAGCTGATTGTGGGCGTTCACCTTCGTCTTTACTATCCAATCAGATTTTTCCACGGTT
Source organism: Lutjanus erythropterus (assembly GCF_056507025.1). Classification (NCBI taxonomy): domain Eukaryota; kingdom Metazoa; phylum Chordata; class Actinopteri; order Lutjaniformes; family Lutjanidae; genus Lutjanus; species Lutjanus erythropterus. Next base: position 36,166,958 of record NC_139334.1, on the reverse strand, counting down.
GCGATAGCCAGTCAATTTGCTGCTGCCAAAACTTTAAATCGCCTCTGTCTTTGCTCCATTAGTTGTCATTCAGTCAGTCGCGCGACCCTCCTCCTCCCCTCTCTCCTCCAGTCGCTGGACCCAGGTAGCAGAAGATGTTCACCTCGATCCTCCTCCTCCTCCTCCCCTCTCTCCTCCAGTCTTCAGGTCCAGGCAGCAGGAGTCTGGAGCTACAAGATGTTCACCTTGATCCTCCTCCTCCTCCCCTCTCTCCTCCAGTCTTCAGGTCCAGGCAGCAGGAGTCCGGAGCCACTTCACCTCACCAGTCTCTGCTTGCACCTCATCACCACCACCACCAGTGTCTAGACCCCGGGGGTTCTCTTCACTACAGCTTCATCACCCCCATTTATATATACATATTGTTTCACCTCAATGGGGTCTAACTGCCAAAGTCTGTTCATGTTTCATATCATGCATGTGCCAATAAACCATTTCTCTTTTACTCTTAGTCTCTCCTGATTGAATTACAGAAGAAATAATCAGATGACTGATACACTTAGTAAAATTGGGGATTATGACTAGGATTACCTAAACTTGCCAGTGAATTAATACGAACATTTGGACACACCTGATAGGTGTATCCTGCTGTGCACAAGGGGCGGGATGGGGCAGGATAACCCCGCACCCCCGGTGTAAGAGCAAAGGTGGATTTGGACACACCTTGAATAAATTAAACCTATTGAGCCTTGTGCTTTCCACTTTCCGCTTTAGGTCAGTATAAGATAGGGCCCTTTCTTGCTCAGCGCTGTCCATGGTTCTGAAACAACAGCAAGAAGATCATGTGAACACAGCCAAAAGCACTGGTGAAAAGGCCCACAAGTGAATCACAGTGGGCAGTGCCTGTTCCCCTGAGCAGGAAGCTGACCAATCAGAGCATAAAGGAGTCACAAAAATGAACAGTAAAGTCTGTAAACCTTCTCTATTAGATAACCCAAACAAAAATATGAACCCAAAAATGAGCACAATGTGTCTCCTTTAAAATCACCATTTCAAGCTGACGTGACTTATGAACTTGAAACATATAACTTGATCCCATGTGGACATTGTCTCCACCCTGACAACATTTAACATTCTCTCCTCTCTCATTGAGTCTCGATGCAAACATCGACCACCGCTCTGATGCCAAGAAGCTGTCAAGCTGTCTCATGACATTGCCTCTTGTCCTGCTTGGAGATCCACTCCAGTGTACCCAGAATTCACTGCAGGTCAGAGCTCAGTTAATTTATTCAGCTCAGCTGTATGCAGGCCTGCAGCTAACAGACAGCACTGTTGTGTCACCACCTTGAAGAAGTATGGAAGGGGGTTCTGACAGTTCTATTTAACCATTGTGCGGCATTTGGGTCTCTGGGACCTGTTTTCAGTGTACACTGACAGAAACGGTAAAATGAAATTTTAGTGTCAGTTTTGGTTTGACGTTGAATTAAATAGTTTGTAAGACAAGGATGTATTGCTACATGTAAAGATCTTTCCTTTCATCCTGCCACAATCATACTTTTTCTATCCGAAGAAACACGATAATTAATGGGGCTGAAGACATTAGGTGTCACTAATCTCCAAACTCAATTACTTAAACTGGATTTTACGTGACTGTCATGTAAAATCAGTTGGCAGTTGCACAGCTTTTGTTAACATTAATATTGCATTGCATTTTAGGCCCTTCCAAAGTTCAATAAGGTGCAATGACTTATCCGCCTTATCCTGGGGATAAGCAATAATATATGCTATGACAAAGAAAGTCATAGCATATATTATTATGCTATATTATTCTTCATATTTAATTGATCAGGCATAGTGTGCGTTTTGTGTGTTACACCAAGCACTTTAATTTATTAGTTAACAAGCGCCATAAATTCAAACACCTCTGACCTTTGCAGCTAGTACGGTAATTTGTGCCTCTACCATCTAAATTAGTCAAACACAACATGGTCACCAGCTCTGTGTGGAAATGCTTCAAAAGATTAAACAATGTGGATGCAAAGTGTGCACTGTACTCTAACAAGGGATAAAATGGACTGAAGTTTGCTGCAACATTTGGAGTATTAGACAAAATTCCAAGTGAAGCCCAAAGCTTCAAGAACACTGAATTTATACTTTATCCAAAACACTTCTGGGTGTAATACTGGCAGAGATGCTAGCAGATGACGGATTTACCTCCAACAGTTGGCTGTGGCTAAATGCGTCCCTCAGTCCATCCAAAATCTCACACCAAGTGAGTGGGAGCTTTATAGAGTTTTGCTTTATAGTTTTGATCATTAAATTTATTAGACCGACTGTTTCTAAGATAGCATTGTGCATGGTGCCAGCCTTCTGCTGGAGCAGCATCTGAACGCGAACAGAATATGGAATCTGTCTCAGCTCATAGAATGACTTTGAAAACACTAAGTGACTTGTTTTAAAGAATTGTATTTGTTTATAATATGAAGAATTGTAAAATATCACTTCCATGAGGCTGTTCAGTCAGACAGTGACAGACCACAGACAATAAACTTGGCATTTTATCCTCACAACTGTGGCTGAGGTCAAGCTGCATGCAGCATGCAATGTTTATATTACGTTCATTATAATGTTGATTAATGTTGAAACGGCATTCCTCTGCCTCAGTAATTATTAATACCACCAAATGACAGACTAAAGCAGTCATTCCCAAAGACTGGGTTGGGACCCAAAGGTGGGTCGTAGAAAATTTTATTTGGGTCCTCAAATAAATAAAACACTATGGAGGAAATTCTGCAGATTTAAGACTCATATCTACAACATACCTGATGAAAATAATAAGAACAATCACATGGCCTTTTCAATCAGCCTAAATGAATTTATTTCTCATTCATAAAGTTTTAATAAAGCCTTGAGATCATATAGGTTCATGCGAAAAATGGTCAGGAATTTTTTAATAAGGCTTTTTGGTCCCCAAGAAAAAAAGTTTAGGAAACACTGGACTTAAGTGTCAGGTTTTGAACCAACGATTTTCCTTATTAAATATTTGCCTGAAATAGGTGATGACTAATGTGTGTTGATGGTGTAGCTGAAATTATACCACAAAAAAAAAGTGCATCTCCCAGGATATTGAGCTTTAGTCCGCAAGATAGAAAATGTCTCATTTTTGGAAAAAAATATGAATCCCTCCTCCTCACCACATCACATCATCTAACATTACAGAGGCTGATATTTTTGCCCCCCCCCCCCCCCCCCATTTTGTTCATCCAAAGCCCATGTATGACTTGTTTAGACCCACTCTTGTACACCCATGGGGAGGTTTGCATTACGCTTCCTATTTTGGCTTAGCATTCTGCTCAGCTAATCCAGGGAGCTTCTTAAGAGCGGAGCCATCAGACTGTACTTCCATTTGTTGCAGTAAATAGTTAAATCTATGATGAGATTATTCCTGACTGAATGTTATTCCAGTCACAGTGGATGGTTAGAAAGTAACAAGGGGGGAAATGAAGAACAAGAGTGAATGGATTTCACTTATCCAGCCATTTCAGAGGCACATTATGAGGCCTAATTGCAGATGATTTCACAGTGATATCTGACTAAAGCAAACATCTCTGTGTAAATGACCTGCTGATGCTGGACCAGGAGTTTAAGGAAAGTAACTTTATGGTTGTGTTGGCATTCAGTGACAGTTGCTTTGGCAGAGAACGGATAATTTCTGCATTACATGAATTCATTATATAAACAGCGCCTGAGCCAGCGCACTCTCAATTTACATCTGTTCCAGTTTTGAAATGGCTTCACATCAACACATTCTCCCTAAAACGCAGAGATGAAAAATTATTAAATGCATAACACAGCAGCCTTCGGGTTCTTTGTGGATTCTCTGTTTTGTCTTTCAGTTCTTGGAAGCTTTGAAAAACACTAACATGTTGTGTGGATAATGCAGACAAACTAGCTCAAGGTGAAAAGAGCTGCTCCTCCATCACGCTGCCCTGATGACATGATTAGCAGTTGACAATTTGTCACTTGCCAGAGCCAGGACCTTACAGCCGGGATTATGAGCAGATCAAAGTCTCCCCCTGTCGCAGCGTTCATTTCTACCCATATCAGCCCTCAAAAGCTGAGACATACACTTGAAGCAGCTATCATCCTGCAGCCTCACCAAATCTCCAAGGAGAGAGTCTGACAGAGAGGGAGCGAGCAGTAGCAGCTGCAGGAGTGAGACAGAGAGGAAGATTGACAATGTTGCACTAATGCCTCCTGACACCAGTGAAGGCTTTCTGAGCAAAATAAAGTACATTACACAAACAAGGTGCCTCAGCCTAATCCACTGCTAACCTGATTTATCCTCAGACAGAGTGGGCAGCACCACGACGGCTGCTCAAGACGCTTTGAAAAGCAGCGATAAAGACCCTCCGTTGTCAAGGTGATACAATCACATCTCCCGCACTTGTTTGACAGCTTGTATGCTAAGCCTTCAGGTGTGTTCACTACTCAGTTCTGACTGACTGTGGGAGGAGCTGCAATTGCATCTGTGCAGTGGTCCACAGCTTTGAGGCTTTGATCAGGCAGTAATATATTCTTTTTTTTGCCTTTTTAAATAAAGTTTTGGGGTACTTACTTATGCAGCAATAATATAGTACAGCTGGGGCTGATGGGAATGTATCAAGGTAATTTATTATCATTACACAACACAGGGTTACACAATGAAGTAAGAGCTGTAGTTCCTTCATGCTACACACAAGCTACATATAAACAGATACTTAAATAAATTCAGAACAGATAAAATAAAATAGAATAAATAAATAAATAAAAATATACAGTTACACTACACCTAGGAAAGAATTTTACATAGCATTTTTTGAATTTGCACCAGGTTGAATGTAAACAGCCACAACTAAGATCTTCAGATCCCCACCAGGCAACAGATCATGAAGCACCTACTGCAATGCCACAACAACTGTGTGTAATTTTGTCATAATAAGCATATGAATTCTTGAGTAATGGCCAAAAATGTGTTTAGTGAGGTCATGGTGACTTTGACCTTTGACCACCAAAATGTATTCAGTTAATCTGAGTCCAAGTGAACATTTGTTTGAAGTTTAAAGAAAATTCCCTCAAGGCGTTCTTGAGATATCATGTTTACCCACAAGAATGGGAGAGGAGATGTCCTTCAGCATACAGTCATTAATGTGCACAAAAAGAATTAGGCTAATCAGTCCAGTAGTATTCAGGAGTAGGTCTGGACTCTCTCTCTCTCTCTCTCTCTCTCTCTCACACCGAAGTGATTACACAATGCCCTCCTGGCTCATGCCTAGCGGGGATAACAAGATGGTGATGATAATATGGTTGACAACTTCACATCTGGGAAACATTGTCCATCAACTGTGAGTCCTCTTCCCATTATCCTGCCGGAGTCTTGCATGTTGCGTCCTATTAATTAAAAACCATTTAGGGAAACAGCTTGAGCCAGGATGTTGAAGTGGACAAGGTCTGTATAAGATGTGGGCAAAACATCTGATTTCCATTTGTTCGGCCAGCCTGAGCCCTATGTCGTCCATTTCACTTTCCTGACCAAACATTAGCCAGAAGCAGCCTGCAGTCTAAGTTAATTTAGCATGTATCATGTCCCTCACCCACCTCCTGCTGTGGTCCGTGGCGATGCATTCAGCTGATCTGCCTGGGTGGTTGATAGATGCCACGTCAAGGTCTGCTGCTGTTTAATCCAAGCCCCACGCTTCATGTTCCAGTACCTAGGGGTGCATTGCTGTCATAATTCTTTCAGCAACAAAGAATAAAAAACAATTGATTAAAAGAGTAAAATGGTGAAGTTTGAAGGAGCTAACAGGCAAAGATGCATATGCACAGCCATTGCCATAGCATTAAATTTGCTCAGTCAGACAGCTCATGTTTGAAATGTTTATTACAGTCGCAGAACATAGTCAGAGTTTGACATTTAGGCTCCGATCTCATCACATCTCTCAGATACATTTACATACGGATTCTGGGGAGAGACGAGCGAATATCTTAAACCTCCCGGCAGAGCCTGCGGTGGTGGTGGGTCTGAAAGATTCAACACTGATGCAGGGAAACAGAGGCGTTGACAGGCAGAGGGAGAGATGGGAAACTTTTGCAGCTTAAATAGACCGCCAAACTGGGAGGGTATGTTTGGGAATGATTCTGGAGAGTAATGTCATGTGTGTACGGCAGTGCAGCTTGCACAGGAGAGAAGATAGTCATAAGCTAGCACTGCCAAAAGGGGCTTTCTGGCTATTTTAACCTAAACAATAATGTATCCCTCTAAACATACTGAAGATAGGGTTTCTGGCAGAAAGGCTCAAGGCCAATGTCTCCCAACAGCATGCAGCTTGAGTTGACTGCCAGAACTACCTCAATGGCATCGCTCCATTGTTGGACACATGAAAGGTTTACCTGATGAAGATACTCGGGGAAACATTAAGAGGTCACCAAAGTTTATTGCAGTTCAGTTTGACTGGCAAATGAAAGTGTTTGGCATGGGTAAAGTGGCCAAACTCTTCTATCTCACCCAAGTCACACCTCTTTTAGTAACAAGTTCTTTAGGATCCTTCTGCTCTGTATTCACAAGTTAACTTTCCTCCTTCATGGTTTTAAGTAATTCTCTTCTTCTTTGGCATTTGGCAAATTGTTGATGCATTACCACCAACAACTGTCACTCTCAGAGGCAGCTGGTACCCAGGAAGCCTTTTAAACTCAGTTAATGTTGTGAAACAGTAAGTTTAGCCACCAAAATCACCTGTTTAGATTTTGGGAAAAAAATGTTTTGGGTTTAAAGAAAAAAGGTTTGTTACGTTACATACTTAATTTGATGTAAGAGAAGTAAGTCGCAGAATGCACGTCACCAAAATACAGTGATCAGACGTCCCAGCTAGTCTATGAAGTTTGCAGCTCTTTCTGACAGAGTCAGTCAGTACAATAATGTTTAGCTCTCATGCCAAAGAGAAAACTGAACTTTTCTAAAGAGCTCCAGGAGGATTACTCCATCATAAAGTACGCAGGAATGAAAACACTGCATTCATGGTGTTGAAAGGTGCACCCAGTAAGTGTGCTAAGTGCTAAAATAATCGTAGGGCTGCAACTAATGATTATTTTCTTAATCAATTGTTCCTTGTCTTGAGTAAATGGTTTGTTATTTGGTCTATAAAATTGTGAAAAATTGACATGTATGTTCTAAAAAAATTACTCAAACCAATAAATCAGTTGTCAAAATAGTTGATTAATTTAATCAATTAATAGTTGCAGCTCTGAATAAATCCCCCCCATCCAGATGAACATGCCAATGGTGTGTGCAGAAGTGCATACATGTGCACGAGTATGAACATTTTTAGGGTTGGGAGAAATTCTCATTTTTATACATCATGTGACATTTAAATGATTTGTATCAAAAAATTAAATACAACTTTTTAGCCTGAACCAGCACCACTTTGCATTCAGAACAAACAAATCCACACAGGATGCTATCTCCACTGCCTTCAGTCACCTTGAGGAGAACAACATCTACATCAGAATGCTGTTTGTTAATTTCAGCTCAGCATTCAACACAGTTTTCCACCATGCAGCTGATTGGCTGAACTGAACATTGTGGTTACCACACACTCACTGTGACTGGATGTTGGACTTCCTCACTAAAAGACCCCAGACAGTTTAGATTGGTGGTCTCACCTCCTCCAATTTGGTGCTCAAACACTGGAGCCCCCCAGGGCAGTGTGCTCAGGCCCCTCTTGTTCACGCTGTACACCCATGACTGCAGACATGGAGAGAGCAATGTTCTGAAGTTTGCAGATGACAATACCATCATCGAACGGACTTCAAACAACAATGAGACTTCATATTGGGAGGAGAGGAGGAACAGTCTCGCAGAGTGCCACACAGAAAACAACCTACTGCTCAATATCAGCAAAAACCGAGGATCTGATTGACTTTCAGAGGAAGGAGGCAAAGACGCACACCCCTGTCTCGATCAGTGGAGCTGAGGTGGAGCAAGTGATCAGTTTTAGGATCCTGGGAATCAACATTACAGAAAACCTGTCATAGACATCACACAACTCCATCCTGGTAGAAGAAAAAGGTGGCGGCTTAGAAATGGTTGTATTTCTTGAGGAAACTTAAGATTGGGAGATTCTTGTGCCACGTTCTTGTCAACTCCTACAAAGCAGACATTGGAAACTTCCTGATTGGAACGTCACAGACTGGCTTGGGATGTGTATGGCCCAGAACATTGTTGATCTACCTGTCCCAGCCAGTTCACCCTGCTGCCATCTGGCAGAAAATACAGAAGTATCCGCTACCATACCACCAGATTGAAGAGGAACATCCACTCTCTGGTTGTGAGACTACTTAATTCATCCTCAACGCTCCACTTATAAATTACCTCGTACTATATTATTTATTTATTCAGTTAATTCCAAACAATCAATCAAGAGGGAAATGCATTGAAATGTCATTTTACAACCTTGTTGTAAATGATGATTACCTTACTTCCTTGTAAAAGGTACCTTGTGTGTCTGTATGAGTCATCCAGGTGCATGACACAGACATCAGTATTTGATGACCTGGGAAGGAGGATGGAGTGAAACACACTAGTATTAGATGTTAGAAAGAACTTCAGACAGCTTCAGTAGCACAGACCAGAACTTGCCGAAGTAAAAAGTCATCTTTCACAGGCAGAGTTTTCAGGCTTGTTGGCTGTCCACACTTGGCCTGGTCGTTGAGTGTTAGAGCTGCTTTGCTGTGAAAAATGATTGCTTCCTGTTGGAGCTGGCCGCAGATCAGCATGGCAGCCTTCAGTTCTTTGATGAGTCCTTGAGTGTGGCCATCGAAACAGGATGGGGGACACTTTGTGCAGACACCTCATACGACCCCGACAATCTATTTCTGTTAGTGAGAGCTTTAAATATTCATCAGCGATTGCCTTGCCAAGGAGAGGAGCCCTGAGCAAACAGGGTGAGAGGCATTTGGCGTCGGTCTGTAATGATCACACCGCATATCTGTGCGATAATCAGAAATTAAATAGAAACAGAGAGCAGGGGAGCGCGTCTACCTTCAGATGACTTTCTCACTGCTGTTCCTGCTCTGTTTGATCTCTGTGGGCATCACACTTACTCTGTGTGTTTTCTGTCTCTGTGTTCACCCAGATAATCTTGATGCAGACAAGATTTATTTGAAATGTACTCCACAAAGACAAAGCTTTTTATTTACGATGTTTGAATAACCCCTCACCCACAGCAATTAGCTCGCTCTCTTCAACCTCAAGTTCTGTTCCTGCTCTCCAGAGGCAAAACTGAGCAGTACATGAATAATTTAATTTTATGTGAGGTTGAGTTACTTACAGTGGTGGACAGTAACAAAGTATATTTACTTGAGTACTGTACTTAAGTAAATTTTTTGAGTATCTGTACTTCACTTCTGACTTCTGACTTTTACTCCACTACCTTTCAAAGACAAATGTTGTACTTTTGACTCCACTACATTTCTAGGGAAGGTTGTCATTACTGGTTACTTTTAAGCTAAGCATCACTTTGAAAGCAGCCGTTGCTGTTTCATCTTTTCTAAAATACAATTGGTCACATGCTGTGTTCATCACAGAAGGAAGCCAATCACAGTACCCGCTCTCAGCTGAGACTGATGTAAAAGCAGAAATACGTCATCCAGGTGCTCTGAAACAAGAACAAGCAACCCTCTTTCATTTAAACAAAACTCAGTAATGGTGATGGCAGGAAAAAGACAATATGTTATTATAATCAGAAAAATTGAAATAATAGGTAGGCTTTTAATGTTAGATTGTCTTTATCAAGGAGAAATATACACAATTAATGTATATACTGCCTCTGAAGACAGAAAGAAATCTCAGTTATTTAACAGACTTGGAGAACTTCTTTTAGTTGGCTTCAATATAATTTTATGCAGTGATTTTAATACAGTTACATCAGAAGATGACAATAGCTGTCCTTTTTATTTTTGAAGTTTTTATAGGTGTTTCTATAGGCTTTGTGTAGCAGAGTGGTTCTTACAAGCAAATCAGTGCATAAGTTCAGCGATTACTGATCATGGATCTGAATTCACCCAGGGACCCGGAATATTGATTTTTAGGGTGTTTTGTAAAGAGTTCCAGATGGTCAGGGCACAGAAACTAAAAGCAGATCTTCTCAGTAATCTCAGTAAAAACTCAGGGGACTTGTAGGTAAAGCCAGTCATTGGATCAAGTTGTAACGGTCAGACATATATGTTTGGGGTGCCAGTTAGGTCAGCGCCTAACTATACTTCGTCAGGGTGTGAGTCAGTATTATATTTTTTTAAGCTGTCAACCGCACATAAATTCAAGAACAAAAAAACTCTTTCACCGTAAAGAAAATACCTCCCTTCCCCAGCAAGGCCACAAACAACACAACACCACTGCATTAGGATGAGGAGCACTCAGTATATTGCAACACACAAACAATTACAGCAACCAATAAAACAATCCCTTCCAGAACTCAAAATAATCCAGTCCGGATTTTCCCCTTCAATTGTCCAAACAAAACAAAAGAAAAAGGCACACTGTTCCCACAGTTCAGTTCGGTGCACAAACAAAACACTTGATTCAGAAAGAAGAGTCAGATCAGTTTTTTAACCCCCCAAGAAATAAAAAGCAAAAAAGAGAACAAAAAATAAACTCATGGCAAACCGGAGTCACCTCTCGTTAGTCAAGTCCAGTCAGTCCTGTCCAGTCGTCTCCGTCCAGTCAGTCGGGAGTATTGCACAGATGCTGCGGCTTCACGAGATCGAGGACGTTATAATCCACGGGTACGAGTCGTCGGAGATTGAACAACCAGACTTCTCCTCCAGACAGATTTCCACCATACGGCTCCCAGCGAACTAAGCGAACTATTGATCACAGAAAAAACGATGCACGCAAGGTATTCCACTGCAGGGCGGCCTCACCGCTCCCTCGTCGGACTGTGTGTGCACCATCTTGGTGAATCGTCATCAATATAAGACACTGAGGTGTCGGCGGCCATTGGCTCCGGCGCGAAGGTGTGTGTGTGACGGTGACAGGGGTGTGTGTGTGTGGGAATGAGCTCCAGTAACCTCCCGTGCAGTAGCTGATCGCTACAAAGTTTGATCTAATCCAGAAGACCAAACTAATGTAGATGAAATGTATGCTAGCAATGTCCCAATGATGTTTTTGTAAATACACAGGCTCATGTGTTTGTCCCGCCTCTGAGACAGAGAGAACAACTCAACTTTATTTTATAAAATGCAGTGGTGAGTGTTGTAACCATCACTAGTAATAAACCTATGTGTTGAGTGACAGACAGCAGGCAGAGGCTTTAGAGTCAAGGCAGAGGCATGCCTGTAAATCACATCTCCATCATCCAAAATAGACAGAAAAACAGCATCAATTATCCTCTTCCTATGAAACATTGGGATGTTAACTCGATTTCTATATAGATAAATACAGCGACCGCCTTGTGTGTTCCACCATTCTGCAGCACTGCCATTGCTGTGGTCGCATGTTGTGTCCATGACTCTCAGTGTCTGCTGGTTGGGTGTACCAGAACCCCGAATCTGTGAGACTCTCACAAGATCAAGATCAAGTAGAAAACTGTAAACTTCTTATGTCAGCTTGCATTCATTCACACTCAAACTGTAGGGAGACGCCACCGCAGTAATGGCAGCTTGTTAACTTCCGTTACTTTGTTGGATTTGTCAGTTGGAAACCATTTCTTTTGTCTGACAACAAGGTTGTTGATAAATTTAAAGGTTAGTTTTTCATCTATCCATATGAAAGTAACATCACACTAACTTGCATCTACTCCATTTGTGTTCACCAGTTCAACATATTTTATTTACTTATATTCCAGCAAGGAAAGGTAGTAATTTTACAGAGACAGTCAGTCCAACCACAATTAATGTCTAACAACCCTTCACCGAATGACAGGAAATCACAACATCTAAAAAAAAATGCCAACATATATAAAGAGAGAGAGAAAAAGAAATCTGTATGTCAGCTTTGAGCTTTTTTATGATTTTGAGAAAACAGGCCAAAACAGCAAGATGCAGAGTGAAGACTGACAAAGGCTCTTTTCAGCAATGCTCTTGTTTGGATATGAATAGTTCTGTACAATTCATTTGATGCTATTCTTTTGATCAATCAAAGACCTAAATATGACCTACGTCTGGTTCTCAGTGACGGCTTACTTTCCTACCCTGTCTGTGGCTCCAAGCCCATCACGTCCTACTGAAGATATAAATCTCCTAAAACAGCTCACACATATATTGTTTCACTTTTAGAATAGTAGTTTTTAGTAAACTTGACTGAAATAAGATGAAAAGTGCATTTGTTGGGGACTATTTCCAGCAGCGGATTAATCCACATTTGGTGCTGTAGTGGGTATTTGGGTCAGCAGGACGGTGTGTATGGGACTGAGTTAAAATAAACTTCAGTGTGTGTTCATGTAATGAAGGCACATGTCAGTCAGTGCAACAGTGTGGCTCATTAATGTATTTTTAATAGTTTCTGGACAAAAATAGAGCTGTGGTGCAGAAGAAGACGATCATAATGGTGTGGCTCTTTTCATTGTTATTCACAATATCAAAAAATATAGAAAATGAACATTTATCCATTAAAGTAAATGTCAGATAATAGTTTAAAAATAAAAGAATTGACTCTGTTCTTGATGTCGTCTGATCCATCTTGATGGAATGGTGCAGAGTAACTTCTGTAGCTGGTGACATCAGTAGATTTTGATCCCAGACCTTATGTGACATTGTCTTTGAGCACAAAGCTATCATTCATGTCTGAGGCTCCAAACAGAGCAGCAGAATGAAAGAGTTGGACAGATCAATTTGAAGTGATGCCTCAATCCCTGTCACTGGCTGATCTCTGTCACTGAGCAGACTTTATGGTGTAATATGTGGAGAATGAAAGGGGATAGGAAAAAATAATGAGAAGAGAATGAAGGAGAATGGGGATTCATTGAGAAATGTGGGTTTTTGCGTCTGTTAACGGAATATGCGATTTGAACCTGCTGCATTTCCATCTACATTACCAGTTCAGCATATGTCAAAGAAAATGTGTAGTGACATTCATGATCACTGCTAGAAAAACTCATTTTTCAAATGGTATAAAAAAGAATGTGGCATATTTGACAACCCACCTCACAATATCCCAAAGTCAAACAAAGAAAAAATAACAAAATACTGTGGAATCTGAGGACAGTAGAGTTGCTGAAGTTGTTTTTGCTTTCAACATATTTTGGTTTTCATTCTCACTCAAATAAAACTTGATTGACAACTCCACAAAAACCAGAATCCATAAGAATATCCGTGATCGGAGAAGTCTGGGAATACAGTAGGACTTTTTTTAAGCACCAGCATCTTTTTTTTTTTTTTTTTTAAAGATTTCCAGTGAGGAAGCAAATGCAGCAACATGTGGTCAACCAAAATGGTTTTGATGAGCTTTATTTTAGTTTGAATGAAGTGTGTTTCAAGATGAGATAACAAGACAACTGACCCTTTGCTAAGCCACTCCTGCCAACAACAACTGTCCAATCATAGAGTAGCAACCAAAGCCACCACAGCAGGCCTGTCAAGCTTTACATTTCTCTCCAAGTAGAGGCAGTGTTTGTGCATTTACTTGCTGTTTAACCACATACTTGCATTCACATAGGCCATTTTTGAGGGCTTGTACACCCATCTGAATATATGGACACAGGATATGCAGGGAGCCATGATGTGTAGGGGCATAGGGGCACATATGTGAACGCATAGTTAAAAGCAAGTATTTCTCCAGCCTAAGACGAGCAACACTGTGTCTCATGAGTGTGGATAGTGGCGTCCTTTTTGTTGTCTCTTCCGAAAACACAAGAACACACGTGGGGAATGGATTAACTTTGCCTTTATCTGCTCAAAGCTGTAAATGTTAGCATGTCTGGCTGATGAATGCTAGCTTACAAACTGCAGTGACGAACTGGAATCCACTGCGTTAAAAAACTTGTGGTTTATTTCCAGGTGTTACCTTGGGATTTGTTCTGTGTGGAGTTTGAGGATGTGGGCTGGTGCAGAATCAAAGTGGGTCAAGGACAGTGCATCTCTCTCTGGTTCACTGTCAAAGGTGGGTTAGCTTAGCTCTTCCTGGGGCGACTGTGGTCCTGCTGGTCTGGTTGGATGACCAGTGTCCACTGCACTTAATGTAGACAGACCTCTCAGCTGACTCAAGGAGTTAGCATTAGCAGTAGCTAACATTAGCCAGCTACACTTGAAGAAGAAATAAGAAGCTGCTTTTGTTTATTCCTCTGTGGAATCAAAGACCTCATGTTTAAACAATTGTTTCCACTTTTGATTGTGCAACAAGGTGTAGGAATATTTTACTTCTTAACATTTTGTGAGTTTAGTTTGATTATTTATTAGACTAAAAAAGCTATGAGAGATTGTGGAATGAAGCAAACTCACGGCTCCCATAGCCTGTATATTTAATTAAAGCCAACTTCAGGGTGTCTAAACAGCAGAAACGTTTAGGAAACATATAGAAATTGCTAAAACTCGCAGAGAGGACTTGGTAAGCAGGAACAACTACAAATTCTACTCAGGTTAACATTTGGTGAAGATCTGTAGCTATGAGTTTACTCCATTTGGCTCAGAATGACCCAACAATTTTACCCTCTATTGCCAATCCCAGCATAGTGAACTACTTTGTTTTTTGCCGAGCCCATACACAGCTGAAGACCTAAAATGTTACAAGGTTTGATGGCTCATCAAAGATTTGTGCATTGTGAAAGTCAATGTAGGTGATTTACTGGTCTTTACACTTTGGACATTTAGCTAAATATCTAAGACTTTAAGGTATTTGAGTCTGATAGTCTACTAGAACAGCTTTTAGATCAAAATGCCAAGTCAGCTGGAGAAATACTAGGTTGTTCTCACAAGCTTTTTTTTGTTTGACCAAATCTGACCATTGTGATAAACAATTGTTGCCTTTAAATGGAACTCATGACCTACTAATTCCTACATAGGAAGTTGTAGACATGACTGAGAATTCTGAGTTGTCAGTTTCTTCTCAGGAGGTTGTGAATGCCACAAAAGAGGGATGTTCATGAACTCTTCTTTTGGAGACTGTAAATGTGAACTCATTTGAAGACAGCAAGTAAGATCGGATGTGTGGTTTATGTCCAGTACCTCCAAAAGTGCTGACCTCTGGATTGATGACATGCTGTGAAAACACACAGCAGAGGTCCTCAAAGTTTTTTTCAGGCTGTGGAACCCTTAGCTGATAGAGAGACGCAGCAGGGATACCCTACTACATATACTACATGGAATATTTTTAGCTTTGCACTCACCCATAGCTGCTAAGTCAGTGGTATTTGGAGCATGGCTAATGTTAGCTTCGTTAGCGTCCCCTCTGCACTTTTGGCGGTCGGCTCTGAGGTGGAGGGTATGTCAGTCTTTTATAAATAGGCTGATTTATATTTGCAATGTTGGATTTATGTTAATGTGTATTTGAATTTTTGAAAAGTCAAGTAACTCTGAGGATCCCCAAGGGGTCTCAGACACCCTGTTGAAAACCCATGCTCTATAGTATTGGATTATCAGTCCTTGGTGCATGGAGTGGTACAATGAGACAGGACAGACTGGGGCTAGCTCGTTAGTATGCTGGCTTCAGTAGATATCTCTGCAACAAATTCTTACATATTGCACCTTTAAGCTCCTCCCCCAGAAGGGACAGTATTGTCTTATGGTGTTAACAGTTTACATTTGGTTACATATGACACATGAGTGAATGGCAAATAGGTAAAGTCAATTGGAAATTAGAATGTGTCATTGAAAAACTTGAAACTAACAGTGTAGATGGGGAAGTTGTTTTTAAAATGGAGAATAATCATTTAAGCTACAATATTAAGCATTAAACATTCATTTATTTTCAATATCAAATGTTCTTTTTTAAATTCACCTTTTCTTTTTAACCTTTAATCACGGTCTGATTATGCCTGGGGTAAAATAATAGCAGAGCAAAAAACTATCTTTCAACTTTCTTAATTCATTGTTCATATTGTGTGATTGTTTCTGCAAAATAGCACAATTAGCCGTTGCCCTGAGAGTGGGGGAATGAAGTGTAAATAATTCAGATCTTCCACAGAGGCTCTGTCTAGCAAGACGAGCCTGCAGTTGACCTTCTCTCTATGCAAATGAGCTGAGCAGTGTGAGGCCACAGGCTTTGGTCCAGACACACACTCTGTCATGTTCTGACAAGGTTGTGTTGGAACGTTGTAGCTGGAGCCGTGACTGACACACTGAGTGGAAACTAGAAAGAAATGTCATTTAGTATGAACATGCTTCCTGGCATCTGTATGGAATGTTCTGGAAGGTATTGACTTTCTGTGCAATGAAAAGAAAAAAGCATCAACAGCACACACAGGACAGTGAGCAGATGAGAGACAGTTTTATCAGCTGTGCTGGAGCAGAGCTGCAGAACTGAGCTCTGACAATCTTCACACTTTGATCTCCAATCTGCAAATTTCGGGGACAGAAGGAAACTTAATCCGATTGGTAGTATTGCGGGAACCCTCTCCCATTCTGCTTTTTTCATCGGGGGTCATATCAAAGCTGTGTGTCAAGGAGGCATTGTGATTAATCTGCGAGTTTTGCCTCCTCGGCACTTCCACTGCAAGGCCCGGGGAAAACGAAAGGTCATGGTGGCATTGAAATGGCTGTTATGCATGCAAGGGGAGGCATGAATGTATGCATGCGGTGGGATTTTGACACAGGAAAGCGCTTGCTCAACGCTGAGTTGACCCACAAGAGCTTGTATGACATGGAAATCATACTGTTCACTGGATATCTTTTTATTCCCTCAGAGTCTTTAGCCCCATTTAAAGGCTCTGCTACACTTTGATGTCTAGCTTTTTATTATCGCGGGCCTCTTGCGGGGCTTCTAAATATTTAAACAAATCCATAACGTGTGGAATTTTCCCTCTGATCAGGCGGTAGAAGTAGAGTTTATCAGATCTGGTCATCATCCAGCAGGTTTCTGGAACGCTGTTTCTTCACGTGATGTAGTGGGGGAAAGACTGAAAAAAAGATTGTCTGATAGTCCTCTTCAAAATCAAACAGAGGTGGCAAAAGAAGACACATTCTGTACTCAAGTAGAAGTACAGATACTCTGGTTTAAAAAAAAGAGATTCAACTTCTTGACTAAAATTTCAAGGGTTTGGAGGGCGGTGTCTTTCAAAACTAACACAAAAAAAGTGTGAGGAATGGACTATCCTTGGAGAACCAAGGTTAAGTTCTAGTGTAAAGTCTTACTTTCTGGACCAGAAAGCACATAACTAATTAACTATAATAGTCTGACTACATGGGCTTACAGCTCACAACAACTATTTCACTGTGGAGGCTGGTCCTGGATGCTATCAGAGTTTGGGCTAACGTCAGAGGCTCTGTCCTGACCTTTATACTCCAGCAACCCCAACCTTTAACCAAGATTGCGTGACATTTGCCAAACACATCAGTTTGCAGTGCTGGGACAAAGTCATTCTTTTGTAAGGCACAAGTAAATCTCATGTCTTTGCACTCAAGTCGCAAGTGAAGATTGACAAGTCTTAAGTCAAGACCATGTCCACAACTTCGAGTTTTCAGTCCTAAACAAGTCATAATGCTCTTCACCAAAAATAATGCCATTTTGAAAACAGAGCCTCGACTTTGACTTCTTTGCACAACTTCAAATGTTGAACAAAGTTGGAAGTTGTTGCGCCTCCGTCTGTAATATTTGACCAGTGCATTTTTGCATATCACTATTAATTTTCTGTTGACCACCTCATAGTTTTTGCTTGTGAACATAATTGTCTTTGGTCTTCTTTTTTCCAACCGGAACCCAGTAATATGTTAGTGAGAAGAATTAACATTAACATTTGCTGATTCAGGAAATGAAGGGAAACAAACTGATTTGATTCACACAGACTTCTAATATTTGGACTTGGGGAAAGGTATCAAGGATTTTCAAGTCAAAAGGCTTAAGTCCAAGTGAGGTCACAAGCCATTGTTGTCAAGTTGCAAGTCTTGTCTGGTCTTATAAAGTAGAACCTCAAGTCATTAAATCTGTGAGTCTGATTCAAGTCCAAGTCATGTGACTTAAGTCCACACCTCTGTCAGTTAGTCCTAATTCTCCTTTTCACTTGCTGCTATACATAAACAACAATGCTGCTTTTGTATTCCACTGTCTTCTGCATGGATCATCCAATACATCCTCACAACTACATAAGACACAGGTCGGTTGCCATGACTCCCAAAACGACATGTATAACTGGTGTAGAGTACCAGCAATGACAGGCTTACCAGATCTTAACTATGTTACAGAAGTCACGTGACATAACTCACGTGACATTATACACATGGTTTCTGTTCTAAAACATCGCAGATTGGCTAGATTTAGACATAAATACTTCTTGTGTAGTTTTGAAAGAAGATCCTGGTGGGGGTACGTTACATATGTCATGTGACAAAAGTCATGTCCATAATAGAACTTAAGTTACTTAAAACTTTAAATATCCTACATCTGGATTCACACCCTGGTCTCCTGGCTGACAGTCCTGCATTTGTTTGAGCCATCCATTCACACAACTCTTTCCACTGGACTCCAGTAAGAATAGCGGCAGCATTTGCTGCAGCTAATAGGAACCCTAATAAACTAAACTACATTTCAATATGCAGACATTGGTGCTCCTTATACTTCTCCTATCATATTCACTAGAGGTCACCACCTCACAATAAGTTGACATATCAGTCAGAAAAAGCTGCTAAAATATTTAGCCAATGCATGCTTATGCTACTGAGGACAGGCTGGGATCATTGGTTGGTTCGTCTGCAGTCAACTGTATAATGTGCCAGCAGAAAGCTTGACAGTCATAGCAACAGTAACTAAGGGGGGCAGACTTTAAGAATATATACGTGGTGTATATACATAATTTAACCTTCAGAAATAGATACCATAATACAATTAGAGCCAATTGGATATGTGGTGTGCAGACACTATTAAGAAAAACACTGTAGAAACCTATATAATAGTGTCTACGTGTTGGATGTACATCCCATACAGCTTTTATGTCACTGAATAGCTGTATGTCTTCAACAATAAGGGCCCCAGGTGCTCATACAGGATATTGATTTGAGGGTTCAGACCAGGAAACAGTGATCTCAATTCCCTTTGTGTCTTTCTTCCTCAGTGGGAATGGTGCAGGGAAAAAATGTAAGGGAAAAGGAATTAAAGAATAAAAAAGTGATGGACTTGCATTGAACAGTCCATCCAGAAAGTTATATATTAAAAATTGCAACTTTCTTTTGCAATTTTCATTGCACCGGTAATTTCATTACAAAAAAAGCCTCAAAAGGTTGCAAGATGCATTGCAATTTTGCAGAAAAGATGTCGTGAAATCAGGCATTTTAAACCACAACAATCTCACAAACAGCCCACACTATGTGTACATTATCAAGTTAGAAATTTCCTTATTCTTACTATCTAAGACAGAGGTTCTCATTTTTTTTGTCAGTCAAGACTAGAGATCAAAACAGGGACCTCTTATTTATGTCCCTTGCAATAATTAGATGTAGCCTATTTTTTACAATCTGGAATCTGCATGGAGTCTTTTATTTTGAAATTTGACTGGAACCTCTAGTCATTCTTAATATATATGACTGGTTCTCATCTTATCTTAGTGATAGAAGTTTTACTGTCACTATCAAATAATTTTGTGTCTGACTCCTCTCCACTGTCTTGTGGTGTGCCACAGGGGTCGGTCCTGGAGCCCCTGCTTTTCTCTTCTTTACATCTTTATACCTTCTTTTTCTCTTCTTTATATTTCTGCCCCCGGGGATAATCATAGACAGATTTGATAACTCATATCATTTATTTGCAGATGACATTCAGCTCCACTTTTCATTTAAATCCAGGTTTTTAGGTTTATCTCGGCTTCTTGACTGTCTTAATGCCATTAGGGATTGGACGGCAGAAAATTACTTGCAGCTCAATGCTGATAAGACAGAGGTTCTGGTTGTTGCTCCAAAAAAGATAGGTCATATGATTTTACAAAATATAGGGCCTTTGTCCCCTGCTACGCACCCCAGACAGTCATATTTGATCAATCCACATCATTTCATGCCCATGTTAAGCAGTTGACCAGATCTTGTTTTTTTTCACTTAAGAAACATTAGCACAGTCAGATCTGTGGTCTTACAGATTAAACTAGAAATACTCATTCATGCCTTCATCTCATCTCGCATCAGCTATAGTAATGCACTTTTACTCACTTGATCGTCTGCAGGATATCCAGAATTTACACTTTGTAGATTTCTCTTTTGTATCTTATTTAATGTTGTGTAAAGCATTTTGTGACTTGTGTTTGTAAAAAGCACTATACAAATTGATTTTCTTCTTCTTCTTCTTCCTCTATAAAATGATGCAACGGACATAAACTCAATTAGCTACAAATAACCCCAACCCTAAACAAAATTCCAAAAGAATATCAAGAGAAAAGAGCTTATTTGAAGTGAATTTCAGAATAGACACAGTTCAAGAGAAAGTGTTTCACTCTT
Organism: Lutjanus erythropterus; assembly: GCF_056507025.1. Classification (NCBI taxonomy): domain Eukaryota; kingdom Metazoa; phylum Chordata; class Actinopteri; order Lutjaniformes; family Lutjanidae; genus Lutjanus; species Lutjanus erythropterus. The sequence goes on along the minus strand of NC_139334.1, from coordinate 36,146,387 downwards.
AGTGCACACCTAAGCTAAATAAAACACACATTGCAAGGCTGCATCACCTCAATAAAACACTGCAGGCACACAAGACTGTTCAGCTGCCCATCCAATTAAATAAAGTAATATCAGAGATACTCGTCATCTTTTATCTGTACTTCATCGTTCTTCATTTGTTGTCATAGACTGTTGTTGTGAAAATATGTACAGACTACAGTGTTGTTTCCACAGTAACAGGTGACACATGTTTGCAAGGGTGGATGTTTCATGCCACTGTTGGGGTTGACAATAAAAACTTTCCAGCTGGAGTTTACAACCAGAGAGAGGTGAATAAAATCAATCTAGAACCAGTGTTCTCATCACTACAAAGTTTGCTGAAATTATGTCCTTTACCATCCTACTCTGTTTTCCTGTGTTGTCTCAAAGTTCCACAGATGCACAGTTTCCTCATAATCATAGAGAAAGCTCACTCTCCTGTCTGAGTGTGTGGGGGGGGGGCTTTGTGCTGCTTCCATAATTTAACATGAGAGCTGACAGAATTCCAAAATTTCTAGAATGTCCATAAGTGTCATTTTGACCTTTGACTTCCAAGCTTTTATCTCTCATGATAAATATCAGACAAAGAGATTAATGCATTGATTGTGTTGTTTTTTATGTAAATTTTATCAAATGTATTTATATTTTTATCAATACACAGTCATTGTGTGCAGTAAACCATAATGATTGTATTTATTACGTAGCAGTATTCTTCTGTAGGATAATAACCATCAGTGATCTGATTCAAATTTTAGATTCATCTAGAATTACTAGATTAAATTTATTTAATAAAATTACAAACATTATTTTAACATTAATAATAACACATTTCCATCTAGAACCATCATAAAAATAAGCACAGATATGGGAAAATGCTTGAAACTAGTACAAAAAATAAAACTACAAAAAATTGGAAGCATCACTGTTTATAATAAGTAAGGGTACTTTGTTTCAACATTTGAGAGCTTTAACACAAATGTTCTGTGAGTTATAGGTGTTGAGACAAAAGTGTTTCAACTGTCCCTGCTCTCCCCTACTTTATTGTTAATTGAGTCTAATTAATTGATTATTTGTATTTTAATGTTGGGAAATTGGAAATCAAGACCCCTTGTAAAGTTTTATTGACAGAGACAATGATTGTTGCTTAGCAACAGAGATGCATCTTCAACTGTGCAGAAAGTAACACTGTACACCAATTTTCATATGGTCAGTATGACCGCCTGTGGCTGAAATAGGTAAAAAATTATCACATTTTCTTTTATATTTTTTTTGTAATTTATATATAAAAACTTTTAAAGTGAGTTTTAGGAAAAGTATGTGTTGTATTTTTTAAATCAACAAAGTTATTGCACGTATAAATTTGAAAATGGTCAAAATGACCCCCTTGGCTGTTCTGGTGTTAATGAAACACATCTGTATGTTACATTGGTTCACACTTTACATGTTTCCCAGATAAACAACCCTCTAAAATTATATTGTTCTTCCTTTAATTTAAAAAAAATGTTGAATACAAACAGGAAGGATTTTATTCCTAACTTGAAATAGTATTTCCACTGTTTTTAAAACACAATATCTAAAAAATTTAAGGTGCACGGCTGTATTAACAAACATTATTTATTATTCTAATAGCTCTTTTCTGAAATTTAATTATAGGGTCTATTTTTGTTTGTATTTCCCCAAGCCTCAACACCAAATGACATACAGGTCTGGAAAAATGAAGAGACCGCTGCAATTTAATCACAGCAGTGGTTTTTAATAATCTTCCTCATAAAATAAGATTTGGTTCAGGTGATCATCTAATCAGTGTCTCATTAAGTAGAATGAGGAGGCTTGTGTTTGAATCCAACAAACACTGGAATTGACTGACTGTCATACATGTAGAGATTGATGATGATTTAACAAACATTTGTGAGAGTGCTCTCTTCATTTGTTCCAGAGCTGTATATGGCATTTTAAGTAAATAATACAATATATGTATATTCAACATTTTTTAATAATAGCAATAGTTCCATTCTGTTTCCATTCATATATATTCAAAATGTCATTTTCAACTCTATTTGAATTCATTTAAATTTCACATTATCTCTGGCACCAGTGAACAGTGTGAATTTTGTTTTATCTTCTTTTAGTGATGATTTATTCATATCAATCCATTTTTTTAATTTCATCAGTTCTCTTTCTGTTGTTTTTAATTATTCTTTCAAGTCCTGTCCTGAACAAAATAAATGTGCGCCATCTGCAAACGTAACAAATTAAAGACTCCATGCAGAGTCTTGATCAAGGAAAAAGACCAAAGTGACAAAAAATGAGTGATGGATTAAAAAATTCAGAACAAAGGAACCCTTCATACATCTATTAGAAGAGACAAGGTGTGCAGGAGAGAGGTGAGTAGACCAAAAAGCTGCAAAAGGACTCTGTCGAACTTGCAATATATCATTTATTTGTGACACTGTGTGGGGAGTCTTCTTATAGATCTAAACATTTGTATAAAAAAAGAAACATATTTGTTTTTCTATCATGACAATTTATATGAATGAATTTGAAAACTTTCCGCAGATCCCCTGGCAGAGTGCCAGGGACCATTGGTTGTCCCAGGACCTCACTTTGAGAATTACTGCTTAGGTATAGTTATATTTGTTCTGATGAAGCTGGTTACTGAAGCTCTGACCCCTTCGATGATGACACGAACAGTTAAACTCTAGGATCCAGGTTCTTCACACTGCTACTTTTATCAACATTATCAACTTCCTAAACGCTGCAATAACAGGATCGCGTCCTTGAGATCCAACTAACATACGTCCCACATCAAAGCTTCCTGTGTGTCGCCCAGCAGAGAGAGCTCCTCACCTCTCCTCTGGCTGTTTTGCTTGTGATTTAGCTGCTGAGGCCTCTGTGAGAGCTGTGAGCCATGGAAACGCTTCAGGCGTCCAATTGGCGGTCCAGTTTACCTTGCAGAGGCAGTAATGTACCACCTGCCTTCCTTTACTCTCCATGCCCCACTGCAGAGCCCCACTTGGTATTTTAGGCACTCTCCCAAACAGTTTAATTCCTCACAGACAGTTTGAAGGGCTAATGCCTCAATCAATAGGCATCGTTTAAATTAATCCCCTGCCCTTTTTGACTCACTAAAGTTGGCTGGATTAGATAGATTATGAGGGCTATCAAGCTACACTCTTGGGCTCCTATTTTAAGTCGTGCATTCTTTATGGAGGCCTTTATTGTCTGCAGTGTGGGAGCAGAGATGTCATGATTTGATGATGATGTCTTACAAGCTTGACACATTAAATGAAAACTATGCCTGTGGCCTTAATTACTTTGATAATATAAAAGAATAGTGTTAGTGTGGAGTCAGAGGGGTGTAGTCAAAGTGGAACATTTGCACACTGATGAAGACAAAGCAGATCTACATCCCCCTCAGCTCCAGAGTACACAGAAACAAAGTTATTCTTCACCACTGATTGTCCAATCAAAGGTTTTGTCTGATTTTCATGAAGATTTTCATCTGTTAAACACGTTGATCAGACTGAGATGAGGAGCTGGAGCTGCATTTACCACTGAGGAGCAGAGGGGCTGATGTCTAAGAGGCACATACTGTATGTACAAACATGGACTGATTCAGTTTAATACAACACAATATCAATCAACAATACATATGTAATATATATGTATATATATGTATATGTATGTACAAATAATGTGAATTCATATATATTTTTAATACATATTACACAGCAATTCATCACTTAAATGTGGCAGAGGTGGTCCGTTTTTTTCTCTTCTCCATTATCCATTTCTGGATATTGTCACAACCAATGTCTAACTACTATGTACAATCTGACGAATGTTAGTATCGTCCTAAGAAGGAACCTTTATCAATTACTGAGGGCCTCTGTTTAACGTTGTCAACCCAGTTATCCAGATTTGGTGCCTAGAAGGAAACCTCAGACATGCAAGATCTTGCGAGAGTGAACATTTTGACTGAAACCACAAAAGATGACTCATGAAAAGATGACTTTGATAGTCTTGCAAATTGGGGTTCTCTTCCAGACACAACCAGAAACTCCGAGAGTGACGGACACCACATGCCACCACAGCAGTGGCAGCGCCACAAGATGGTGGAATACACACAGTGGTCGGAGCAATGACAATTATTATCCTTAAATAAACATTAATAAAAATGTTTTTCTCACCAAGAAATGAGTTAGCTATGACCTTTATTATATACATGCTAATCAACATTTTTATCAGACCTGTGCTAATATTAGTTAGTACCTAATCAAGAATTTAAAATTTTAATAAATGTCAACAAGAGACATTTGTTTAGAGTTAAATAATGCTTATTCTTATAGCATTAATTAATGGTAAGTTAAGACTTATTACAGTATTAAATATGTTAATAGCATCTTTATTAACTGCAAATAATGTATGAATTAATACCATAGTTAAAATTAATACCAAATTAACATGGATATTGTTTATTAAGCATTAACTAACGTAAGAATTACTGAATTTATAACAGTTAACATGAACACCATTAGTAAAGGAGCCTTAATGAAAAGTGTTATCCTAGGTTTCTGTTCATTGTGCTTCCACACATCAACATGAATTTACATAAGAAACTATATGACAGACTGACTGGGGGTCCAGGTCTTACTAAGCATTTATTCTGATGACAAAATCCAGTGAGAACTGGAATTTATCTCCTCCAAGCTTACTGTTGTTGGATTGCAATGTCACACAAATAATGAGGCTAGTCTGTTGTTTCATGTGATGTCAGAACAAACAGCTGACTAATTTACCTTTAGATTGTGATACAAATATAGACAACAACAGGCTGAAGGAACCTTTTTGTTGTATGAAAAGTAGTTCCTGGAACTCAAAGTTTCAGGAGCTTTGGGTGGAAATGCAAGTATTTGCAATGAATGGCTAATTTAAGTGTTCATCAGAGTGATGGCCTGTGGGAAGACACTGTTCTTGTGTTTGGTTGTTTTGGCATGCAGTGTTCTGTAGCGCCTACTAGAGGGAGAAGTTGGAACAGGTTGACTCAGGACCTGTATAAGTCCTGAATGAGAGTCCCACCAAGGATCTTCTCTGCAGTCCTGACTGTCTGTTGCAGTCTGTTCCTGTCCTGTTTGGTGACTGATAAAAACCAGACAGTGATGGAGTCCATGTTGGACACTTGCTTTAGGTCCTGGGAGAAAGTGAATCTTAGAAACCGGAAGGTTTCCACAGCAGACACTGAGCAGTTAAACAATGCTATGGGCGGCATTGTTTGAGGGTAAATACCTCTGACTTATCACCATCTCAGACGAGGCTGATGACTGTTCTATCATCTGCAAAGTTCTGGTTTAACAGATAGGTGAGGGTTAGGGTTTGTGGTAGATGGTTTTCAGATGGTCCAATAGTTATTGGTGTATATCCCAGGGAAGTTGTGGTGTTGCAGGATGTGATGCAGTCCCATGTTGACTGCAACGTCCACTGACCTGTTTGCATGGCAGACAAACTACAGGGGGGCCTGTAATGTTCTTCAGGTGTGACAACACAAGACTTTGGAAGGATTTTATCACCACAAACATCAGGGAGATGGGCCTGTAGTCATTTGTAACTCTGTGAAATCCAGTCCCTTTACAAATGAAGATTTTACATCCAACATACACGATGAGCCAGTACAACAAGATGCATTTGTCATGGCAACACAACACTGGGAAACTAGGGCTTCCAGGGCTTGGTCGCAGGTGCACATCTGAAACAATAAGAAAACTGAACACTCAGCTGCCAGGCTAAAGGTAAAGTGTGTGCGATCACCTGCTTCCTCTCTGCTCCAACACTGATACAACACCGCTCACTTGGCAAGCCCACTCTCTGTGGTTCATCACTGCTGTTCACCTGTGCTTCATTCACAGTTCAATTTGTAGACATTTCACATGGATATTAACTCAAAACAAAACTTTGCATGGAAAAGGAGGAAAGTTGATAGTCCTCTTGTCGCAGCACTCAAATAAACATCCCTCTTCACCCACACCTGCTCACCATCTTCTCCCTTAATCCTTAATTACATCGGCACCCCCTCGTCAAATGAACCCCCTCTGTGTGAGCCAACCCTCCTGCCTGACGGTCATGCAGGACAGCCAATAGGGAGACAGTGTGCTGTGACTTATCGTTAAACTACGAATTAGAACCTGACTGACAAGAAATGCTAAAGGTATGTTCGAGGTATGTTAGAAACAGTGTCTCCATTACAACATTTCTACCACAGAGAACACCAACAAGTTATTTTTTTAGGTATAAATCCTGCTCAGTACGTGACTTCACTGTCACTGTCACATAAAATTATTTGTTTTGTCATGTGTTTATGTTTAAAAGAGTTATAGCAGTATAATAATGGCAGGTATATTGTTTTATTACCCTCAAATGTTGATACTGGTATCATTTTCAGGCCTAACCACACCCACACTGTCCTGACTGTGTGACTGTCCATGGGCTATGATGGGGAGACATTTAATTGGTTAAAAAAGATTAGTAGAAATAATAGTTCAACTTCTTTACTGCAGTAAAAATGAAAAAGTACATGCGGCACCCCTATAGCTCAGTTGGTAGGGCGTACGCACCATGTACCAAGGCTGTCAATCCTCTGTAGCAGCTGCTGGCCGTGTCCCGTTTGCTGCATGTCATCTCCTTTCTCTCTGCCCCCTGTCCTGTCATGTCTTCAGCTGTCCTATGATTAAAGGCAAAAAGCCCAAAAAAATAATCTTAAAAAAAAAAAAAAAAAAGAAAAAGTACAGGCTCTCAAATGTAATCAAGGAATAAAAGTAAAAAGTTGCCCTCTTATATTTCTACTGGCTGTTTCTGTGCAAAGCTAACTGAACTTCGTATCATATTAATGTTTTTTTTAATAATTTAATTCATGGACTATTAAACAATTCTATCTTAAAAAACAATATACTGAAAATAATTAACTTTAACTTCACTTCAATATGCAAACCAGTGTTCAGTGGCAGCAACAGAACTTGAAACATTGTTCAGGTCTAATTAATCCTTTTTTTTCTTTTGTAAGAAATCCTTTCATCTCTTCAGGACTACCAAAAGATTTTGTTTGGTCTCAGCAGGAGCTGGTTGAAGGGGTGCCCTTTTGGGTCTGAAAATCCTCTCACAAGCAGCTGGCAGATTCACTAGAAGCCCTCTCTCTGTCATTGTCCTGTTACATCTTTTATGTCATTTTTGTTTTGTTACGTCCATTATGCCACCAGAGAGTCTCCCTCTCTGTCTTTTTGTCTTATTTTGTCTTACATTGTTTTTGTCTTCTTACATATTTTATGACATTTTAGTCTTGTTACATCTTCTACATCATTACATTGTTTTCTTTTTGTCATTACATCTTTTACGTATAGTTTTCATCCTGTTATGTCCTATTTTTGTCTTGTTGCGCCTTTTTTAAGCTGTTTTCATCCTGCATCAAAACTAAAGTAACAAGCCTGTTTAGCAAATGTAAGGAGTACAGATATGTGTGTTCAAATTTAGGTAGTAGAAGTAAAATGTTGTTAATAATTTATTTAAACAGGTAAAAAATCTATTTTTCAACAGTAACCCAGCCGGGAGGGCAGCATAAAACATTGTTGAAGGTTACAACAATACAAACAGACTTGTACTGTACAACTGTCACACACAAAACAAATGAGTGAAACTACAGTTTCCAATTAACATGGAATACAAGGTCTAGGACAGGAGTGTCAAACTCAATCACAGAAGGGGCCAAAATTTAAAACACAGTCTAAATCCCGGGCCAAACAGAATTAACATTTATTGAACTTTTATTGTCTAAAACTGACTATGTTTTATTAGAAATATGGATTTGAACAGCCAGACTGCAAAAAAAAAAAAAAAAAAGATTTTTGTCTAGACACAAGACGTCGCACATTTTAACCACGCAACGCTTCAAAAACTCTCCCTCCATAAATGGTTGGGCTGGTTTGGCTATCTCTTCTGACACTATAAAACCAGCTTTCACAGCAGCTTCACTTTGTGATTTTGCTTTTGTGAACATATCCTGCTGTCACCAGACTGCTTTTCTTCTGCCTTCTGTAGCTTCTGCTGTGTGTCCAGGTTTCTGTCCTTGTCCTGATGTTATGTATCATAATGCCGTCTTATGTTATATTCTTTAATTACGGCCACATTAGCTCCACAAACAAGGCACACAGGTTTACCTCTGGTGTCGACAAACAGGTCCTCTGCCTCCCACCTGCTTTGAAAGTCCCTGTTTTCAAAGCCCACTTTTCATTTGGTCATTTATTTTGGGGTTAGCTAAGTGTCTCTTAAGCAATGCATTCATCCACTGACCACTGATCAGCGTGTCATTAAAGCAGCGCGAGGAGGGGTTGGTGCACAGGTCTTGACTTGCGCGGCAGCTGTTGAAGTGCATTGTGGGATTTCTAGTATGAGTGGTGGGAGTGCTATTTACAATCATAACAGAAATTATCTTGCAGGCCGGATGTGGCCACATGTGTGGTCTAGAAAAAAAACAGTTATGATGTGGGTACAATTTCTAAAATAATTCAGGTAAACATTTAGGATCAATCACATTGACCAAGAGAGATATTTTCTTGATTCTTTAAAACTGACTTCCCCCACAATGATTAGCTCCACCAGTTTCTGTCAATCTTATGTGCCTCACATCTCTCTGTGAAAGCTTTGGTTTGTGATATTAGTGTGGTTGTTTTTAGTCTCGCTATAGTTTCTCAGGTTAACATATTATTTCCCTAAAAGGAGGTGCAGCCTTGGCACAGAATATCTGTCTGATGTGTGCAGAAATAAATTGTTACTGGAGACAAAGTACACTGTAAAAAGTGTGTTTCAAGAGCAGCTGAAGTACTGTAATGTTTGTAATGAGTCCCATTCAGCTTTCTGCTATAGTGATGCTTTAGTCTACTTTAGTATATTATAACACCCTGTTCCCTTAACCTGCTGTTCTTATTTCAAGTGCACAGTTAGGTTTCTCTTAGTACTGAACATCTGATGTCATGACATTCAAATCTTAAACAGATTTTTCCCCTGCAGTTTAGCCTCCATTTTCAAGACAAAGACCAAGACAAAATTCTATTTTGTGATCAAATCACATATTATATCAGATATAAATGGATTATAAAACCTAAATTGGTTAAGCTGTGTTGTTTAAGTCTTTTTACTGAAGAAAACAAGCTATCATTAAGTTCAGCTAACTAAGGTTATTAGAAAAAAAAAAAACTTTTCCTGAAACCAGGTAGTCAAGAGGCGTAGTGGGTAAGCAAATAAGTGAGTTGGAAAATTGTCCTGCCTCAACTTTGGGCTGCATTATTAAGTACATTTGACTTAAAACAATTGTGTTTGTATAAATTATTAATTTGATTTGGCAAAAACTTTCATTTCTCATTTGTGTTACTAAATGAGCGTTTTAAGGTGGGCCAACAATTTTCTTTTTTTCAGCATATTGAGATCTTGTTAGATATTTGAGTTAAACAGTCTCAGCAGTTTCAGTTTAGCAAAAATGCCTCCTCCTCCTCCTCCTCCTCCTTAGAGAGGCTGTAAAGAATGTCTAACAGCCAAAAGCAGCCAATATGAAGCTTCATTAACCAGTAAAAGTCAGCAATTAGTGCTCAACAACTAGGAGCTCATAGATACCCGCTGCAACATGGTGAAACTAGTAATAATGAAAATGTCCATCTAAATAAACAGTACTTAAAGGTGTCGGTTGGTGCAGTATGCAAACTGTGAGCAGTTTTCCTTTCTTATCTGAATTTTCTTAAAAGTTTAAGTACAAAGTAAAAGTTTTGCTTTGTGTTACATCACTTTACTGATACACATTACACTGTTCATCATCATCATTATCTTGTGATTGGATGGTGATTTGACTATTCCTCACATACAACATGCTGGTCAACAGTGTTTTCCAGCTCTTTAAACTGGAGAGATTCATCCTGCCTGCTTCCACTTAAGATTCATCAACCCTGCATGAACATTACACAGGCTAAGTGCTCTTTTACCTCACAGTTATATAATGATGATCCAGGAAGTAATTATTTATAAAATGAGGAGTACACCACTTCATCTCCTTACCCTGAAAACCTCTTTCACATTCACACTCCTCAGCTCCAACCTTTCTGTCTACAGTTGGTGTATTTTTGTTTTAGCATCCTATCTTTTTCTACATTTCTCCTAAATTCTGCTCAGTCCTTCTTTAATGTGGACATGGGATACGATAATGTGATGGGACTTCATGTGGAACATTTAGAACCTAGATTTCAGACCTGTAAATCAAAAGTTTAAATGTTACATTGATTAAAAGCCAGTGTTTCCAATATCAGGCTTGGAGCAGAGAGGCAGTTGTGTTCACATGCTGTCCCGTACTTCAGCCAGGTGCAGAGTAACAGATAATGAAAGAAAATGGAGAGCATCTGGAGAGCACACCAGATTAAAGCTCCTCAAAGATTTCTTGTCTGAAAAAAAGCATTTCGACATTTCAACTCTACTCTTCGTCAGGTAAATGGACAACATGACAAAGGACAAGGCACAGATACAAAAATGATTGCATCCTGACTTGCTACATTGCTACGAAGAACAGATGCTGCTGTGTATAACAGACCATTGAAGAACAGGCCGTTGGTACAAAAAAAGGCTGTGGCTAGGCGTAATGGACTGTTAACACAAAGAACACACAGATGCTATGTACAACAGACTCAGACTCAGAGTTATTGGAAATCACTGTGTCTTTATTAGCTCTAAGGATGGTTAGGTCTGTCGTACCACTGCTTTGGTTCAGTCTGTAAAATGTATACATTCATAGTCTTCAGAGGATGAATCCTACTTGCTGTGGTGATCTTACTTTAGTTCTAGTGCCAAAAGTCAGCACTTTTTATGTGGATGTCTATTCAGTGTTGATGGTAAATAGTGCACAGCGTTGCACTTGTCATTGTCACTTTTTACCAAGCCATCCAATCACAGTGGAGAAGGGGCAGGACAAATACCACAAACTCAAAATACTCTGCTTGAACCAGGCTCCATCAAACTTCAGCTCTTGAGGGTTCCAAACGATGGCACTCGCCAAGATGTTTCCTCGTCCACAAAATCTCATGAACCCACCACTGTGAGAACTTTGTAGTGATTATTAGATGCATAAAAATAAATAAAACTGAAAGAAATAAATGTTTGACCACTTGACCATAGCACAAGAATCTACTTTTATTGTCCGCATCACACAAGTCATTTTTTCTGGTCTGTCATATACTGCATATTTTTAATATTTTCCTCAACTGATTTCTTGTCAGTTGGCCAAATGTCTCTTCTTTTTTTCTTACCTAGATTTATTAATCTAATCGTGTGTACATTAACCAGTAACACATCCCTTATTGCACTGGGTTATGTAACAGAAGCAGCAGGTTCTAATATCTTCATTGAGTATTGATTGAATCTAAATGACTTCCCTTCTGATTCTGCTCTGCTAAGGTTTCTCATTAAGTGTCCCAGCAGTGATGAATGATAGGCAGCCAACAGAGGCCGGATTGAAGGGGTGGCATGAGGGAAGGAGGGAGGGAGGGAGGAGAGAGGGAGGCGAGGTCATTACTGAGCAGCGGATTTGAAAGGACATCAGGGCTTCACAAATGTTCGAGGAAGAATCTCATTCTATAAGAGAGACGGGAGGAGAGAGATGGGAAAATAGAGTGCAGACGGGTTAGAGGATGAGAGATGTGCTGAGAGTTTCTATCGCTGAGGCCGGCAGCTTGGTTATACTGCAACTCTTGTTCTCTGTCTGCAGTGAATGAAACGTGCTCTTCCCTCATAAACTCCACCATCTTTCCTCCATTCTGAGTAGCTGAAACAGCAAAACTACTCAGTCTGCATGAATACAATTTTTTACTAAATCAGGTAGAAATCCTGAAGTATAATTGCAGACATTTTCATGCAATGTCATTTTTGCTGCACTCAGGGTTAGAATATTTTAAAGACAAAATACTGAAATCTCCAATGTCATTCATTGGTATTAGTTTTAGGGTTTCACTAAAAAATTTCTAATTCCAAAAAAATTGAGGCAGTGTGCACAACATAAATAAAAACAATGCTATGATTTGCAAAACCTATTTGAGGGCCTATCTGGAGAGCAGGAGAGCAGCATAGAGAGAGGGGATGACATGCAGCAAATTGGCCGCATGTGGGAGTTGAATCGGCGGCCACTGCAGAGACACGGGGCGCACGCTCCACCAGCCAAGCCACAGGGCACCCCGCAAAACCTTTTTGATCTATATTCAGCTGATTACACTATGAAGACAAGATATCCAGTTCAAACTTTCTAAATATACTCTCTTTCTGAATTTGATGCCTGCAACATGTTCCAAAAAACCTGGGACAGGGGGCATGTTTAACAGCAGCAGTCAGTGTTTGTGAACTGAAGACACTAATTGTTAAAGTTCTGAAAGCAAAATTCTTCTGTATTCTTGCTTGATATACAACTTCAGGTGCTCAACAGTCCAGGGTCTCTGTTGTTGTATTTTTGTGCTTCATAATGCATCACACAGTTTCAATGGGAGACAGGTGTGGACTGCAGGCAGGTCAGTCTAGTACCTGAACTCTTTTACTACAAAGACAATGAACACGTGCACAGTGTGTCTCGCTGAAAAAGATTGAGAAAACAATCTGAAATGTGGACTTGTCAGACCACAGCACACTTTTCAACTTTGGGCTCGGGCCCAGAGAAGTCTGCACTGTTTCTGGATGTTGTTGATATATGTCTTTCTCTTTGCATGGTAGAGTCTTAACTTACATTTGTTGCTGCAGAGACAAACTGTGTTTACTGACAACGGTTTTCCAAAGTGTTCCTGAGCCCATGTAGTGTCCTTTATATAATGATATGGAATTTTAATACAGTTTTTAATGCAGTGCTGCCTGAGGGGTCAAAGGTCACAGACATTCAGTGTTGGTTTTCAGTCTTGCTCATTCCATGCAGAAATTTCTCTGGATTCTTTGAATCTTTCAATGATATTATGCATTATCAATAGTGAAATGTCTAAATTCTTGCAGTTTGTGTTGAGAAATGTTTCAGAGTGATGAACCTCATCCCATCCATGCTTGGAAATGACTGAGCCTTTTGAGGATACACTCTTTATACCCAATCATGATGCTGTCCCCTGCTGTCACCAGTTCATCAGTATGAACATTAGATATATTGTCTTTGTGTTAGATTCAGAATATAGGTTGAAAAGTTATTGTTTTCTGTTTTATTCACATTTTACACAGTGTCCAAACTTTTTGTACGTTTGGGTTGTATTTGGATTAACTTTCCTGCTGAGTTGGATGAGATTAACACCACTGTCATGTCTGTATGGTAAATATAAAGCTACAAGTAGAACCAGGTTAGCTTAGGTTAGCATAAGCCTAGAAACATGGGAAAAAGCAAGCATCATATGAGACAGAAATGAGAGTGTTATAGATGGTAATGAAAACATGAAACAAAGTCTTCAGACTGTAGCTCCCTTAAGTTCAATTTATTGGCATATCCATGGTGGCGTTTTTCGAGCTAATGGTCTTCTTCAGACTTTATCTGCCAATAAACTGCACTTTAGGGAGTTACAATACACAGATCTTCTTTTCATGATTTCATTGCTATCTTCTATTGATCCAGCACCTGCCCTAAACCGTATTTGGATTTGTATGACTACTATACATTGTTCAGTATCACAGTATCATCTAGCTCTCTGCATGAATGCAAATAAGCCTTTCAAAACACTTTCATCCCAGCTAGTCAAATACTAGTCTCACACAGCCAGATTTCTCTCCATAGCACTCAATGCTGGAGAAATGTCTGGCTCCACACATTAACATTCAACTATAGAAGAAAAAACACCCTGCCTTTTTTGTATTTCTTTAAACCAGTCACAAATGTCTTGGGGTGGCACTGAGCTCAGGATGCAACAACGGTGCTGCTGCAAAAGTTTTGAGGGGGAACAAGTTTTGATGCAACATTTGCAGGTCAGGAGGCGAGCTGTGGTATTAAAATTATTACATCACTGCAAAAGAGAAGGCAACAGCTGTTACCTTGTTTACATTTGTAATATTATTGTCCCAGGCACTAATTTGCAGTTTTCAGCATATACGTTGCAGCTTGGAGGTTGTTCTTATTTTCCAAGGACTTTGAAAACCTAGATAGCGGATGCTGTGATGCTGCTTGAAGCAAGTGACCAATGGCAGGTCTTACCTGCCGCGTGGAGTCAGACTAAGTGAATACTGACCCTGCTTTGTCTCACCCCTTTAGAATCTGTGTGAGATTTTTAAACATGAGATTAACATTGTAAAACTGTCACAGCTCGGTTATATTTAGGAGAAGATCATGGTTTGGCTTAAAATAAGTGCTGTGCAAGATTTAGGGCAGAGGTCGTCAACACCTTTTGGGTCATGGACCCCTTAGCTGATAAAGAGACAGAGCAGGGACCCTGTTCTGCAAATACACCTATGTTGCATTGAATATTTCTGGGTCTTCTCTTGTTTGTGCTTACCTGTAGCTGTTAAGTTGGCGGCAGGTGTAGCATGGCTAATGTTTCTGAGATGGACAGTTTGTCAGAGCTTATGAAGTTACAAAACACTCCTTTGTGGCTACAAAGTGTCTGTATACTTGAGATAATAATTCAACTAATTAGCCAATATGTTTAAATGATATGTAGCTAACTCGTCTCCTGTTATGGAAAGGTGCTGCACAAAGATTTAGCAAGTTAGCTAGCTCACATGATTGCACAAATATTCACAGGCAGTGTTCTGTCATGTAAATTAAGTGTGTATTTATTTATTTTGTTTATGAATGTGATGATTCCTTCGCTAGTGAAATATTAGTCATTCATGTTAAAGTGTATTTTCAGACATAATTTTAGTTTAATTTTAGGAATACAAATAATTAGACAATGCATTGCAGTACAAAAGTGTTGAGTGTCAGTCTGGCACCAAGGAATCATTTAAAGCAAAACACTTCAGATGATGAACGTGCTCAGCACATTTTATGGCAAAATGTCTCGTCAAGGCTGGGTGGGTTAGAATGAATGGGGCATGAAAAGTGTCTGATCCCAGAGACCATGGTTAACATCCCATCTCAGGAGATTTTAGTTACATTACTTAGCCAAATGGATGGTGTGGATCAGAAAACAGTTATATGAATCATAGTCATGAGTTTTCCTGAAAGACACATACAAACACCCTGTTTTGTTGTTTAGGATGGAGGACTTGGTGGAATTGGTTTGTCCTCTGGGGACATACCATGCACTGCCATGCCATGCCTCTAGTTGTGAACCAAATGCCCAGAATGACTTTGCATCATTTAAGTTTGAACAAGTAACAAAATTGCAACTCACAGGCTTTTGCATCAAAAATATCATAAGCATCTGTCTATCACCAACTGCAGCAGAAGAAGGCCATATAGCAAAGCAGTTAGTACCAATCAGTGTAGTTATTGACGGGTGAAGAGAGACAATAGGTATCTCTCCTCTCTGTGTCGATAGGCTAAATTGTGAGGATCTCTCCCAGGCGTCTGTGTGTCCTCACTGGGTAATAAAGGGGTGTCAGATGGCTATTCAACCTGAGAGGGGGGATGAACAGATTAACATCAAAGCAGCCCCAGAAATCCTAACACCTAGGGTGGGGTAAACATTAGATACTCGTCTAATGAAACAGAAAATACGCAGCTCTGCGACTTATCTATCAAGGCTGTCTGTCCATATGAGGGTGTGTTCACTGGGGAGAAGACACAGGATTGGGAATCGATGGGTGCACACACAGCAGTTCATCCCTGATGTGTGTGGACCCAGTGGCATGCAGAGGCTCTCACTGGTAATATAGCTTGTCACTGTGCTTGGAGAGGGTTAGTGCCAGGACAGGAATAAAACAAACAGAATGAAAATAATACGGACGGACTAGTGGATTTCATCCTCTCCAGTGCAATCTGTGTTGAGAGTTTTAACATTCAGCGTGGGACACTCCACACCCCACTGATGTTAACAGCAGCCAGGATTCAAGGTCGCTGCCAACCTCCATAAACAATTCAAATTACTATCAACCCCCAAAATGCATGCCAGTGATATTCAAATTCTCTCATGGCTTCTCTTTTTTCCCAGTTGTTTTTTTCCACCATGACTGAACTTAAAAAATCTCAGAGAAGAAAGAGACAATTCATCTCCAGTGAAACAGTAAGCATCGCGTGTGCATAGCAGCTATTTGATGGATTGCTGTGACATTTTGCTCAGACTTTCATTGTCCCCAGAGTATGAATTGGTGATTCCCACTTTCTATCTAGCACCATATTTCATGAATTTGGGGAAATATGCATATCCACATGTACTACATTAATTTTGTCTGGACATTCATGGTCCCCCAGAGGATGAATCCTACTGATTTTGGTGATCCCCTGACTTTCCCTCTAAAGATACCAGCAGGTTGACATTTTAGTTCTTAGTGAAATGTCTCCACCATTATTGGATGGATTACCCAGTACTTTGGTTTATGAGAAGCTAAACAATTGCAATTCGCACCAGCTTCACCTGCATTTTGTGTTCAGTGCTAATTAGCATATGTTAGTATGCTAAGTGCCAAATCAAGACAACAACTTCAGCCTCATAGAGCTGCTAGCATTGACAACAGTCAATTAAGTTGTGTTAAATTAATGTCAGAGTTCAAAGAGATGTAAATGCAAAGATTTTTCATTTTTCACCTATTTTCTCCTGCTTCTCTTGGGGCAGTAGGCTAAGCAAAATATTCCAGATGTTTCTCTTACGAGCACTGCTTTCCAACTCCCCCAGTGGGACCCTGAGGAGTTCCCAGGTTAGATGAAATATCTAATATCTGTTTTGAGTACTGGGTCTACCCTGGGGCCTCCTCCCACTTGGACATGGCTGGAAAACTGCCAAAGGAAGGCATCCCAGAGGCACCCTAATCAGGTGGTCAAACTACCTCAGCTGGCACGTTTTGGTGGCCCTTGTCTCTAAGGCTGAGCCTAGCCACCCTGTGAGAAATTTAATTTCAGCCATTTGTTGCCACAACCTCTTTCTTTCAGTCACCCCCGAAGACTTATGACCATAGATGAGGGTTGGAGCGTAGATTGACTGGTGCTGACACCACATCAATCTGCCTGTTGCTCCACTTTACCTTCACTCACAATCAAGACCCCAAGATACTTAAACTCCCTTGCTTGGGGCAGCGACTCACTCACCAACCTGGAGGGAACAATCCACTGTTTTCTAGCAGAGACTCAAGGCCAGACTTGGAGGCATTGACACTTTATAATCAGCTGTAAACCTGCCTAATTTGCACTGAATGTCATAATCTGATGATGACAAAGAACCACCAAAAAAAAAAGCCAGATTCTTAATGTTCCCAAACCAGACACCTCCCTGAGTCTTATGGCAATCTTAAGCCTTCTCCAAGTTCACAAAACACATGTAGACTGGATGGTCAAACCCCCATGACTCCCCCAGCAAAGAGCTGGTCAACAGTTCTATGGCCAGGACGAAATCTACTTGCTTCTCCTGAATCTGGGGTTCAACAATCGATTGAACCTCCTTTGCAGCACCCTTGGGTAAACCTTTCTGGGGAGGCTGAGCTGTGTTGAAAATGTGTATAAAATCAGGTGGAATGAAATGCAGTGGAAAATAAAGACAGTATGCTTGAAGTTTGTTTTTTCATTTGGCAACTCATATGCACAGTCAATCTGACATGATGTGAATGCAACAAAAGCTGGATATGAAGAGTAACCAAACAGTGGATTGGCCTCACCTTGAATCTCATGGCTCTGTTGTGCAATTTAAACCTCATGTTGACAATTTGAAGCAGACAGGGCTGGATGGTTCTGTTAGTTTTTTCTTAATACTCTCAGCCTGTCATCATGCAAAAACTGCAATATTGCAGATGATGATGAAAGAGAGCTGAAGTTGTTGGTGCGGTGCCAACACTGTGAGTAATGTAGCCTACCAGTCCAATATGTTGGTGATAATAGGACACACTGTGTGAGCCAGAAAGGCTGCATCCTATAACTAACCTTTTGTCCGCACTGGGACTCACATCACTGCACGCACGCACACACACCTCCACATCCACACAGGCACACAAACACACACAATAGGCTCAGGCTCAGAGTGCAGGCTGATTAGAAGAGTGAGCAGGACTCTACAGAGCTGTGTCAAGGTCGAAGAAAGTAGAAACAAAGTTAGCCAGACCACCAACTTTTAACAGCTGTTGGAAAATAGGTTTGCTCAGTACAGTGCAGGCCTGGATAGATAAGAAGCAGATGCTGTCCGACTTGCTTTACTTTCTGAAAAAAACAATCTAGCAAAAGTGAGACAGATACACATAGAATTTAGGATGCATTCCTGTTTCTTATTTTCGGCCAGGTGAACCTGTACAGTAAGGCTAACATGATGATAATCAAGGAGGTCTCTGATTCTATACACAGCCCGATCTCACTCCCAAATTTTAGATACCAATGAAATGTCAATGCCCTCAGTGACTCATACATATGAGGACAGTACACATTCATGATTGAAACCATTCCGGGCTTTTCAAGTGACTTCAGTGTAAACCAATCTGTGGCTGTGGAAGATGCCTCAGGCAGTTGATATGGCATAAAGGGGGAGACAGTCCATACATGGAGGAGGGGGTGTGGACGGGTGGCTCAGCGAACACAGGACTTTCACCCAGGAGACTGGGGATCCTGTCCTATGTGAAATGAAAACATTATTGAGAGTTGTAAGGAACATAACCTCTCATGCATCGTGTGACTTTTGTTGCAAGCATGGAGTGACATGTGAGTTACATATGCCACATGACTTGTGAATCACTTCAGTGACACATGACTTTTGTAGTCACGGTAGTTCCAAACATGGTTTATAATCCTAAACCTTACCCATATAGTTTTTGTGCCTAAACACAAGAAGTCCCTTTTGTTGCCTAAACCATTCCAAGTAGTTTTACTTCCTAATCCTACCCAAACTGCAACCTTTTCACAATTTTAATCATGTGTAAAAAATATATTTTTCTGACTGCATCATTTACAGCAGCCAAAGGGCACTCTCTGCTTCAGATGCCAAAAGGTGAGTACATTTCATCTGCATGTGACAATTTGTAATCAGAATGCATTGTGCAACATGTTTTGGAGCAATCTTGACCAACTTATGACTTTTTAGCCATGTTAGCAACATGGCTCTTGGGCTGACAATGCCTGTTGGTTGATCGCTTTGGTCCAGACCGCAGTATCTCAACATCTATTTTAAATACTGACATTCACAGTCCCCAGACGATGAATTCCTCTGACTTTGGTGGTCTTTAGCTTCTTCCATATACATGCAGTGGCCTGGCTTGCCAGCACGGCAGGGATCTGGATGTCTGTTAGCTATAGCGAGACTGCCCACATGAAGGTGTGTCTTCAAACTGATGACGTGCTTGTCTTGAGTTAACATTAAAATAAAAGTACAAACAGCACCACAGGAGAGAAAGTAAACTTCAAGCCACAGAGATTCAGGTAGAAGCTACAAAAGTAGTGCTGGAAAAGTCATAGTAATGTTACCATGAGGATGACATTTTTTGTTTGAGTGAAAAGTATCAGATGGTTTGCCCTGAAGTTTGGCACAGATAACCAGGGTGCCCAGAGGATGAATCCTAATGACTCTGGTGATTCTTTGACCTCTAGCACCACCATCAGGTCACTTCCATGATGAAATACCTCCATTAAATGGAAAATTGGATCCAGATATTCATGGTGCCGAGTATGATCATAATGATTTTGATGATTCTTTGACTTCCTCTAGTGCAGGGGTTTTCAACATCTGAGACTGTAGGCCTCCCTCAGGCAAAACTTGGAAAAAGGCTACCTTACTTAATTTACTTGCTTAGTTTTACTTAATTCCTGAATGTCTGTGGGATCATGATTATATTATTTGATCCCTTAGACACTCAGCAATTGGGCAGATAGACTAAGCTGTCTGACATGACTTTAGACTACACCAAATGCATTAAAAAGGTCTGTCCAAAGGCATTTATTAATTTCCAACTAATCGATCTCTGAAGTACCTCTTTGATCAAATCACATATGTGTGGGCTTTTCTATGTGATTTTTATAACTAATGCAATATTTTTTCTCTTCCATTCAGTCTCCTCTGAAACTGTTTGGAGCTCCCTCCAGACAGGCCTGCCTCTCTCTTTGACACCTCTGGGCTAGTGCCATTGTGAGGTTGACATTTGTGGTTTTAAGTTAAATGTCTAAACAGCTAATTGATAGGTTGCCATGAACTTTGGCACAGATATCCATGGTGCCCAGCAAATGAATCCTAACGACTTTGGGGATTCCCTTATCGGTCACCTATCACTAATTTCTGGTCTACATTTAAATTAGTCTCTAATTAGGTTATGACAAATTACTTACAAAGCTGATAAGATTTCCATCAGCCTCAACTGCACTTTGTGTTTGGTGTTATTTATGTTGTTATTCAGCGTGGTAAACACTAACAATATCAGCATGTTAGCAGCGTCATAGACCTTTTTCACAGCGTCCATGTTGATACAGATTGCCAGTGATATTGATCAAGGTGTCATACTGCCAGTGAGTCAACATGCACAATAGCAGCACACTGACCCTGGCTATCATGAATAGAACAGAATCTTAATTAGTATTATTGTTAACACCTGTGTTAACGCTACTATTACATGTTAAAATAGCTGCTATGAAAAACTTCTAATGTTAGTATGGTAGCAGGCACCAGCAGGATGGTGACAGAGAACAGGATGAATTGTGAATGGGATTACTTTCTATCTCACATTTTTTTAAACTTTCAGGAATACACAAACATTTATTTTCATTCACTTGTGGTGTATTCAATACCAATTTCTGCCTTTTTAGCAATTCTGCAAATGATGCTAAACCTACTTTTGCTCATCCATAGTATTTCATTTTGGTTTTGTGTGTTTGTTTGCTTTTTTCTTTTTCTTTTTTTTTTTTTTTAGAAAAGGGATAGTTCACCCAAAAATGAAATTCCAGTCAATATCTACTCAAGGTCAGGTTTAGATTTTTAGTCCACAAAACACTGATGGAGTTCCACAGGAAAACAGTGTGGCAGAATCTCCCAAACAATGTAAGTGAATGGTGACCAGTTTTCAAACATCAAAAAAAACAACAGAATAAAAACATAAAATGCCTCCACACTGCTTGTCTGGTGTAATCCAAGTCTCCTAAAGCCCCGATGTGCCAAATTGACTTGAAAGTTGCCATTTCCACCATGATTTTAGCCTGAATCTTCACATAGATCCTTATTTTTCAGAGCCACACTCACATGCGTGTGCATGCAGTCTGGACTAGGTGTGTGTGTGTTGTGACGGTGTGTGAACAGTATGTTGCGACTTTGGGAGACTTGAATTACACCAGATGCGCAGTATGGAGGAATTTTTTGTTTTATTGTTTTTTGTTTTTTTTTTCATTTGAAAACTAGTGACCATTCACTTCCATTGTTTTTGCAACTCCAGCAGTGTTTTGTGGACTAAAAAACTAAATCTGATCTTCAATCAGCATGAGGGTGAGTAGATAATGACAAAATTTTCATTTTTGGGTGAACTATCCCTTTAAAGTTTAACTATTAATTAATAATTACTATTACTACTATTATTTATTAATCACTATCAATTAATATTATTACTATGAATACTGTATTTACTGTTCATATTTAATTGTATTCTACTGACTTCCTGATCTGTACAGCATTATAATTTTTGGAAAAATAAATTACATTATCTAACAAATAAATGACACCAAATCTGGTACTTACCTGAGATGCGCTCCAGATCAGTCATACCATTTCACGGAAATCCATCAGTAGGGGATGCTGTAGCACTTTCTCCTATTATCTCATGATTACCTTGTTGAAATTCAACCAAATTTAAATTCAGCCATATTTGGTATGCTTTAATGCTGATATCTATTGCAAAAAAACTAAGAATTTTTGCCTTCAAATCGCCTCAAGCAATGTTCCTTAAGTTCCGAGTTGGAGTCTGGTGAGTGGACTCAGATAAATTTGCCTGCAAGTCTGGTTATATTTTCTTTTCTTCACAGGAAGGTACATGTGTAAATATAATCCTTTTTTTATTCATGATGTGTGCGTATTTATAGAACTGTATGCATATGGCTCACTCTCACTGTGCTGTAGTGACAGTGATGAAATTTAAGGGCTCAAATGAATATAATGTTGTTGCTGTACAAATGACAGATTATCCACAATACTACTGGAGTGCAAACATTCACTCTAACTTTGATGAACTGACTGCCCCGTGAGCCACCATGTGGGTCTCTAACACCAACAAATGACCCTCCACTATGCAATCCATCCTTCATTTTGAGCATAAATTATTCCTTTATATCTCTGTCTCAACAGTTAATCAATGCAAGAAGATACAGGGACAGACTGGGACAACATTTTACCGCTGATTTCCCTGTGCACGCATTTTCACCTCAGCAGCAGAGCAGTGGAGAGAGGCAGTCTATCTCAGGTGAAGTGTCATTAAGGTTGGTAGCCATTTTTCATAATCCAGTGGAGCTCCCGAGATCAATATGTGTGTGTGTGTGTGTGTGTGTGTGTGTGTGTGTGTGTGTGTGTGTGTGTGTGTGTGTGTGTGTGTGTGCGTGTGTGTGTGGTGGAGGGTAGATTTGTGTGTGTGTGAAGAGGAGAGGGAATGGAGGCTGTTAGTGGCTCTCTAATGCAATTTAATGCAAGCTGACCACAGTAATGACCAGGAGAAATGGAAGCCAAACGTTCCTGAGAATCAGTGGGCTATTTCTTTCCATCCACTATGAGTTAAAGAGGAAAAGGCACTTGATTTAGTCCACCACTGCTATTGCTTTAAAACCATTTACAACATTATACAGGCTGAATTCCTTCCTTTGGGAAAGTACATCAGCTAGGTTAAGGTACAACATGTGGTATTTCTAATCTTAAGTATACTGCTTTACAATCAACTGTGAAACCAAGAAGTAATTACCACAAGTAAAGCAGACCTCAGTGCATTATTTAAATTTCTGCAAAATATGCACTCGGGAAGGTGTTTTCTTTACCTCTGTTCTCCATGTGGCTTAGCTGTTCATAGGATTCACTGATGTGACCCTTCCTTCGAACAAAACCAGGACATGATTGATATCTGAACTGTCTTTGACAAAATAATCTTAACTCAAGATCCTCTAGTTTCATCTGTGCCTCTCAGTCTTCTACTGTTGCAGTCTCAAGACTGGTCTCAAGGCTACTTTTTTAAGAACAATAATTTTTTATTACAAGATGGGTCAAGATTAAAACTGCAGGGACATCAGTAAATCATCTGATTTATTTGTTAACATTGTTACTGTGATTGGATGGAAAACTTGTCATTTGAAATTTTGGTTACTGATGTCAGCACTCCCCTCCCTCCTTCACACACACTCCAAGAAAGTGAATGCAGGAGACAGGAGGGAAAGTTCTGGCTGTCTGGGATGAGATGTCAGTCAAATCTTCTGTAAAAAAATCTGATTTTGTGACATAAACCACAAAGAGTTCATCTGTAAAACAACATCCCAAAGAAAACACACCACAGTGTGTAAATTCTTCAATAGAACACTTTCAGAGATGACTGGGACCACATTAAACTTTTATTTGCACTTAGAAAAGAAGCATAAAGAAATGTAAGCTAAGTGTAAGGGACAATGCGATAGGCCACATAAAGCTATGTAGCTAATTTACCTACTGTATCGCTATGTTACATCAACATTAGCAAATGCTAGCTCTGACATAAAGGCCATGTGTTGCCGTAAAAATGTGACAGCACTTGGTCTCATCTCAGTCTTGCCCTCCTTTGGTTTTGGCCTTGACTTGGTCCTAACCCCTCTTGGTCTTGTCTAGTCCTTGATATCTTCTGGTCTTGGTCATGATTTGGTCTCAGTTTAGATGGTCTTCACTAGTGGTCTATATCTGCAGATGGTGTTTGCTCTGTTGTTCTGCTGATTCAGAGGAGGCATTTTGATGTAAAAATTTCAAATATTTATGAAGTTGTTGGACTGCCAGACAGCTTTCAAGGTAGGGAGACAGACACCATAAGGTTTCACTGTGCCTTCGTTTGGACAACAGGTTGTTCTTTTTGAAAATAACCACAATGAGTGAAAAGATGAGTCTAATCTCCATAATGGCTAAATTCCACCAGGGATGGCAGCCGGAGCTGTTTGCTGCCATTCTACACAATTCTTGTGATTCCACCAGCAGCACCTCAGCACTTCCCAGAACAGCTCTCTGCTTTGCTTCAAATATGTGCAAGTCTGTTTTTGACAGATACCATGTCAAGTTAGAACAGTGAGAGATCGAGCAGGCAGGAAGTCAGACACAAAAAGAGTAGAGAAATTCCAGGCAGGTTTTCAAAATAAAAGACCTATCCTCAAGCCTACAAGACAGAATAAGTCGATTGCCAGTGACTCCCTAAATGACACTAATGACTAATGGAGAGTACCAGCATCACGGCAGGCTTACAGGACCATGACTATGGAAGTCCTGTGACCTCTGGAACCTGTATGTAGGAAACTGGACTGAGAATATTATGACCTGGATGACATAGTTAGTGTTGCCGTTTGGTTTGGTTTAGGCATAAAAACTACTTGGAAGGTTTAGGAAAAGGTGATGGTTTGGGTTAAAGTAAATAAGTTACATAAGTCACATCACAGAAGTCATTTATATAATAAAATTGTACGAACATGAAACTTTAAATAACTCCATGTTGACTTGAATCTCAGTCTCTTAGGTAAAAGTCCTATTTGTTTGACCCATCCATTCACCCCACCACCTCCAGATTCATACGTAATTGCTCTGCTCCAAACTTCATGGCAATCCCTGCGGTAGCTGTTGAAACATTTCACTAAAAATCACCACATTACATGCTTGTAGTGCAGGACAAAAAGTCAGGAGATCACCAAAGCCATCAGAATGAAATGCATCGTGTCAAGTCTCGTACATTCTGAACGCTAAACTCAATCATATTATGTGAAAATTATACCATCAAGCTCTTACATGAGTAGAAATAAAACAAAAGTAATTTGGAATTAAATTAAATTTTGACATTTAATTTCCATTTGTGTGATGTTGCATATGTTTGTTGCATATGGCACAATAGATTTTATTGATGACAAAACTTTGACCTCAGTGACTCAGAGAGACTCACCATAGTTATAACAAGCTTCATGCTCCTTCCTCAGTGGGCTTCAGTTTGCTTGTTTCTACTGCAGCTCTTTGTTGTGGAGAATCAGACTGGAACAAAGCTCGCTCTGTTCTTACAGACCACAGCAGGACCAGCACACCTGGCTGCTGCTGTGGACCATTTCACTACGATTGTAATTTGCACAGATGGACAGTAAATCTTTTCAGCTGACTTACTTCTACTGATTGCATTACCTTCCTCAATCTCTACTGCATTAGCTGAAAAACCATCCATCACTTGATAGATCCATGTGACCCTGCTGAAATGTCTGACATTACTCTGCTCTGCTGTGTTGGACTGAAGGTGGCAGAATGCAGTAAAATGTGATTGTGTCAACCAAATCTAAATACATCATTTTACGCCTGCTGCTATAGATTTAATTCACTACTAGAGCCTATTTTTAACAGGTAAACTTTATTATTGACTTCAGGCAGTGGCAGCTGGTTTAAAAAGACCTGACAGCAAGGACAGTTTAACACAATTTAACAGCCGCTTGATGGAGAGCACCATCCACTTTGACCACTGTTCCTGGTGTTCTTCTGTATGTCGAAAAATCAACAAGATTGGTAAAACAATAAAAGTAGTGGATCATTTTAAACCAACAATGTGGCATGTGAGTTAATTTAAAGAAACATTTAACCTGATCTGGGAAGTAGACAAATCTACAAGATAATGTTTCATTTGCTCTGGCAGATACATCTGGCTCAAGCCCTCAGGAAGTTTTTTACATCGGTAAAGAAGTAGCTTTGTGAAATATTTGTTTCACTCTCCTATTTGGTCCAGTAACATTTGGAATTTCTTGAGGAGAGGCAAGATTAAAACATTTTATCCCCATTCAAGTTAGCAAAGGGCTAAACTAGAAATTAGATGGAAGTTTTTAGTCAAATTCTTGCTCTATGGCCGACAAGATACAGAAGATCCTGTGGATTTTATACCTGAATGTTGCTGCATCTGGTTCTCTGTAATACACCCTGGTCTGGCCACTCTCCCGTTCAGAGACATTTCCATCCATTCTGGATCTCGTCAGGCCAATTATTTAAAATGCTCGGGTTTGATACAATTAACAAGGAGCCTCACCAGTCCAGATTTGAAAAGTCTGATGTCAGTGACATCTAGGACTGAGTAATTATGATGCAAGTACCAATACCAGTAGCAAGTGATACCAGTGATACTATCAATGGAGTACTTCATTCTATACCTTTTTTTAAGGATCTTCTTTATGAAGAACACTTGCGTTGATTGGCTGTGAGCAAAACCATGTAAATAATTATTTTTTTTCTAGATCTGAGTGCCAAAAGAACTTGGTACTGGGTTATTTCAATGGATGCCTTAAATGCATTGGGTACTGATACCCAGCCCGAGTGACGTTACACATTTCAAACACATTCCAAGCTCCTGAAACTCAGACCAAACTGTCAAACTAGGCTGTGCTGTCCAAATATGAATCGAGTTTCTGTTACTGCATTGCCTATTACTCGCCTTATATATTTTCAGAAACATATTTTAGTGTACTCTGTAGCTGTATTTTGAAAATATTTGTGACCGCCGTATTTTCCTGCTTAGGAGTGTGTGTCTCACTGACTGAGACTGATTCGATATGTATGTTGATACATGTTCAACGATATGATATATCATATAAATTTTTAAATAGTGATCGATTTGGTTTGATATGATTCAGCTCTGTCACAATACGATATGATATGATGCAATACAAGACAATGTAATGTGTGAATCTTTACATTTTGATTCAATTAATGCTACATTTGTAGAGTGCTGCTAGTTGCAAAAAGAAATCCTGATAGTTTGACTAAATATAGTAACAGTAGAGACAGAGAGAAGGAGACATTACAGTGATGTTAACATCTTATTATGAGTCTCATGTGTAAATGAGATCCTGTAGCCTAAATGAAAATCAGTGAACAAACTTTAAAACTGTTTAAAATATCAGAATTTCTGCAGTAAGATGATATGCTGCTCTGTTCCATATGAAGAGTGCTGTGGTTTTGATCAGTGTGGAGGAACATTGAAGTGTTACCTGCTCTCACAGTGACATGACGTCTCTGTGGGTCAGACTCATGTCTCTGTTCTCTGCTGTCAGACATGTTTTACATAAATGATCTGCAGCAGCGTTTCTCATCTTTCTTATAAAACCCAAAACTTATTCTACACTTGTGAGTTTTGAAAGTTTAGTGGTGCGACACAGTACAATGTCACTGTTTTCAGCGCCGTCTCTTTAGAGTAAATGAAGAGGGGACACAGGAGAGGGAGGAGGGAGCGCTTGTTTTTGTGTGATTGCAGCAGCAGGCGTTCAGTGAGAGCGGTGCAGGCAGAGGCAAGAGGCGAGAGAAAACGGATAGAGGATAGTTACAGTGGCAGCTCTCTGATGCCAAAAATGAAACAAATGTGCATCCTAATTAGAGGTATTGGTGCACTAGTGCTACATCAATTTGTTTCTGATTCATGTTCAGCATTTAAGTGATACAGGCCGTCTGAACAGAAACATTCGAATCTTACACATTAAAGTCCAATACATCGGATGCACAAGTGAATTTGTTACACCCCTTGTATCCAGTAATGTTCAGATGCATTTTGGTTTGTGCAATTGACATAAGGCAGGATTGATGACCTGTACTGCAGCCCACCACCAGGGGGTCACTGAGTAGGGGTTGGAGGATTGATCCCAAAATATCAATACTTCCAGTTCTTTTCATTTTCAAAGATGGAGTCTGGTGAATAGGATTGATACCTAAAAGGGACTAGTTTCAGTTTTTCCTCCACCTCTACTGCTGTCTGTGTGCACACAAATGACACGTCATGCCTGGGCAGCCCCCGGCGGTGCACACTCTGACCAATATAATCTGTCACATAGTGATGGGTGAATGAAAGAGGGGCTTTGTTTGGAGATATTTCACAGCTGTGAGTGAGGATGGTAGGGGAAAGGTAGGAGGGCTGTTTGCTACAAGTTGGTTTAAACTCTCAACAAGACATCACAAGAAAGAGAACTTGGATGAAGAAGAGGAGGACAAGGGAATGCCTCAGTATCCAGACCCCCGACCCAGAGACAGAGTTGACTGGCACAATGTTTTTTTTTAGAGAGGCTCAGGCAGGAACATCCAGATTTAAAGTAGTCAAATTAATATTTTATTCAAATCGGATCTTAAGCTTTGATCAATGTTACATTTTCAAACTGTAATTGCCCATAAACAGATAGCTGTTACTTTATCAGACCAGTTAAATATATTTTGAGACATTTAAATAATGTACTCAGCCCATTGAAACATATTATCTAAATTAATTAGATCCCTTAATTTTAGAGGAACTGACTATAATAACATCTTTTAGTGTAAATGTGAAATGATTCCTATATTTAGGCAGATTTAGTTTATAGATGATGCATTAATCTCACGAATAACGGCACACTGCTCTCTCTTACATCAAAATACATACATAATAATAAAAATCTCAATCATAAAAATTATTGGTATTGGCAATTCTGGTTCTAAATTACTTGGTATGGGATCAAAAACAAAACCATTGAGATGCTTTGGCTTCACTTCTGGGGAGCTCTCATGTTGTCCATTTGTCTATATATACTCTGTGTTCTGTGCCACTTGGAAATCAAAAGTGAGCTGAGAGAGGATGTTGCCCCCAGCAGCTGTTAAAAAGCTGTGGCTTAGTGAGATCTTATTTCAGGGATAGGTTCAGATCTGTTTTCAAATTCATCTTCATACAACACAGAGTTGGCATTATGAACACTGAAAATATTCTATCAAGAACTACCAAATATTTGCATTATTGATTATTTTTGCAGTGCGTGTACTTAACATTTGGTCGACAAAATGTCACAACATCATAATTTCCTAAATGCCACTGTAATGTCTTCAAATAGCTTGTTTTATCTGACCACCAGTCCAAAGCCCATTAACATTCAGTTCACCAGACAAAGAAATGCAACTCACAACAAATGTTTAGAACTTTTGCTTAAAAAATAACTAACGATTATTGAATATCAAGATGCTTTCAGTTATTTATATTGGTGGCGAATCAATGAATCAGTTCAGCTCTAGTTTAGTTCTTAGTGGCTAGAAACATTCCTTCTTGCTGTCAGTGAAGAGATCCTTCTGAACTTGGCTTGATTGTAACGACAAAATCCACATCAAGTAAGTATTTTTCTAAGTTAGTCTTCTGTACAAGACTTTCCATG
The DNA here is from genome assembly GCF_056507025.1 of Lutjanus erythropterus. Lineage (NCBI taxonomy): Eukaryota > Metazoa > Chordata > Actinopteri > Lutjaniformes > Lutjanidae > Lutjanus > Lutjanus erythropterus. Next base: position 36,116,929 of record NC_139334.1, on the reverse strand, counting down.
TCAATAATAATTTACCATGCTCTCTTTCATTTCCTCTAAGCACTTGATATTATGTCATGTGAGGGACCACTCAACATGCCAGGAGGAGGATTTAAAATAGAACACTTGTCCTTATCTGCAGACTCCAAATCTGCTAGTCAGTGTTTGTTCATCCGAGTGTTATACTTGTTTTCCTCATGCACTAATTAATGTCAGTGTCAAAACTAGATGAAAACTAAAGTTTGGTCAACAGTTGCTGGTCATCGCAGTCACACACTGCATGCTTGGTAGTACATGTATGTACAGAGCTCCAAGGTTAAATAAGCAATAATATATATGCAACCTCCGGGTAGACTTTCAAAATAAAGGCACAGAAACTACTTGATAAGATTTAGGAAAAGATCATGGTTTGGTTTAAAATAACTACACTGATTATATATGTTACACACCAATAGGGGTGTATCGGATCGTGCTTGGTGTGTGTTCCTGAGGTCCGTATGGATCTCCCCTATGGCTCAGGCCGCATGTGATCCACTGTGATCCATTTCTGCACTTCCACTGTGCAAGGGTCTAACACTGAAAGACTTAAATACCATGGAATTTGGGTAGATGGAGAAAAAACTTTGAAAAATCAAAAAACAAAAAATTGGTTTTCTATATAAAAATCAAGTCAACTTCCCAATGTTTTGTGGGAAGACGATAATTGAAGCTGTTTTTCTATCTATTTTGGATTATGGAGATGTGATTTACCATTGCATTTTAGATAATACATTTAGGTGGTCCTCTCTGTCTCAGAGGCAGGACAAGCACATGTACCTGTTTATGTACAAAGCCATCACTAGGAACTTGCCAGCATACATTTCATCTATGCTAGTTTGGCCTTCTGGATCACATCAAACTTGATCTGATGACTGGCTTTACCTACAAGTACCCCGACTTTTTACTGAGTTTACTGCTTTTAAATTCTATGCCTGACCATCTGTAACTCTTTACAAAACACCCTAAAAATCAATATTCAGGTGTGCCTGGGTGAATTCAGATCCATGATCAATAACTGCACTTCCTCTGTTTATACCTGTTTTATTGAATTATTTAGTATTTGTATCTTGTATTTTTATGAATATTATTCATTTGTTGTTTTAATTGCTTCATTCACCTTGTAACTTTTATTATTTTTATCTTTGGTTTTTATATTGTATCTTTTAAACCATTGTCTACAGGGCATCACTGTAAATGAGGGCCAGCTCTCAATGACTTTAAATAAAAGTTATTATGTATTATTAAATGTAACCATCATAGTTTAGAATACAGTCTTACTGTCACTGTTGCACATTTCAAACAAATAATTCATGAAATCTCAATTCAGAGTTGCAGTGTGAAGACTAAACGGTGTGTTGACTGGGTTTTACTCTGAAGTGCTCTGACTGATTTAAACGCTCTCACTCTCACATCTCTCCAGTAAAACCCGACCCGACCATGACTTCAGGCATTGTCACTGGTGTAACTGGGAAAGAGCATGCCTGTTATTATAGAAATAGACCATAAGATGTTTATTGTAACTTCAGTGATATCTGCTGCCTTTTCTTTAGACACACAGCTCCTCTCAGCTCACCAGAGCAGCTGAAATCTCTTTGCCTGTCTTCAACACAGGCTTCATTGTTGACTGGCTATTACTTGTGATGTTTGATCAATCAGCAGAGTGCAGTATACGAGGTACTGCAAGATAGATATTTATTCTTCAATATACAACCAGGTTGTTTAGTGGGATTTTGATGTAATTCCATCCTTGATCGATTGATTAGGTTGCGTACAATACTACTACTACTACTACTACTACTACTAATAATAATAATAATAATAATAATAATAATTGCAATTCTATTATACAGTACAGTGTATAATTATTATATGTATTGTGGTATGCTATAACAGTTGTGTATTATAATATACTATAATACAGCAGAGTGTAATATCAGAAGTACTGTTTTATTATAATTATTCCATCGTGCATTATTATTATTATTATTATTATTATTATTATTATTATTATTATTAGTAGTAGTAGTAGTAGTAGTAGTAGTAGTAATAGTAGCAGTAGTATTACTATTATAGTTGTGACTACATACAGAGACAGGCAGCTGCATCAAAGCCAAGTGCATTTTTAAATTAATACAACTCACCAATTCCAACCCACCTTTAAGTGAAAAAAAAAAAAATGCTGATCTGAAAAATGATCCGATTGGTGACTGAAAATGGTGATATTCAAACTGTGACTTTTGTGATCAGTTCCACCTCTCCCTACTGATGTAATGTCTTTAAAAGAAGCCAGAGTTGACTGTTTCACAGTGGACATGAACCCCACATCTTGGTTGAAAGTCCTATGTTTAAGCCATTCACCCACTCCACCTGTCTTTATACTTCTTAACCTGACTTTGACGGCATATTGAAATGTAATATTAGGGGCACCTCCAGAAATTATGCTACAGGGGTACATACAGCGTAAGAGCTTGAAGCAGAGGGCCAGTGACCACGCTGCTGTATTTGATGAGTTGTTAGTGAGAATGAGCTGATTTCACAGAGGTTTTTATGGTACTGGAACAAAACGTCATATGACGATAAGCAGTCATCCAGGAGAAGTGAACAAGGTCTTGTTAAAGACACTCTTGGCTCTGCCGAGACTAAGACCACTAGATTTTTCTATGTGAGACTGCTAAATCCTCGCATTAACAGTTGAATTATGAGATGTATTTTACATGAACAAGGACTGCAGATTTTACAGTACAGGAGGAGCTTCATGGCTGATAGGAATAATGATTACAGTGATACACTGATTACTAACTATTAGAGTGTTCAAGTGTACCTTAAACCATCTGTGAAAGGTTTCACACAGAACCCCCTATAAGAGGTTCTTATGTAATGGTTCCACCCAGAACCTTCTGGGGGTTCTATCTAGAATGTTTTCATATTCCAAGAGTTTTATCTAGAACACACTCAGGAGGGTCAACCAAAAGCTTTGTTAATATTCCAAAGATTTTTTCTAGAATCCATCCAGGGGGGTCAAACAACCAATCTTTCTTCCAAAAAGGTTTCTTTGAATGAATTCTTAATGAAACACTTAATCTTACAAAGAACCCTTGACAAACCCTTTCCTCAAAAAAGGGTTATTTAGAAGTAAATGGTTATGAGTAGAAATTTGGTAGAACCTTTTTGGAACCCTTATTTCTAAGAGTGTAATAAACCAGACTTCTCTTTTAAGATTTGTCTCACTGGCTGTCTGAAGATGGTTTTGAAGGAAAGTAACACTACTTTTGCAGCCATCTCTGCTGTCTGTTGTTCCTCCTCTGTGAGTAGACAAATTAGAAAGATGTGTTGTCTGCTTCTCTGGCAAGAAATATGGATCTGTGTCCATCAGTGAGATTACATACTGTCCAAAATAGTTTACTCAGAAGAAAGAAGAAGTCTGACTAATAACATCCTTTTGTCCCCGAGGCACTTTAACCAAGGAAGTACAGCATCCTGTTTCTCAGCTGATTCTTTATTTATACTGTGACTGTGATCTTAAAGATTATTTTCAGCTCTTAATAGAAAGGATAAAAAGAGTTTATCTTTTCACATTACAAAATGTAGATTCAAGGACTTTCTTAAGGTACTATACTGCTCACAATATTGAAATTCAATGCAGACCATATGCAAGTCTAGCTCATATTTCAATAAAACCATTCTTTTCTTTTTTTAAAGCCATTTCTCAGTGTTGTGAGCACCATTAAAGGAACAATTGAACACTTTGCATGTGGATGCCCAGTCAATGTTGATGGTAAATGTAGTCAATTGAAGCAACAAATCCCTCTGTGCTGCTGTATTGACAGAGAATCTGTTTTGCCTTGGAAATAGAAACTCTACAGTAAAGACATACAAGTATGTCTATAAAAATATCCTGCAGTTGAACTGAGTAATCTTGGTGCATTTCATCAGTGATTGATTAAGGAGATGCAAACTTTTGAAACTATACCAAGGTAATTATGAAGCTAACTTTTTCTGAATAATAATGAGCAACTTTAGATAGAAGAAATATCTGTCTCCATCACATTATTCATGCTTTCCTGAAGAACGTATGCGGATGCTTTCTTAATTGATATCACAAGTGGTAAGAATAATAAATGGTGTTTTGTAAATGACTTGATCAGACCCTGCAGTGTTGTGCATAATAATGATCATGTATAATGAAATTTCCAACAGAGAACTCAAAATTCAGACCTACCAGTTCAAATTGAACACACCATAATACATGAGAGCTGCACTGACATGAAGAGTGAGACAAGACAGAAGAGGCGAGAGGATCGATCTGTCTGTTTCTCACTGTAACACAGACTCCAGTCTGCAGTGTAGTTCACACACTTCATGCTTCATGATCAACCAAAGTTTTTATATCATGTTGACATTTCTGTCCATACTGGCACTCTCTCTCTGTCTTTCTGCTGTAATCGGACTTCTTTAATCAGCTGAAGATGTGAGTGTCATTATCTCTGTCAGGACTGAACAGTGTTCATATTAATTTATTGCAAACTCATTTGTTCAGTTCACTGTTCACCAAAAATGTACATTGTTCATGCACAATGCTGAGACCCCTCAAGATAATTAAAAACCGAGCAGATACGTTAACATGTTCACTATTTAAAGAATATGTACAGGTACTTAACAAACTGTAATGGGCTGTCATTCTTACATATTTGTTAAGGTGGAATCAGAAAAATGCTAACTTCTTAGGGAGGTTCATACCACACATCTTGTTCGCAAACCACAGCTGATGTCCTTAAATGACAACTGTAGCCACTGTGTCATATTGTATAGAACTCAACAGTGAGGTTCTGGAAGTAAAAATCCTGTTCATATTCTGAATAGAGGATTTAGATTATTTGTCATATTTTTGTAACCATCTGAGGTAGACTTAAGATGAGCCATAAGATTGTGAAATGATAGTTTATCCTCTTGTAGAAGCCACAAGTATGTTAGCTATTAAAACTGTCTTAAGAAAAATATGTTTTATTCGCAATGTCACGTAGAAGTATTTCACTTCCTACAATCTCAAAGTACAACAGTGACATTTTTGATTGGCGGACCTCTCTGTTACCATGGAAATGCTTACCACGCCCACAAACAGTTATTTCCACTAGCAGGCTAGCTAGTTAATGTAGCTAACATGAAATGCACTAATAATGTCGTTATGCAGTGTATATAATTTATATACACAAAAAACACAAATACAATCTTGCTATTAACAATATAAACACTATAATTATAACAAAAGTTAAACTTAAGAGGAAGTGGTATAATATGCAGTGGTTTATGGGATGAGTAGTTCCTTCACCTCTTAACAAGATTATGTACACAGTCTTGTACCGTTGCTTCATTTTTTCTTTGCACCAAATCAAATGTTTTTATGGTCATGATTCAGCTCGTCGTTGGTTGGTTTGGTTCCGGGTGTAAAACTCTGAAGGATTTTGTGAAACGTCACCAGAGGGAATGAACAAGAAGTTCACTTCTGAAACTGGAGCTGCTGAAAAAGAAGGCAGTCACTGTTGAGCTCTATGGCAAAACACAATTGCTCAAAATTTTATCAAAATTGCAATATAGCCTGCAGCAATTTTCAAATCGCTTGAGGAGCAATATGTGTTAAGTGCAAAATGTGTGTCAAAATACCATTTTAAATGAAATATGTTGCAGAAATAGCCTGCATGCCATATTTTTACAGACTTAAGAAAACATCTTTGTTCGATATAGATCATTGCAAAACTCACACCATAATGATGTGTTTTAAGAATAATGACATAAAAATCAGAATTCCCTCTAATATTGCAAATCATATCACAATTGCAATATCAGTAAACATAACCGCAATTACATATTTATTTAAAATGATTCAGCCCTAGCTTGTAATTAACTACCTAAACTACATGATCCACTGTAGTAAACTACTGAAAAAGCTCCTGAGATCTGACTGTAGTTAACTACTGCAAATTGTAATTAAACTGGTATTTGAACTACACTCCTACACTACATATACCATGGTCCTAGGCAGAGTGAGATCTGAAGCTGTGACTTTGAAGACTTCACAGGTCACAAAATAAACCCCTCTTCCAGATACAAAATGACATAAAGTGCCACAGATTGAGGCTGTTGTTTGTCAGTTTTGGCCAACAGTTCTCTGTGCATGCCCACATCTGCACACAGTTCAGCAGTGAGGCTGTTTAACTTGTTTTTTTTTAATGGTGTTAAGTAGACTTTAACAGCAGTCTCTTGACTTTTGAGCTTGCTGCAGTCATCCTCAGTCGTAGTCAGACTTCACTCTCCATACAGACCTGCTTTTATCACCGAGCTCTCCTGCATGCACATTCTTTGAACAGTGTGTGTCAGTGACCATTCTGGGACGGATCAGGTTCACTTTTGGAGATATGTTTTTAATTAAATGTGTAATGAGGTAAATAAATAATCAAGAGCAAGAGCTTTCCTCAACAACAATTCAATTGAATGTATATACAGTACACCTTTTGTGCAAAAACATGGATTCAAAAGACATTGTAAGCTGATAACTTCAAGGCACATATATATACTTTTTTTTTTTTTTACCATAATAGTATTTTTGCTGAACAAAAGGGAAGGAGTTGGTTTTTCATGGGTTAAACATACAGCTGATGGCAGATGTGCTTTTTTTGCTGCTCATTCTGTGACACCCACCATAAAACACAGCTTGCACTAATAACATGACCCCTTACCTGTGATAATGTATTAATCTTGAAAAGCAGGTGAAAGCACTGCAGACTGCCACTTTCTGTGAATGTTTAATGATTGTGACCTTTAAATTTTCTTTTTGAAGCAGAGAGAAATCCCATTTGCATAAAAAATGTGCCCTCTTCCCAGAGCAGGAATTTAATAATTTGCATCTCTATTGACTGTAGTGGCAATTAAAGAAAGGCGCTGTGTTGACTGTGATGACTTGATTAAAAACAGTCACAAGAAGAGTGTGGTGGAGTGTCTGCTTTCTACAAAACGATGCCCTCTAGTGGTGAGTGTGGCAGATTTGTGCCTGTCTCTTTTCTCCTTGTCTCATACAGGATTCTGCCAGCTGCTCTCAATATAATGCACTGCAGCTACACAGTGGGTTCTGTGTCTGTCATGGTTACAGTATACAATGACTTCAAAATCATTCACTATTACTGAAAATCAAAATGGAACCCAGCCTTAAAGGCATACTTTGGATTATCTGATGTGGGCTTGTATGAGGCACAGGTCGATAGTCAGTGTCTAGGTGCCGGTCAGGACACTGCTAATTAAGGCTTGCCTGTATATTGATATTATATCAATATCATGATATGAGACTAGATATCATCATACATTTTGGATATCATTACATCATGATATGGCAGAACTGCTGTCTTTTGCATGACAGTAAAGTGGTGTTATTTTCTTAACTTACCAGACTGTTCTAGCATTCTAGTATTTGCCTTTACCTGCTTATATCCACATTATTCCTGATTATTTATCAAAATCTCATTGCATTAATATTTTGACCAATACTCAACCCTACAATATAACAATTATAGCAAAATTTTGTGCAGTAAAATATTCCGTCAGTTTTTTACTATGATATATATGTTTAGATAAGCAGTGATTAATTAATCAAATTAAATCTAATTAATGCCAACTTTTTTGATAATCAATTAATCAGCTGATTATTCTTTTTAAGAGAAAACAATCAAAATTATTTGATTCTTCTCTGACAATAAAAGGACTATCTTTATGTTGACATTTGAGGACATCATCTTGAGCTTTAGGAAACACTGATCAACATTCCTCACCATTTTTTGACATTTTATAGACCAAACAACTAACAACTAATAATAAACTAATATTACTGCTGCATTAATGTATATGTTATTACTGTAGTACATGTTTTAACTACTTTATATACTATTAGCTAGATTAATCTACAGCAATGCATTGTATTTTATAAGATTATCCTGTGTTTGCACTATTTGAAGATTTACAGTATGTTGTTTTACAGAAAATGTGTATATTGACATATACAGTATACTGTAAAACATATGGAGATATTTTTTTGAAGCCATGTTGTCAGCCCTACTCCCAGTTAGCAGAAACAGAGATGCACAGCAAGTTACCAAGCTATGCAATGCACTACTGTTGATGGGACCGGCAGCAAAAGGTATCTTAGGTCTGCCTAAAAAAAATCTATTTCAGTTTAATTGTATGCTAGATTTTGACTGTTGTTATATAAGCCAGTTTTCACTCTCTCCAAACCAACCAGACTCCATGTGCAAAATCAGTAGTTTTATCTCACAGACCACAGGAGCTGCTGGCCTTGTTCGTTTACTTCATTTGTGTTGTTGTATGACTTGTATGACTGGGAACCCAAACTGTCCTTTGTCACACACAAACACAAACAAGCTAATAGATTGAGGCCAGCAACTGCAATGTTTTCTCAGGTAAAATGACTGATTTTGCCCATGGAGTTTGGTTGATTTGGTGACAGTGAAATTTAGCTTTTATAACAGCAGTTTCCTGTCAGTAAAGTAAAACATTTTTAAATGTAATGTGGATTCAAACTGATATTGACTATTTTAGGTGGCAAAAATGTCTTTCTTTGCTGACCCCATAGGTGAGCTGACCGCCATCTACAAGTACCTTATACAACCCCACAAATAATCCAAACTATCCCTTTAATATTTATAATAACTAATGAATTCTGATTGTACATGTCCATGTGCACAGAACTCAAACAGCACAACTGCAGAAACCAATAACTTATAAACAAATGTTATATAAAAGATATCGTCCAGTTAGTTGTATAAATTACATTTCTTGAAGACTTAAAATAATATTAACACTGTACAGTGTCCAGTAAAGAGTGGGTAGTTGTCAGTAAAAATTCTCCTGATGCTCTCCAAAATCATCATGTGCGACAAAAGTCTGCATCCTGAACATTGTTCTTGCAGTAGACTGTGCTGTTGTTCCCCAGGGGGCAGTCTCGGAAGCTGATGCCCCCATTAGGGGTGTAAATAGGCTGAATACGGAAATCTCCCTTGAGGAGCTGCTCGTTGTTGAGTGAGACTATCTGGAAACTGGTCTCAGTCATTTCCAGGATGGAATTATCTTTCTTGGTGCCTGCCTCGCAGTAGTCGTCTTTTCTGCGACCCCGGTTGTATTTCCATTTGGTGGACGACTTGGATCGGCTCTTCTTGTGCATGTGCCAGCAGAAGATGCTGAGGAGGACCACCAGCACTACGATCACAGCCCCGCCTATCAGCCCAGCCAGCAAGAAAGGCGAGCTGGGTTCCTGTTGCGTGGCCTGCTCAGGCCCCGACGGTCTTTTGTTGTTTTCAGGGCTGAAATATGCCGGTGTTGTCATGGCCTCAGTGCACACAGTATCATCTTTGGGCCGGTAATTATTGAATGCATCCAAGGGAATGACACAGATCCGATAGGTGGACTTAGGCTCAAGATTAGCCAGTCGGATCCCCCGGTGATCCCCACCCACTATCCTCTCCCTGACGGTGTCCCCTGTCAGACTGGGACCCATCCGAGCCCAGGTCACCTTGTAGGCAGTGACTGGAAAAGCGGCCACCCAGCTGACATGGATAGCTGAGCCATTCAGTATGGCAAACGTGACCTGCAAACTCTCCCTTCGGGGGTCCACAGGTTGCTTAGTCCTCAACACCCCGCCTCTGGTTGAATAGAGGGTGGGTGATGTGGGGAAAGGTCGCTTGGACGAGGAGGAGGAGGAAACACGAGTGACCAGGTGGGAGTCTGTGGATGAGGACAGGGATGGGGTCAGAGCAGTGTCAGCTGGCGAAGTGGGGAGGGGTGCTGGCGTTGTGCTCTGCGGGCACTGGACCAGCTCACCGCTCAGCTCCCTGATAACCATGCCCCGGAATTTTTCAGGTTTATGGCACATGAAGCCACGCACGTTGAGGGAGGCTGGCAGAGATTTAAGCCACGACACCACCCATTTGATGCTGCAGTCGCACAGCCAAAGATTGTTCCGGACAGTGAGCTGCCTGAGACTGACGAGGCCATCAAAGACCCCCGGTGTCAGCGACTGCAGCTGGTTGTTCGAAATATCCAGCCTCTCCAGCTTGTGCAACCCTGCGAATGCCCTAACAGGGATGTGATTTATCTGATTTTCCTGAAAGTTTAACTTGACAAGAACCTCCCCTGGGAGGAACGGGGGAGGGTATGTGAGCGAGTTGCGGGCCAGAGACAGCTCCCTCAGGGTGACAAGATCCTGAAAGGTCCCTGGGGCAATCCCTTCATCTGTCAACAGATTCCCATCCAACAGGAGGCGCTGCAGGCGCGTGACATTCCTAAACGCTTCTTCTGCAATGACTGCGATCCGGTTCTCATCCAAACGCAACTCTTTGAGATCATCTGGAAGACCGATAGGCACGCTGCTCAGGTGGTTTTTGGTGAGGAAGAGCATCTTCAGGCTCACTGCCTCACGGAAGGCCCCTTCCTCCACCCCTACGGTAGAAATTGAGTTATCATCCAAATGCAGCTCCTCCAGCCAAAGAAGCTGAGCCAGAGCCACTCTGGAGATGGTCTGAATGTTGTTCTCTTGCAGATGGAGAATCCGTACATTTTTGGGCAGGTTGATGGGGAACTCGTCCAGCTGGTTGCCATAGAGATACACAGTCTCCACGGAGGCCACGTGGTGGAGCTCCAAGGGAAAGCCAGCGTTGTTGATTTGGTTGTTGTGGAGGTAGAGGGTCTTATAACCCTCACCGATTCCCAGAGGCACTGAGGTCAGGCTCCGCTCATTGCAGTAAACAAAGGTGCGATCACAGCGACACTCCTCGGGACAGTTTGATGCCCGGGAGAACTGGAGGTGAAGGCCTAACAATATAGGTATCCATGGCCTTATATAGAAGGCCCAGTCCTTATTCCATAAACGCCACTGTATCTCCATTTCACACGGATCAGAAAAAATACACCAAATCAGAGAAAAAATGATAAGAAATTAGGATTTGAAGAATCCAACAAAACAGTCTATAGATTTTGGCTGTTGGCTTAATAACGCCACCATGTCCAGCCTGGTGCTGAAGAAGGTCTTGAGTAATCCCTTAGTAATTCGTTGTCCTAAGCTTCCCAACACAAGAGCAATGGTCTCATTAAGCGATATGATTCCTTCACCAGCCACTGTCCATAATTGAGCTGGGAGACATTAGTAAAGTCCATCACATTTTCACTCTCTCTTCTCTTCTACCGTTGGGTAGAGCTGCCTGCACGGCACTGAGCGCTGACAGAGCCATGTACGACACACCGGAGGGTTATCATTGGATGCCCTCTTCCTCGCTTCCTCTCCCTCTCACGTCACACACTGCTGGTTCCTTGGACTTGACATTTGGATCCAGAAACCTGTTGCAAAATAAGAATAATGGGCAAATCAGTCCTTTTTTTCTTCTCCTCCAAATGCATGCTTTCTATTAAAGACAAAAGGATTTCTTTTCCCCTTTCTATCCCCCAAAATGCAAAGCGAGGCTTTGTAAATTGGGAGAGCAGAGCAGCGTGCATACAAATGACTTAAAGATGTGTTACATATTCCTCAGACACACAGCTAGAGGAGAAGGATTTTTGAAAAAGATACTAAGGGCAAAGGTTTGGTAAAAACAAGTTTAACAAGTCTATATGCAGATTAGTAACGTGAGCCCTAATCTAAAATGAAAACATACACTAAGCGGATTCAAACTTTTTTCTTCCTTCCCCAGTTGATAACCACAAACGTGAACAAACTGACAAAAAGAGCATTTTGAAAAAAATTCTAAGGATTAAAACATGGCAGCCAAAAGCATTTTGTGAGCAGTGAGGTGTGAGGTGAGCTGATGAAGGAGACGACTGGCCTGCTGATGAGCACCGTGAATCTGTTACCCATTCCAGCCCGGGAGGATAGTGTCCTGCCCCACAGCACTAAGGCAGCGGTTCTCATCCTTTTTGAGCTGTGACCCCCATAATAATAAGGTTGGTGATCATGACTGCTCATTCCTGTCTGCACGAGAAACTCAAACATGAAGATCCTTGCTTTGACTCTCACAAACACACTTTAAATTCTAAGGAAAATTATATCACTGGTACAGGCAATGTAATGTAAAACACATGGACATATATATGTAGATACTGCATTCACCTTTAGATCATACGTCAATGTTGCTGCCATATTGGTCAGGTAAAGACTTTACCTTTGCTAGGCAGGATTCACGAGATCACAAGAAAATTAATCTTGCCAGGCTTCAAGTTATCCGTTAGTGTCTGCATCAAAAGTGGTGCAGCCAATCAGCATCCTAGGAGGAACTATGGGCGGTTATGAGCGTGGTTTTAGGTGTGATGACAGTGAAAAGTGTTAATGGAAGTGGCTTGTCTCAAACAAGCAATAGTGGTTAGCATAAAGATTGTGATAGCAGTATCAGTTAGATATCAGTTATATTACAGCTGGAGAGCATTTCTTCTTTGAAAAAAAAGCAAAGAACGTCACGAGAAAGGATGTTTTTGAGAGTTTGATCTGATTGATTGAAGTTAGTCCATGTTAGATGTGATAGACAGATGGTTCATCCAATCACCTGCCAAGCACTTTTACAAATGCCTGCCCTTTTCCAAACAGTTTTTTAGAATGACTTCCCAGATGGTTGTGTGTAACAAACCATCTGGTGTATCGGTTTAATCAAGACTAGCCTGTGAACAAATACTGTAAACAGGGGAGCTGTGTTTTTTTTCTGGATAAAAAGCACTATAACATTTAAATTTTGTGATTGATAGATTGATAGATTAGTAGAAGAGTAAATACAAGAGTTCATAATCTACATGGAGGAAGTTAGGGGAAAAAAACTTTTTTCCTACTACATGAGTTACTGAAATTCTATTGAGAAATTTAAACGTTATAGTGTTTTTTTTATCCAAACAAACAGCAGTTCACATGTATTTGTTCACAGGCCAGTCTTGACTGGACCAATACAGCAGCGACAATGACATACCACAACAACGGGCCAAAGCAATCAATGAGGCGTCTCCATATTATATATCTGTGGTAAAAAACAATTCCCCTGTCTAAAATATGACCCCATATCCCATCATGCCTATTGTTGGACTGAGTAGTGTTTTATGTTTGCTATTTCATTTTAAAAAACTGCAAAAGTTACTTTGTGTTGGAGTTTGTGTCTGTTCAGAGCATGGTGGTTTATGTTGTATTATGAAAATATATTAAAGTCAACTCTGTAGTCCTAAATCAAAGCTGAATAAGAATTATGATTTAAAAATGTGAATTTTGATTAACATTAAGAGAACTCTGAGACTCTTTAAAAAATAAAATGGCTGCTCACTACGACTATGCTGTGAAATGAAAAAATGTAACAGCTGTCAGATATTCCATTTTACAAAGTTGAGATCTATGCTGACAGAAGTGTCAGGTCTTTTAAATAATTGAAGTAATGTGTAAAATTTGTACTTTTTTTTTTTTTTTCAATTTAATAAAATAAATAAATAACAATAATAAGTCAGTGCCCCACTCCAGAGCCACTGAGTCAAAAAAGTCTGGACATGACCCTGTATATGATATCAACTTCATCAGCTGGCTGTCCACTACATCAGAAGCTTACTCTATTATATTTATTAAATATATGTTCATAAGGAACACCTTGTGTGTGGTCTTTGTATTAGAAATGATATTATATGTTGCTTGTCACACTGACAAATCATATTAACAGAAACTGTGTGTGGACAACATTATAATGGTATTTGTTACTTGAATAAAAATATATAAAACTTTTTGATGATACAGCTAATTAAATAATCCTGTTTTTAATGCAACATAACCCCTTAAACATTTCCTATGTGGATTCAATTACAATGCTGTGTCTGACGAAGTTAACAAACTCAACATCTCAGCTACAAAAATTGCTATTTAATAAAAACATTAATCACCAGGAGGCTGGCCCATTACAAGGTTTAATAGCCAATAATTTGACCTTAGAAAATATATTTTCCTGTATAATTAATGAGTAAAAGGCAACCCCCCCCCCCAAAATATGTTTTTATCCCAGTTCTCAAGAATGAGCATTTTTATTCTTTTCTCACAACTGACTGGCAAACCTCAGACATTCTATTGCGACCCCCTTGGGGGGTCCCAACCCTCAGGTTGAGAACCACTGCACTTTAGAATGATAAAGAGGTGAAAGACTGGGTGTCAGGTATTACCACAAGACTTTCCTATGAAGCCACATATGTGCTGTTATTTTTTGCTAAATTATACTTAGCTCATCTCTTTGTTTGACTCATGAAGTTTGACTGTGCTGGAGGAAAGCAGCAGTGCAGGATGGTGATGAACGCAGCCTGTCAGTGGAGATAAGATGAGACAAATTCCTTGCACGGGGACCAAACTAAGATCGATGTGGGCCTCTCACAATGAGCAAAGGTTCAACTGTGCGCACAAGGTCATAAGATTTAAATAAAGTGGAGAGATTTACCAGTCAACAGCACATTTATTAGTTTGTTCTAAGGCTGCTCAATTCATCTAAATATTATGGAAATTGCAACACAGCCAAGTGCAATATCCAAATTACAAAAGCTGTAGTTTTTTGATAAAGGTGTAATGTGTGACAATACAGCATTATAATAAGGTACTGTAGTGCTGCAGAGATGTCCTGGCCTACAAATCTCTTTGTCTGGATATATGAAAACATGTTTGTTTTAGTGATCATGAAAACTGTTATGAAAAATGATCTCAATCACAATATCTGTGCAATATGGTTTTTTTTTTCTTACCATATTGTGCAGCCCTAGTTGGCTCATAAACAAAGAAAAGACTCATTCTTTAGGTGAATTCAAGAAAAATATCAATAAAATTCCTTCTGCTGCTGCACTTATGAGTTTACAACCCAGTCGAGTCCGTGCACTGGCACGGATGATCATGTATTATTAGTGGTTGTTAGCGGGGTGGTAGCGATGATTAATAAAATGGCACCAGGCAGCAGCAGCCAATTGACAGATTGCATTGATTTGTGGCCAAGGCAGTTCAATAGTTATGTAATGTTCCTTGGGGGGGCAAACAAGGCATCAAACTGAGTCCAATTATGGTGACCCGACCTCACCGCGGTTATTATCAGCAGGGTCTCTGGCATCAAATCCGGAGACATCCTGTATGTGCTCCTTCAAATAAAAGTAGCCTATATTAAAGAAGAAGAGTGGCTTTGTTGTGGAGGAGAACTGTCCCAGTTTGGAGGATAAACTGGCGGGTAGTTGATTCGGTTTGAGTCCATTCCAAGTAATCCATGAGCACCTTCCTTATACCTTTATTTAATTTGTTTATTTGTTTTTACAGCGAGAATGCAATGGAAAAAGTGTATAAAATTATTGAAATGCACTAAAACTGGTGCAGTTTCACGTTTATTCTGGCTTTTATTTTGAAAGGAGTAAAAAGATATTCCCAGAAAATTTGAACATTAGAATACAAATTAAATTCTAGGTTTAAAAAATAAATTAATTCTGGACCATTGGCATTAATATCACGTTTTCTTACCTTCAGGAAAGCAGAAAGTCTCGCTTCTGCACATCCAGCCGGACAGCTCGTCTCTCCCCAGCTGCGTGCGCTCACACCGGGCACAAAGTCCGCATCCCGCCCGCTGTCTCCGCTCCCAGCTCCCGCTCCCGCTGCGGCTCCGGACTGCTCTGACTCGGTTTCCCGGTGCTGCTGGTGGGGAACTGGAACATTCTGCTGAATGTGCAAAGTCCTGACCGACGCACAGCCAGGCTCAGGGAGGAAATAAGGGAGGGAAGTTCAGGTCACCAGCGGTCCGCTGCTCCGCATCTTTTCTCCCCCCGCACCGCCCCTCACTCACACACTCACACACCCGACCCGACACACAGAGACCCTCGGCCGGCCGCGCTGCTCCGAAGCTGCCGCTGAAGAAGTTCCTCCGCTGCCTTCACAGCAGCAGGAGGAGAAGAAGAGGACATGAAGCAGAGGGGAGAGCAGAGTTAGAGGCTCCCAGCCGGACACCCGCAGCTCCGCCGACACCAGCCCGCAATATCAAGTCCATAGTCTGTGTAAAGTGTTCCAGAGACTGGCTGATTCCTCCTGAAGACCCGAGACTCTCTGTGTTCTGTCTGCCTGCCTCAGTTAACCAACCAACCAACTCTCTCTCTCCCTCTCTCTCTCTCTCTCTCTAGTCATACACCCCCCTCTCTCTCTCTTCCCTCACTGCCTCCTTCACCTCCTCCTCCCTCCTTCTCTCATTTGATGGACGTGTGTGCTCATATGTGTTTAAACTGTATTAAAAACAGACGTTATAACAAATTAAAATAAATAAAGACACAGTCCACACAGTGAAGGAATGTAACTAAGTACATTTCCTTAAGTAGGGGAGACCAGGATGGTAATAACACTTTTCAACTCTGCAGTTGTTTTTGCTGGATCACAGAGACTTTAATACAGTGGCAGATCTAGACCAGTTTTACTTGGAGGGCCCAGTTATTTTCAGTCAGTCTGAGTAGCAGTAGTACACAAAGTAATAGCCAAAACCAACAGAAGACAGCATAATTGTGATTCAAGTCTCAACAGCAAGGACTGCCCACATGTCCAGGGCAAGTGAAATGCACTGAACAAGTAAATTTAGCATCTCACATGCCAGGAAAGTAGTCAGGTCAAATCAACTTTTATTTATTTATTTTTATTTTATCTCAGTATCACAAATCATAATTTGCCTCAGGAGCTTTACAATCTGGACAGTGTGTGACACCCCCTGTCCCTGTCCTGTGTTAATTATTTTACTGATGAGAGGAAAAACAAGAGATTTTTAACTCTGTCTAAATGCACTTTTTTATTGTCTCATTTATGAAGTAGACTAAAATGTCCTGTGTTGTTTTCCTGATGAGAGGAAATGAAAACAATGAGATGGCCTGTGAATCAGCCTAAATGCATTTATTTGTCATTCATAAAGTTTTAACGTGAATGTGTTTTTTTCAATAATGTGTCAGTAAAAATGCTCAGGATTGTTAGTCATTTTTAAAAGTGGGCTGCCAAGAAAAAAGTTTGGTAAAGTTTGTTTGTTTTAGACCCTTGAAAAAGTAAGAGGGGAAGAAGAGAAAGAGTAAGGGGAAAAAAAAACTAATTAAGCATTTTGATAATGGATGAAATAATTTAATTAAGTAAGTAATTTGTCATGCAAAATGTCAGAAAACTCAGTTTTCAGCCTCTCAAATATGGAGATTTCCTATTTTCTTTGATAATTATCATATTTAACCAAATATATTTGGGTTTTGGACTGACAAAATGAGACATTTTAAAGACATCACCCTGGACTTTGTGAAACTGGTATGGACATTTTTCCCTCAGTGTTACAGGGACACTGGCCCCTGTTGCCTTCCCCTCCAGAACTGCCCCAGCTCATTTGTCTACTACAAATAAAATTCACTTGTACATCTACTACACAGTCACAGCTCATGTGAGTTAACCTCAAATATAAAGAGTTCTTGGTGGCCTCGTAGCTCAGTTGGTCGTCTGCAGTGACTGTGGCTTCATCTCCCAACTCTCTCTCCCCCTGTCCTGTCATATCTTCAGCTGTCCTACAAATTAAAGGCATCAAAATCCCCCCAAAAATATAAAATACAACGAGTTCCGTTGTTACTGGAGTGAGTTATACCACTAGTAATTAAAGGTAATTTGCTGAAAATCCAATTTATAAAATAACAATACTGAAGAATAAGTAATGCACAGTTTGTGACAGGACACTTTCTGAGCACGTGCTGAGTGTATTCCTGAGTGTGCATGTGTCAAATAAGGGTTCAGTCACTGTCACAGTTGTGGTAAGTGTAGCTGGCTCCTCCTGGAGTGAAGCCTTTGTGGACCCAGAACTGACAACATACACCCAAACTTCAAAGTGTTCCATGCACACAATGCAGAAAATTCTCATTATTTTAACGAACTGTTATAACTGCCCCCACCTCAGGCAGCCATTACATGGCTAACTGTTTCAGCATGTTGCTTGAAGGCAGCACAGAATGCAAAACATCAAATTAAACCAGAGAAACTGCTTCTTTAGGGTCATTAAATTTTACTTTCTTACCACAAAAATCTATTTTTTTGTTAATTAATTCCTCAATGTCACACACAGAGACATACCACTTCTCTTGTGAGCTCTAAAAGGAAGTGGGAGTGTACCATACTGATGACATCACTGCAGCTCTTTTCTGATAGCGCAGACTAAGAGGGTTACAACCAACCTAGTGTTACAACACTCCCCAGTCTCCCCTACTAAAGTACAAATGCCAGGTACTTGTACTTTACTTGAGTATTTCCATTTTATGCAACTGTAAACTTACCATCCCGTTGCTGTTCAGTGAAAACCATGTATTTCCAGATGTGCTGATGTTAGATGTTCCTGATTAACTGAAGGATGAGATGTTCCTTTATGTGGTGAGAAAATTCTCCTCCTCCTGAAGCTAAATACACTCTTTAAAAACCCTCTTAGATCAGCTGGCATTGTCACAAAGCTGCAAACTGTTTTTTTTGTTTTTTTTTAGATTTGTGGTTCTAACAGAAAAGCCCTCCTAAAACATATTATGAGCTTGTAATGATGCATTGCTGTTGATTAAACTAGCCAGCAGTCTATAAAGTAGTTCAAATGAGCACAACTTTAAAGATCTATAGTAGTAAAATGCAACATACACATTATTGCAGCAGTAATATTCATCCAAATACATCAGATTTTAAAACACTGACAGGAAACATTTTACTGTGGAATGACTACTTTAACATTTACGACTTTAAGGAAACATTTGGCCGATAATACTTTGATATTTTTACTTAAGTAAGGCTTTAAATGCAGGGTTTTGACTTGTAGTAGAGTATTTTCACTGTGTGGTATTGGTTCTTTTCTGAAGTAAAGCTGCAAATACTTCTTCCACTGTATGTCAACATGTGTAAATGGGCAACTGTTCAAAAAGAGACAAACAGAAATTAATCAGCAGTAAGAAGAGTTGTGTTCTTCAAGCTCCTCATCCTTATAAGTCCATGTCCTCTATTAATCCACTTTAATCCCTTTTCCCATTTCCATTGTCACTTTTCTCATGTACAGGCTTGTGGTTAAAACCAACAACATAAATGCAAGAGAAAGTACACACAGTTAGTGCTTTAATCATGCCTGAAAAGTTGAGCCTGTCAAGTTCCAATGCCGACAAAATTCTGTTCGAAGCAGAACCTGTCCCTCATTAGCATATTTTAGCCCAAACCCGATTACAGCCTGATGTTTTTCTTAACAAGCTTCCCTCTATGCACCGAACACAGTTTTCAGTGACAGGGACAAAACATTCAGTGAACTGAAACTGGCAACAACTAAATTGGGGAGAAAAATGAAAACAAATAAACAAATAAATATAGGACAGTCTGAACCTGACATGAGCCTGTGAAATATATGAAGGGCACAGATTTCAAGCACTACATACAATAGGATAATTACAAGACAGCAGGGCCGGACTAACCCCTCTATGGGGTCCTGGGCCCCAATTTAGCCCCCAAAACATGTTCTCTCAACCCTTTTTCCTAAAGTCAGGATAATCTTTACTTTAAGTTACTTTTTTTGGCTAACAATTTTTGGTGTGTTTAAAATAAACTTTTCTATATCCTGCTACCACAAAAAATATACCGTATGTACCCTGCATTTAGAATGCATGGGTAAATTAGAACTCACCTGGAAGAAAACATGGATGCTTTTAGTCCTATTTAGAACATTGGGTAGTGATACACTTCAGCCTCTTGTGGCTGTTTTTTTCACCTGTAGAACTGGGTAGGGATAATAGTTGATCAAAAATGTAAATATAGTAATTGTTGACCATCAGCATCTTAGTTAATGGGATTAAGTATTATGAAGAAGCACTTATGCTAAATTTGACACAAAACAATATGATTTCAGGTTTTGAAAGATTACATGCTTACCCCCTCAAACTACTTGCAGTGGTTTGGTCCACTACTTATGTATAGCCATGGGTCTCTTTTTACAACAAAAATATTAAATATATGAATTAAGTGACTAGCAATTATTCAGACCATCAGAACAAAGTGAGAAATATGCACCAATCTATAATATTGTCATTTATTCCTATATGCTGTAATCTCAGTCAGCACTCCTCTGGCATCTTTATCCTCCAGACTTTGTTTGACCACACAACCTAAGTATTTTCTAAGTGTATTCTTTTTATTTTATCATTGTGTTTTCTTTATTGTTTGGTGCATGAGAGGTGTATGTTATGTCTGTATATTTCTTGCTTACTTGCTTAGTGTTTCCACTACTTGCACTGTTGGCTCAATTGTAAAATATTTCACAACACAGTGCACACTACATAGAGCCATGTTTATTGAGTATAATTCAAGGACATTTCACACTATAACATCTGTTTCACTGCTGTAAGAGCAGACAGAAAATGTGCTTTTGATAACTTGCTCATGAAAGAGTCACTGAACAGTGTATGCAAAGTATGTTAATCTGACTTTACACTTTAAGTTCATGTTCCAGACAGCAATATGCAGCAACTGCATGTGCAAAAATGAGTCCAAATAGTGAATTGGAGCCATAGACTGTATACTGAATAGGTTTTAATCCTGTTTAATATACAATCTATGGCCGAAGCGAGTTGTTTCCCATTGCCCCCTCTTCCCAGACTTGAGGATGATCAGACAGGAGCTCCAGAGGAGAGCAGAACACACACATCATAAATTGACAATAACAAGCAATGGCGAGTCCTCCATTGTAAGCTGATTGGCTTTTTATAACTGTCAATTGTCTGTTAATGTAAAGTTAAGCCTGTTATCCTGAAAAAAAAAGCCCGCTGCTCTGAAATAACACACTCTGGACGATGACTTAAGTGGCTGCCTGCCAAACTCCATTAACATTTTGCTCAGTTTAACCGTTACAAAAATCTGCACCTTCTACAAGATAATTAATGTTCTTTTTACAGTTCAGGAACAGACATTAACTCATTATGCAAACATACGGCATTAATTAGAACTCAAATTAAAGAGAAACAGGTAAACACAAATTGAATTAGAAATTTTAAAGCAGGACACCGTGACTGGAACATTGTTGTCAGCTTAACATGTTTCCTTGATCTTTGGTGACACATTATGGGAATTTTAACCTCTATTGGTAGAAATGAAATACAGTACCCATTAGTGTAACATATCCATGTATGACAGGAGTGAAGCTCAACTGCGGGACTTGTGCAACCAGAGAGAGCCCACCAATATAAGGGCCAAGGTCTCATGCCTAATAGCCAAAGGATGAAATATGAAGATCAGGATTCAAACCAGGGACTTCTTGTAACACAGTCAGCTGCAGTATCCAGTCAGCTGAGAAGTCAGGCATGTTTGCAAAGGCTGATGCAGCTGTATTAGTGTGTTACATTAGTATAATTCATTATAGTCACCTGAAAATAAGCATTTTTATTATCTTAGAATGAGCCCTTTGTATCTACAGAGGGAACAGGTCCTCCTTCATGGAGGACACCATGTCACACCATTTTTCTACAGTAGGCCAGAACAGACAAACCAAACACTGACTATACAGCCTTTTGAGTTTTGCAAAGCTATTGCGCTGCCAGCACAAGTGATTTTGCTATCTTACGCCAGCGCAAGTGCCATTTTTGCCATGTGGGTAAGATAGCAAAGGCACTTGCGCTGGGTCTGTGCCGCTGTGGGCGGGAGGTCTAAACATGAAGGCAAAACGAAGGCGTGGCCGGGCGCGTTTGCTATCTTGTGCTCAGCACATTGGGGTAAAACGTGCTTGTGCCTTAGGGTCGTGTCTTGTGCTGATCGAAAGCAAGCGGGAGGCGCAAGGGATTTAATTTATTCAAGGCGTGTCCAAATCCACCTTTGCCATCTTGTGTCAGGGGCGGGAGTGATATTTTGCCGTGCAATAAGCAATAAAGTGTAAATATTGAAGTTAATAGTGCAGGTATGTGTGTCTTGCCCTTGGCTGATGTGTGCACCCTCATCTCTACAATCACCAAACACCTTTCATTTATGTTTAAAAGTCGTGCACATCCGTGTGTGTCTTTGAAGTTAATCTCACTAATAAGTACAACAGTACAATTATTATAATAATAAGCCCAATAAATCTCAGCAGACCTGCAAACGGGATCACAGCTGATTGTCTTTATCAGATGAGTCAGCATGACAGAGCAGCTGTAGTGTTTATGTCTGGATGTTTGTTATGATCCAGTAAAACAATTATGATCTATAACATATAAAATATACAAGACACTATATTTGACCGCACGAGTCCGGCCCAACCTGAGAGAAAAAGTTATGTGTGCTTCTATCAGAGCTGGTTGGATATATCTGTGCGTAATTTTGCGCACTTCAAACTTAAGAAACTCTCTCTGATTATTTCGCAGCGGGTCAGAGGAGGGAGGATGAGAGGAGGAGATGATGATTAGGTGGGAGAGGAGAAGAAGGAGGAGCACAGACAGCCGCGTATCTGCTCCTCCACCTGGCTCAGGTGGGCCAACGGAACCGGGAAGCTTCGTGGCTGGACTGGATCTGTTCGCTTCTCCTCTCTACTGCACCATCTCTCTCCCCCTCTCCTCAGTCAGCAGAGTTAATGATGATCATGATGAAAATAATTAATTATAAAATACAACATACTTTCAACGTGCTTCATGTTAAAATATAAGCAGTTACATATCTGCATGACATTTGCGGTTCATTTATTGTATTGTTTTTTGCAGGCGTTAAAATAAAATAAATTATTTACACGTGAAGCTGTTTTGGAGACGTCCTGCTGTCTCCATATATCGCGTTTTCATTCCTCGAACCAGGAGCTCTGTCTCCTGGCTTTGAAAATCTTTTCTCTTTGTTTCCTCCTGGTAAATCCGCCGTCATGCTGCCTCCGCTTGTGCTGCTGGCTCACCTGCCTCTCAAAGGTGATGAGAGCTGACTTTCTGATTGGTTTATTGCATGTTCAGCCTAAACTCACCTGGGAATTAATGAGGGCACTTGAGCACATCTGATAGGTGTATTCTGCTTTGCGCTGGTGGCGCAAAGGGCGGGGCAGGGCAAAATATCACTCCCGCCCCTGGCAAAAGTGGATTTGAACAGCCTTGAATAAATTAAATCCCTCGCGCCTTGCGCTTTCCAATTGCGCTTTCGATCAGCGTAAGATAGGGCCCTTAATGTTGGAAAGTGAGGGTGTGAAGAGGTGTCTGCAATCTGCATGCTCACCACTACATGCCACTAAATCCTACACATTGACCCTTTAAGAGTCATGTTTTACATTTTGTTTCAAAAGTTTTTTTATTCTGTGTAAATATTCCACAAGAAAACAGTTTTGGTGAAATAAAATGTGTATCTTTTTAGGCAGAAAAGGCAGAATAAATCATAAACATCTTATTTCCTGTAACATTTAATAGTTTTCCTCTCTGGCTGAAATCTTTACTCTGCTCTCATTTGTAGTATCTGAGCTGCCCAATGTGTCACCAACTCCAGCAGCAGATGAGAAAAAGTCCCTGACTTGACCAGCCAGGTTTTTGGTTTGTGTCCCTTAATGAACAGCTTCTGCTTGTAGGTAGATTCTTATCAGCAAATACAGACTGAGTCATCCAGCAGGCTGATGAAACACCACCGAGACGTCTACACACTGCTGTTTTATTTAGAAAAATACATTATTTAACATTCGACTGGTCACTGCTTTGCCCAGATGAGACTGATTTCTCCACCTTCAATCATGTTCAGATATCCCGACAGATGCACACACACACACACACACACACACACACACACACATGCACACATATGCACACACGTAGACTCAGCACACAAGCTGTGTTGATAAGGTGTTTGCACTCTACACTGGGCTGAATTCTTAGCATCGGTGGACATCTGTAACACACTACTATTCAAACAACAGCTAACCTTCAACCATGCTCTCGGTAGATCACACACACGCGCACACACACACACACACACACACACACACACACACACACACACACACACACTGTGGTTTATTCATATCCTCTATTCACAACTCTCTGGGTCTGAACACTCGCTGCCAAACAGCACATCTGCTGCTGCCTCCAGCCACTCCAATCTATTAAATTAAAATTCAGCCTAAATCTGTCTGCAGCTCATCACAGTGTGTATGTGCAGTCCGTGGCGAGCATGACGATGGTGGTTCAGTCCAGCTTGTTTGTGCCGTGTCACTGTAATCTGGCCGCTGGTGTGTGTAAACTCGCACCAGCCTGGACAGCTGCTCGGAGGGTTTAGTGCAGGGGTTGGGGAGTAATGGATTACCTGGATATGTGACAGGATTACAGAGATCTGTTTACAAAGCAGAAAATGACTGGGGAGATCTGTTTGTTTGAGTTATAAATACTGTCACTCTGAAATAAAATGGTAATTACAAGTTAATGAAAGATACTTATTTTCACAGTGGACTGGTTCATTTGGTTGAGCAAGATTGTTTGCAAGCTTCATGAAAGAAGACAAGGATGTGTGTGAAATGTTCAAAAGATCAACAGTTCTCACAATGTCTTAGACTACAAACTTTCTGGGGTCATTTATTTGTTTTTGTTTTTTTTGCAAAGGTTTTTGATACTAAATGATTATAAATATGATTATAAATTCCATTATACCCACAGAAATACTGTCATTTGATTTTACTTGTTTAGCTGTTCATATTAGGATATAGGATATAAATTTATACAAACTGCTGCAACACTGTAAATAAGCCAGTCTGAAGCACTAATACATGATCTGTTTTCCTGCAGCCTTCAGCTGTGTGTGTGTGTGTGTGTGTGTGTGTGTGTGTGTGTGTGTGTGTGTGTGTGTGTGTGTGTGTGTGTGTGTGTGTGTGTGAGAGGCTGCAGGACTTCAGGACTGTCACTGGGGTCAAGATTCAAACCCAGACTCTCACAAGGTTTTAATTCACTAAATTCAATTATAAAGACAGTTACTAACCAAATTTACACGGTTACCTAATTGGTCCATAAAGATTGTGAGGCAGTGCAGCAGCACAGACAAACTATAAAAATGATGAAATATTATTAGAATATTATAGCAGTTTTCCCCACAGGGCCTAAAGACCAAATACATTACAGACAAAACTCAAGCAGCACTACTATAAAATTATTTATTTTTACTTTTGGCACATGACTATCAAAAGCAGCATTTTTCATACTTAAAAATACATGCTGACTTTAGTCACATTAAATAAATTATAACTGGCTGGCACAGCAGTGAATCTGAGAACACCCTCCATTCCCTGGTGCAATTACCTACTTGTGCAATATATCCACACAGCTAAAATAACTATTAATAAGCTATAAATATATTCAATTGAATGAATAAGTTCTTATTTGTTTTTAGAATTTTTTGTCATATACAGAAATGTAATGATGATTATCAGGTTATATAAAAATTATGTTGATGTTGTCCATAGTCAAGTCTCTATTTGGTCATGTAATGACTTTGACCATCAGAACGTTACCCATGGTTCTGATTCTGGCCCAAGTGGGGCACCGACTTATGCAGGGGTGGCATGAACTTAGAGCACAGTTTACAGCATTTTGTCCACTGGAATGGCACCTTAGAGGACATTTTATCACAATTTATCTCCCATAAAATTGCCCTCCTTTCCTCCCCCCATCCACTAGCGGTACCTTCATTCTACCTCTTTCCTCAGGCTGTGAGACTGCTAAATTCATCCTCCATCATGAAAAACACTTGTATATGTATGATTTTTTATTTTAGTAAATTAAGCTTGTAAAAGAAACTAAAGTAGGTTATAGAAAAGAGAACAATGCACATTTAAAAATACTCATCAAAACAGTTGGTTCAATCTAAGGTCCCTCCTCTCACTGGTCAGATAACCAATCAAACCTGAGGATAAAGAAAGGGTGGCCAATGCCCCCCCATGCCATCCCTTCTAGAGACATCCCTGCTGAGTGACTCATTCAGCTATAAAATCAAACACATTGATAGGAAAATATATATGCACCTAATGGTGTGTGTGTGTGTGTGTGTGTGCTTCATAACTAATAACTAGCACTATGCTAGTGGGAGGGGCTTCACCTGCAACACCATGATGGGTCCATGATGGATGGGCCCCATCAGACCTCAGGCCTCACTCTGTATTTCTCCCACTGGACATCAAGGTCGTGTCCACAGTACTTTTTTTTCTGGAATTTAAAGGAGCACAGTGCTGATTTTACACTTTATGGCACCCATACTCTATGCAATAAAAACAATCTTGCCAGTTTAGTAGCCTTCATATAACATCTAATAAGATCTTGGTTGCAAGTGTCATGCTGTACAATATCAATTTTGAGGCTGTCACATTGTATGATGGATGTCTGGTAACTCACTGCAATATTAATACAGAGGAAAAAACAAAAAACAGATGCAAGCAGAGACACTTCACCATCATCAAAGCATCCTTTTGCATTTTCTTTTGCATTTTGAAAATGCACAAAAATAATTGACTACACAAGTTTTGGCAACAGCCAGTTGTGGCCTTGGAAGAGAGGGCAACACATAAAGCTTAGGGTTTATAGGAGGCGTTTGCATCATTTAATGTCATTGTGATGATGGCTGGTTTGTAGACGAGGGGGTAGCAGCAGTCACAATGTGAGAAGTTGGTCTTAAATTTCTGACACTGTCTGAATTTCCGCTCAGGCTCATTTTATCAGGTTTGATCAGGGACAGTCCAAACTCTCTGTGTAAAGAGCCGAGAAGCTTTACTTTGCAAACAGCTGTTAATGTTTTCTGTGGCTCTGATAATGTTACCATGGTTATTTCATTCTGGCCTTAATAACTATACATTTTCAACAGAAAACTGCTGCAAAACGGGACCATGGAGGTGAAAAGACTTTCCCTGAGGAGGATTTTATACTCCACAGTTACACACAGTGGGTTTTTTAAAGGCTATTGCTGATCCTTTTAAGATTCAATACCTTTAAATTTGACGAATACAAAGCATAGAAAAACTATTTTAAAATATTTACATAATAAGGGATTTGGTATTTCACCACCAGCCTCAGGGAGATAAAGTTTTTAGAAATATGGCAGATTTGTACTGTACCATGACAACTATGCAAACTTTGTCTGCTGATGAAGACTGTGTGACATGGTCAAAAGCACCAGAACAAGCAAGTATGTGGTACAATTTTTCTTTTTGTTTTTTCTTCCCTGATTGTTCTGACCATGCTAATAAATTCTGCTCAAATTAGAGCTGGTACACATAAAGTAGGGATGCACAACATTATCGGCAAGTCATCTGTAATCAAATAAAGGCTTTAAAATGAAATATTTGTAACACTTCTGCTGATATGACAGACCAATATGATGATGCTTTAAAGTGATAGTTCACCCAAAAATGAAAATTCAGTCATCATCAACTCATCCTCATGCTGATTGAGGATCAGGTTGTCGTGCATCCCTAACAGAAAGTGCAGAGTTTTGTGTCATATATTGTGATCTACTCAAAAAATCTGATTACTTAATAAATTGATAACTTAATCATGTTTTCAGATGTTCGTCTGCACAAGATTACCCAAAATGCTTCCCCAGCCCTCATTGCAGCCTTGTTCTGAGCTGTTGAACAGAGCCTTAAGGTCTGCCTCCAGGGGTGACTGCAGTGTTCCAAAACTAACCTCTGCCTTTTCTCAATCAGCCTTTTTCTGTAGCGCCATCAAAGACAGGAACAGGTTCCCCACAGCTCCAAAAAACATATCACAAGTTATCACAGTCTCTCCCGTGACGTTAAAAATTGATTATTAAGCAGTCAGTCTTGTCAGCACTGATTTTAGATCAGTGATTCCCAGCCTTTGTTCCTTGTAGCTACAGAAAGCTGAGCCCCCCACCCCCCAGCATGAACACAGACTTGCAGGTTGGTACAGATCATGGTAAACCTTGAAAACACTTGAATTTTAATGTTTTTATGGTTTAAAAAATGTTTGGATTTTGGACAAACTGCTTGTGAAACTGTAATCACATCATAATAGATTTCTGTCTGACTGAATGAGTTAGTTCACCTTTTAGATACAGAAATAAAATAAGACAGATATTTACCTAGTTAGATTCTATAAGAAGTTAATAATTAATTATTGATGGATTAATTGCCAATAAGAATTTCACAAATTAAACATGTATTAATTGATCATCAGTAGTTATATGATGTTTATCAATGATCTAGAAATGGCATTCATTAGATTAGTAAACTTAGAAGTCAATTTAAAATATGAAAAACAGAAAAACAAAAAAGAAAATGAGAAAAAAAGTGTTTAATATCTTATTAATTATAAATTATTCATCAGTTAATCAATTGTTATCATTTTCAACTGAGGAAAATGCACAAACTGCATAATCCTAATAGTAAGCCAAATCTACTCACAGGCTGGTGAGATATTTTGACAGTAAACTTTCTGTTACAAAACATAATTTTGATTGATAATATAACAATAACATCTGATATGGTGAAGAGGTAAAATAATCATTTTATATATAAATGTCATTTACCAGAGCTAGAAGGTGAAGGTGAAAGAAAATGAAAATGCTTGAAAAGAGTTTGAGTTTATAAAATGTGCATGAATCCTAAAATTGTTATTTTAGTTCACATGTGCAAATCTGATTTTGAGGAGTTCAGAACAGACAAAGTCTTGGGGATCCCTTAAAATTTCTGGCACCCCCTTACGTATGGACCAAACCCAGGTAGGGAACCAGTGTCTTAGATGTTAGCAGTTACCCTAGTGTGTACATAGACATTGTATGTTACCCTTGTGGGTACACATGCTGCTTACTTTGCCACTTATAATGTAGTTATTATTTATTTCTTACAGGAATTAGTATTTTGTAGCCTGTACCTACCATTTTTATTGTGTAAGGCAGAGGCATTGGTTACTTGGTCAATTAAAAATGTAGTATTTGTATATTTCATATTTCATATTGTACTTTAGATTTTATTTATTGCATCTACTTGTTATGTGTAGGACTGCAGATGGAAAGTAGTGTCGTGCTAAATCTGCTGCAACCATGTTTTTGTTTCTTGTAAATGATCAGTGTCATTGCACACTGTCCTTTTATAAATCAAATAAGCTAAACTAACTAAACTAAATCAACAGTGTGAGTAGATTATAATATTTTTAAAAATATTAAAAATTCAGAGGTGTAGTTTCTCCTAAAAGATCAAAAAGTGACATTACTCTGTCTTGATTTGTTTCCAGCAGTGATACTATAACTGTAGCTGATGACCCACAAAAAAATCTGCAATCCCAGCATAGCAGCCTAATTGATTTCTGGTTCCAGGTGGTCAAGTTACCCACAGCAGGGAGGGTATTCTGACCACAGCATCTGGTCAATAACAAGCCCACTGCTGTGCTGTCTGACAGACTCAAAAGAGAATGAGACCCCTGCCGCTTAAAAAAAAAGAGACACTCATATGATGATCATACTACATTTGATTGATTTCTTTTTCATAGATGTGAGGAGCAAAATGACAGATTTTCACATCAAACACACTTAACATGGTGAGTAGAGTTACTTTGACTAATAAATGATGGCCACAAGAACAAAAATAAGACCCAAGTTGCATTTTCCCTTTAACAGATTTGCCAATTAAGAAAAAAAAACACACTTTAGATAATCAGTTCATGATGGGTACATCTTCTCAACAGGCTTTTTTCACAGCGGATATTTTGACATGTGACAGATGTAAATAAAATGAATGACATCTGAATTCTATTCAGCTGCTTCACGTTCAGGGTTCTGCATTGTTCCTGCTGACTCACTGTCATGACTTACTAGGACACTTGAATAGAACAGAGACATTGTTCATCTCAAAATGTCTGGTCTGTACATGAGCTTACTGGTTTTCTTTGCTGTGTTACAATTTCACTTTTACAATTTATCAATTGGTAAGATGGGATCACTCATTATAATTAGTAATTTGCACTATTGCACAAAATAAAACTGAGGCTGATGGGAATGTCATGAGTTTTGCTGCTATTTGATCAGAAGCCTAACATCACCAGGGATCTCTGTTCATTTTTGATTTCCAAGAGGCGTCATCAGTGCGTGGACAGAGTGTGTATGCAAGATGGTGGTGCTTGGTTTGTTCTCAAGCAGGAACAAATGTTGGCCAGGGGATGGTTGCACCAACAGGACCTATCCCTGGTCTTAAGCTAAGCCGGTCTTAACTTGGCTTTCTAAGTCCAACCTAATAGTTATGCTGGTTAAATCTGCTAAGAGGTGTAAAGTCAAAATCTAGGTGATTCACACAGATATATACAACCTCTACCTTCTTGTCTGTGACATGAACAGAACTGTGTAGAAAATGAAAACAGTGCAGGTGGGAAATGAATTATAATCATTCAGACAAAACAGACATAAAAATTAAATATCATTTGCAGAATTTACAAGAAGTAGAAGTGTTTCCCAAGTGCTGTTAAACAGAGCAAGGATTTTTTAACCCAGCTTTTCCAAACATCTTAGTTTTATTTTGGATGCTTACATTATTTTACTTTGCACACAGAAACAAAATTAGCTCACAAAAACCAAAACTACCAGGGTCAAAATTATCAGACCCCCTGAAGCTAATAGTCAGTTGTGTATCCTTGCAGCCTGCAGTCATTTGTTGTAGTTTTCAACAAGTCTCAGACATGTCTCGTGAGGAATCCCAGTCCATTCTTCTTTGGTGAATCTCTCAAGCTCCTCCAGATTTGATGATCTTCTGGCATGGACCTTGGTCTTCACTTTACCCCACAGATTTTCAATGGGATTCAAGTCAGGGCTTTGTGCAGGCCAGTCAATAACGCTCACTTTGGTCTTCTGGAGGTAGGAGCGATGTATGTTTTGGGTCGTTGTTGTGGTGGAAGACAAAGCAACGACCCATACGCAGTTTCGCTGCTGACTGATTGAGGTTTTCTTTCAAAATCTTTACATATTCTTCTTTCTTCTGATTCCCTTCCACCTTGATGAGATTCCCAGTTCCAGACACACTGACGCATCTCCACAGCGTAATACTCCCACCACCATGTTTCACTGTGGGGACGGTGTTCTTTGGGTTACACGTCTCTCCCATCTTTCTCCAAACATAAGCAATGTCTCTATGGCCAAAGACTCTAGTTTGGTTTCATCTGACCAAAGGACACGCTTCCAGTATACATAATCTTTCTTCAGGGTGTCTTTAGCATACTTCAGTCTGGCTTGAAGGTGTCTCTTTTGCAGAAGTGGAGTTTTTCTTGGTCTGCAACCTCACAGTCATTCCTGTGCAGGGCTCTAGTGATTGTCTTCTTTGAGACTACAATTCCTGACTTGGCTAAGTCATTCTCTAGTGTCTTGGCAGTTGTTCTGGGGTCTTTAGACACATCTCTCACTAGTTTTCTTTCCAGAGTCATTTGGAAATGCTGTAATAACTTGGTATATCCTTCTTTGTGAGCGTCAGCAATTTTTTTTCTCAAGTCTAAAGTGGTTTCTTTTGTTTTTGTCATGATGTTTTCTCAGTGACAGCTCAAACCCTTACTGAAGTTTTTATACTGTGTGGAATTGGAAGATAAGCCTCAGTTTTAACTTGATTTTACAAGCTTTGAGCATTACAAAGTTAAAGCACATCATTGCACAACAGTGGTTTGTTCTATGGCTCAGTAGAAAGGTCAGTTCTTAAGGGGGCTAATAATATAGACCCTGGTCGTTTTAGCTTTTTCTGAAATAATTCTGTTATTGTGTGCAAATAGAAATTAAGCTCAGCATAAGTTCAATCAGGAAGACTTTCTGTTACGCTGCTTTCATTGACAACTTTCCTTTACTCTGTCTCACTCCTCCTATTCCCTCTTATCAGCTGATTGTGGGCGTTTACCTTCCTCTTTACTATCCAATCAGATTTTTCCACGGTCGCGTAGCCAGTCAGTTTGCTGCTGCCAAACTTTAAATCACCTCTGTCTTTGCTCCATCAGTTGTCATTCAGTCAGTCGCATGACCCTCCTTCAGTCATTGGACCCAGGTAGCCAGAAGATGTTCACCTCGATCCTCCTCCTCCTCCTCCTCCTGTCTCTCCTCCTGTCTCTCCTCCTGTCTCTCCTCCTGTCTCTCCTCCAGTCAGCAGGCAGCAGGAGTCCAGAGCCACTTCACCTCACCAGTCTCTGCTTTGCACCTCTTCACCACCACCAGTGTCTAGACCCCGAGGGGCTCTCTTCACTACAGGTTCATCACCCCTATTTATATATGTGCATATTGTTTTCTTTTACTCTTAGTCTCTCCTGATTAAAATAATTTATGCTTTCTATGAAAACTAGTATGTTTAGAAACGTTGAAAATTCCTTTCTCTGTTAAAAAAGCACTTGGGAAAAATTTGAAAAAAACATTCAATTTCATAGGGGGGGGGGTTAATTTTGTCCTCAACTGTATGTCTTTTGTTATTTCTCTCCAAGTCTACTGCTTCTTATTCATTATTACCTTGAACCGCTCACCAGTCAGTGTTTTCTTGTGCTGGCTGTACAGCTCTAGTGATTTTCTCAGTTCAATGTGAGATGAGATGCCTTTTCTTTATCTTTGATCCTCCATAACATTGACTTTAAATTAGTAA
Organism: Lutjanus erythropterus; assembly: GCF_056507025.1. Classification (NCBI taxonomy): domain Eukaryota; kingdom Metazoa; phylum Chordata; class Actinopteri; order Lutjaniformes; family Lutjanidae; genus Lutjanus; species Lutjanus erythropterus. The sequence goes on along the minus strand of NC_139334.1, from coordinate 36,084,326 downwards.
TGTTAGCCACAAACCAACAAGACAGACATATATTGTAACAAAATATCTAGTCTTGTGGACATTTACATGTATGCACATTGATTAGACTGACTGCTAAATAAGACTAGGCTTAAGTCTGATTATTGCAACTGATGCAAAGCCCATTCTTAAGACTGGTCTTAACTAAGACTTAGCAGATAGGACAGGCTTAGTAAAGACCAGGGGTCAGTTTCACAAAGCTGTTGCTTAGATATAACAGATAGTCAAGACTTCAGATAGATGTCAAAATTCATCCATCGCACAAAGACATTTGGCCTTTGACTATCTTAAGTAGGACTAAGGCACAATGAATTCTGGGTAAATTAAGACCTTGTTCAAAATTTAAAAAATAGCTGACCAAGTGACCACATGCTCAGCTCTGTTTACCCCAGCAGAAAATAAGTGTCTTTTGTACAAACTCAACTCTTGGAAAGTTTAGTGCAGAGTGTAACAATAAATATATATATATATATCTGATATGGAAATGATGGGTGAATATGATCTATTTAGGCCAAAAAAGAAAATAAGTTTGGGAGCCACTGCACTAAAATGGATGGCAAAGGAGATACCTGCACCCCAATGTGGCTGGGCTAGAAAGCCACAAAAAAGTCACCTTAGTTTTCAAATACATTCAAACAAAAGGTGCTGGCAGTGCAAAAAAAACCAAGGTGAATTCACCTTATTTTTTTACACTGCAAGCACCTTTTGTTTGCACACTCACATCTTAATTAAGGGAGTACCTCCTTTGCCGTCTATCCAAGTCCAGCCTCCATTACCAGCACATCCAAGATGTACTTTTTTGATGCCCCAAGTAGGCACAGTTTCACTGCACTCTGATGAATTAACCACTGCACTAAAACATGTTTTTGATAATGTTTGAGGTGAGAAATGGACAATATAGTAACAGAATCTTGATCCAAATTTGATCAGCACAAATATGGATCTTTCAGGAGCCTGGTGTGTTGTGTGTGTGTGTGTGTGTGTGTGTGTGTGTGTGTGTGTGTGTGTGTGTAATTTTTCAAATCTGGACCAGTGAGCCTCTTCTGTCAGTCATAGCCCATCCTACGTCCTGACCATGCATACTGTCCCAGCAGCCTTAAAGGCTCTGCTCTACAGTGTGCTGTTTTCCTACAGTACTCTGGTCCTGTTCTGAAGCATGGCAGCGTGTTCTGTGCAGCCTGGTCCTGCACACTGTGTTGAGGTGGCAGCAGTGCACAGGACTGTACCAGGGAAGATTCACTGTGTAGAATTAAAATACTGACACAGCCTGGGAGGGCTTTGACTCTCCTCTTGAACCCCTCTGAGAGCGGCATTGGTAAAACACACAAGTCTGACCCTGGGGGGCACACAAAGAAGCCTTTTGCTCTCTCTGCTGCCTGTTTTGAATGACGATTCCTAAAACCTGAGTGCTGTGTTGAAGCCCTGGGCGAGGAGATGACTTTAATAGCCCGACGCCTCAGAAACACTGTGACGACCCCGATACATTTTTCATCCCTCGCATCCAAGTACACACTCATAATTTGCCGATCATGTATTGCAGACATCCACCCGAGCCTCCACTTCTCCACTGTGCCTCGACCTTTGAGCACATGCAGCGCTGCTGCCTTTCCCACTGCATCTTTTACTATTAATAGAGGAGCAGATCGCAGACAGACACACAGACAGCAGCGGAGATGACAACAAAGAGGGTTTTGTCAGGACTTGGGGGGTTGACAGGCGGTTCAATCAGTGTCGGGTTTCTTTAATGAGGGTAAGGCTCAGTCAGGGGTGGATTAGCCAGCAAGAAAAAAAAGCCCTCAATCTTCCATCTGTTTTGGTAATTTTGTCAGGGAGGAGGCAGGCAAAGGGAGCAAGACAACGCTTTGAGAAAAGCATTCCACAGTTTCTGTTATAACAGGCCGAATTTAGAATGATTTAATTAGAATGTTTGTGGTGCTGACCTACTGATCAACAGTTAATATGATCACAAAAAGGAAACATGTTTCGAATCAAAAAATATTCTTGGGAGTAGAAATTTAATGAAGCAGCTCTTAGTACAAGTAAGAAATCTCTTCCTGTGTCCTTGAGGCATCTCCACAGCTTGATCGGGGATTCCTTGAATACTTTAATGAGATACTTGTGTATATATTTGCATAATTTTGTGAGGTTTTCTCTTTGTCATCATTGGCTGTTTTGTTGACAAAAAACAGACTAATTGAATTCACTTTCAGTTCATGTTTGAGGCTGGAACAAGATAGATCAAAAAACCACAAGAGTTGAATAGTTTATGAAGGAAGAGCACTGAGTGTACTCAAGTGTGTGTGTGTGTGTGTGTGTGTGTGAATGTGCTCAGGTACTTGAAGCAGAGATTTTGAGAATGAAAAAGTTAACATTACCAGAGAAAAAACCTTGATTTTTCATCAACAAACCTGTAGGATTTCCAGAACAATCAATACTTTGAAGAAGTTGTAATACACTGATCAGCCACAACATTAAAACCACTGACAAGTAAAATAAATAACACTGATCATCTTGTTACAGAGGCACTTGTCAGTAGGTTGATTATATTAGTCACCAAGTGAACATTCAGTTCTTTAGGTTTATGTGTTAGAAGCAGGAAAAATGACAAGTGTGACAGAGTGACTTTGACAAGGACCAGACTGTGATGGCTGGACAACTGGGTCAGAACAGCTCCAAAACAGCAGGTCTCAGTGTTCCCAGTGTGTTATGACTGGTACCAAAGAAAGATGGTCCAAGAAAGGGCCACGGCGTCATGGGTGCCCAGGGCTCATTCATCCATTTGGGAAATGAATGCTTAACAATCTGGTCTGATCCCACAGAAAAGCTACTGTAGCACAAATTGCTGAAAAAGATGATGCCGAGTGACAGAAAGGTGTCAAAACACACACAAAACAGTACATCACAGCTTTCCGTGTACAGGGTTGTGTAGCTGCAGAATGCTCAGAGTGCCCATGTTGACCTCCGTCTACTGCCAAAAGTGCCTACAAAGTGGACTTGAGCATCAGAACTGGTCTCAATCCGATCGAGCATCTGTGGGATGTGCTAGAACAACAAGTCCAATCCATGGAGACCCCATCTCAAAACTTATAGGACTTGAAGGATCTGCTGCTAAGGTCTTGGTGCCAGACACCGCAGGATACTGTCAGAGGTCTTGCAGAGTCCATGCCTCCCAGTTTTGTGGTTTTAATGTTGCGGCTCATTGGTGTATAATGGCAGTAAACTTAAGCAGGTCTTTTAGTTGGTTAACCTTACCGTAACCCTTACATACTGTTTGGGTCAAATTTGACCCGTTTTGACTTTTGACAGCAGTAAAAATACCCTAAACGTCATTCTTTTAGCCTGAAGTTTGATGACTTTTCCTAAAGTGACCCAAAATACACAAAAATGAAAATATTTTAAAATCTTATAGATCTTGTAGAGATGCTGTGCACATTTACACATGAGGCACAACAACTGTAACTTCCTTGATTGCTGACTTCCATCTGAGTTGTCTAAAAAATTATTTGAAATCTTCCTGTGGAGAGTTTCCTCTGTCCTGTCAAATTTAGTTTAGCTGCTTAAATTAAAGGATAAATATGGCAGTTGTGCATGCAAAAATGAGTACAGCAGTCCAAACAGTGAGTTGAAGCTGTAGACTCTATATAGCCTATAAATAAATAAAATAATAATAATAAATACATATACAATCCATGGTTGAAGCGAGTTGTTTCTGCAGGAGTGCAGGATGTGCATAAAATCATACATTGACAACAAGTGACACTGAGTCCTCCACTGTAAGCTGATCATGAGTATATAACTGTCAGTTGTAAAGTTAAGCCCATTATTGTGAAAAGAGTTGGAATTCAGTGGCTGCCTGTCTCACTGTCTGCCAAACTCCATTAACATATTGCTCAATCTATCCATTGTAATCATCTACTCCTCCTGATCTCATTCTGATTAATGATTTCTTATGACAGACACTTACTCATTCAGCGCACATTCTGTATTAAATTAAACTCAAATTCATGTGACACAGGCAAGGAAAAACAACTATTCTGGCCAGGAATGGAAATGTCAAAGGGGGACGTCACGGCTGGAGTGTTGCTGCAAGAGCTGCAAGTTTTTAACTCAACAGATTTTCTTGATCTCTGATGACACATCGTTGTCATTATAGGATTTATTACAGTGACTATATTACATATATCTCCTTTAATATGATATAATATTATATGATACATTATCGTTAATATTTCTGCTGTAGTGACATTACTGCGTTGGATCAGAGTTTAAACACCTGGAACTCCCAGTTAGCCAGTCATAATTGAAGAAGCTTCTCGACTGAGAGGCGAAACGTCTTCAACGTCTACCGAGTCCAGTTGCTTACGACAAGCCTTTCTATAAATGCATGCATGGAAGTGTCTCTCTTAATGGGAAGACACTTAACCTTATTTCACCCACTTGCAACCCATCTGCTATTAATCAGAATGTTAATTGTTATGGGCCTGGTTCTTAAAGGGAATGGGAGATGACACTTTGATTGGTTTAATTTATATTACACCCAGAACACACCATTGATGATTTAAGAGATGACATACAACCCCTTTGCCCCTTACTACACTTAAGATTATGTGAAAGTGGAGTCAGACACACCCTAAAAGCACCATGCACTTTAGACCATGTGCTATAGATTGTCTTAATAAGGACTTTTAGTTTTCTAATCCATTCTGTTTGGAAGCAGCAGTCAGGTTCAAGTATTGAGGTCTCAGATACCTACAGTGTAATCTATCAGGTTTCACAGAGAGGTGACAGAATTGGAAGAAAAAGTAGAGAGAAAGTGATCTCTCTCAAGAAAATAAATAGTCTGTCATTGTGGTGTACTTTTAGTTGCATAAGAGGAGCAATCAACTTTCAAATTCAGATCGCTCTGAGGATACCAGTGTGCTGTGAATAGCAATCCTCAATTCTGAACAGCTGATAGGAGAAATCTGCTGCTGCATTTACAAACCATGGAAAGCAAAGCTACTGTGTGATAACGCTGTGGGAAAAGCCATGTCTGCTTCTTCTCACTGAGTTTTGTAGGCTGTTGTAGTATTTGTTGGACGGAAAGCTGGTCAAACTTTAGAATAACAGGAAGTCATACCAGGCTGGGCACAAGTGTTTTTTTTTTTGTGTGAAACATTTCCAAGGCTGGCAAGTGTAGAAAAGGCGGCAGAGAGAGAGAGAGCCCCCTCAAAGATGTGGCCCTCTGTGGCCAATTTCACCCTCCAAAAACCATCCATCATGATTTTCCTGGTTCACATAGTGTCATTGGCTTGTTGACATCTGTAGCAGACAAGATGACACTCAGATTGGGGTGAGGGCGTTTCGTATGCCGCAGTGCACCCTGGGCTAAGCCTAAAGCTATGAGTAAATTGGCTCATCCTCCAACAGGTGTCATTTCTACTGTCTCCTAAACAACACATTTTTTTCCAGACAGCTGAAATAGTCAGTCGATTTATTATTAATTTCAAAATTTGACTTTTAAATGCAATTGCAAAAATAGACGTGTGTGCTATCATGGTTATCAAATTGCCTTACATAAATAAATGATTTGCCTGTATAGATTGTTATTAGAATCACTGACTTGACAGTTGCAATAATCACCATATAGATCGGACATAGTTTAACATTTAAATTTGACAATTATCATGCAATACTTTGGTTGGTCCACTTTGCATTGACACCACAAATGAACTTCACTAAAGGTAAGTTGGAAGCAGCATGGTCCAGTTGCTTAGTCCACAGTGGAGTTCAGTTGACAGCTTGCATATGGGTCTAAATAAATGGAACTAAATTGGCAACACACTCGAGTTAGAGTTGAACTAAGCCAAACAGGTCAGGTGTGAAAAACTGTGAGACACAGCACTGTATTGCTACAAACGTCAGAGTGGGACAAAGACTTGGTGACTTAAAAGTTGCTGGACTGGCCTTGTTGACTGGGATCACACAGGTATCAAAAGAAAACAGTTTTAAGAGGAAAACCAATCAGTCCAACTTTCTATTAATGGTCCAGAGTATAAGATTTAGAGAGATTTATTGGCAGAATATAGCAGAAATGGAGCATGAGCGTGAGTTCACACCAGCCTTGTTCAGTTGAACTGGACCCTGGAGTGCTTACCCCCTTGATGCAGCTTGTTTGGGTTGGACTTTGGGCATGGACCGAACAACTGGTGATGTGGTGTCTGGCTGCTGTCAAGTGAACTCTGGAATGGTTCATTTCTAGTATGAATGCCATTCAAACTGGGGTTGGACGGATGGATGGATGCCATCATCCATCGCAATACTTGATAGTCGTCTTCCACTGAGCCCTCTACCATTGTAACACTGTGATTTAAAAGTGCCTTAGAACTGATAAGTATTTTAAGGAGCCAGAGAGTGCAAAAATGAAGGCTGGGTTTATTATAACAGCAATAGAGGTAATTGGATGAGCTATCTGTCATGTCCAACACAGGCTAACTTCAACCAATGAGATCAACTCACCAAACCAAAGCTGAAGCAGACTAGAAGAGTGAAAACATTTCATTTCCTTTGTGGGTCAAAGTCTTTAGTGTCGTTCTTTGCTCTTCTTTCAATGAAATAATTCTCCCCAGTTCTGATATAACTGATGCTATCACAGTATCTACACTAACCTCTTCAGGAGCCGCCATTGTTTGTTTGAGATGAGTTGTTTCCATGGATTCTTGCTGTCGGTGCACCTAAAAGCATGCCTGTAGCTGCCAGTAGTCCCTCCGAGGGCACTGATTGGCTCACACCACCTCTGATGCAGACACAAATGAATGACTTGGAGCCTGGCAAGATGTAATCTCGCATAATCTCGTGAATCCAGCTGCCTCGCAAAGGTCACTCACAATTAGGGAGGATTTCAAAACTAAAACAAGGGGTCTTGGGATCCTCTACCAGAAAAATTGAGATTCATAGAGTTTGTTTTCTGCATTCTGATGACTTTTAAAGAAAGAAAATAACAAAATAATGAGTACACATTTTTTTGGCAAACAGCAGATCACTTATTAGCTGGAAAACACAAAGGGACCACATAATTTAGCCTAACCCAGTCCAATTTTAATTTGCTAATATTGACACAGAAAATGCTAGTTAGGCTGCTGTTAGAAAAAAATGTGCTCCTCTTCTCTGAAACAGGAAGTCTGAAATTTGTTTTCTTCCTTTTAGTACAGTTGCATAATCTATATACATATATATATACATGCTGAATAGTAACAGACATTTGTCAAAAAAAAGGAGAAACAAGGGAGAAATGTGACCCTGTAGGAAAAACGGAAAAATCAGGAGGGTTGGTATGTATGGTTTAGTGTGCTTTAATGAATATACTAATGATTTCAACTTGCAAAAAATGTCAGCTAACAGTGTTGTTCGAAGACAGCGTAAACAAACACCACATACACAGAGGTGAGCCTGATGTTAAAGGCCGATCAAAGAGCCGAGGCCCCGCCAATAAATAAATAAATAGATAAGAAAATAGAAAGCCAGCGAGTTAAACTGGAAGCTTTGACTGAGAGTGACCTTCAGTGAGTGTCTAAGATCTCTGCAGGGAGGCCCCTTTGATGCCTGCTGAGGATAGGAAAATGATGAAAAAACAATATCAGTCCAGGAGCAGATCTTAAAAGGAATGGCAGCGCCGATGTAAGGAATGATGTGCTGATGCAATTTGATTAAAAAAAAAGAAAAGGTTCACAGAGGAGCGGGGCGAGGTGAGGAGTGATGGTGTCGTTAGAGACTCCACATTCAACTGAGGGAAGAAGGAACATAAAGATGACATTATTCTCAAAGGATTGAAACTTTTCTTTCAAGATTATGTTTTCTTTTAAATAATTATCATGGTTTGGGGTCTTTGTCAGTCAGTACCTCTTTTATTTTGTAGTTCTTTTTCTTCCCTCTTGTTTGTGTGACTTTACTTCCTCTCTTTGTCCTTTTCTCCCCCTTTTGATTACTATTTGTTTCACCTGTGTCTAATTAGTTCCTTGCCTATTTAATCCTGTTTCTCTGTTTCTGTGTCACTTCCTTGCTGCCCTCTTGTGTCATCCCCTGTGTTTTAGACCTCTGTTTCATTTGTTGGACTTTGGATTCGTTTTTATGGACTCTGTGTTCCTCATTTGCCCTCTTCCATTGATTTGTTTTTGGACTTTGGATTCAACCTGCAACACTTGTGTAAGACTACTGAACATTCCTTTTATTTATTCAGTTTCATTGAACCAGTACTGCTCTCCTCTGTCTGCATTTTTGGTCGCATTGTAATTGACACATGTGACACATGCAACATTTCTTTAGTTCATGTTTAGAGTTGATTCTTTAAAAATGAAAACTTTTTCCTCCAATTCATCCTTTATCCTGGATGCATCTCACTGTCTCCCCAGTCTCTCTCCAAGAACTCAGTGTCTTTTGCAAGTCTTTGTAGTCTCGACAAAATGAGTCACACAAGTGGAAATATCAGTGCATCCATTTATACACATATAAAGTGATAGAAACCTGATAGTTTGGGAGAGAAATTCAAAGTTTCCTTCTTTTCACATCTACACACACCAGGTCAAACAAAGTTGCTGTGATTGGGTGACACTTCATGTTAAGACATTTATAATGTGTTAACAATTCATAGACTGCTTATGAATTTTAATAAAAGCCTTATGTGATTCTTATGATTGTGTATAACAACATTACAAACACATTTCTTGAGTTTAAGAGTTGAGTTTAACTAACTTATTATGTCATTGTTAAATCTGTACTATGCTTTTGTTATTGCTTTATTAAGATTTTTATATACTTAATTATGCATTTATTAGCAGCTAACTGTGCTCTTATTAACAGTTAACTGCGCATAAGTATTCTGAGGCTGTGTCTGTGATGTTATCCTAAACAATTATAAGAATCTCATAAGGCTTTTATTAACATTCTTATGCAGTCAAGCTGTTAACCGTTTTTTTTAATTAATAAAAATTAGAAATGTCTTATAATCTCAATAAATATATTTATTATTAAACATTTTTAATTGTCTCATTTACATGTTAATCTTAATCAACACAAGAGCCTTATTACCTATTAACTAACTTACAAACACCATAATGTAAAGTGTTACCGAACTAAAATGACATAAAACACTATCAGTAGATTTATGTGGGATTTATGTGGACAGCACAGCAACTTTTTCACCAGATAAAGTTGATATTGTGAGTGTGTTAGTGAACAGATGCCTACACATCCAACAGTTATAAATTCACATTATCATTCATGTAGAGTTGCGTTTGTGTCCTCCTCATCAAGTCCATTATTCACTCTGCTTTAGCTCTGGTTTGGTCTCCATCATTTAGCTGCTAAATGTTCCCCTGTGTTCACCAGCTTGTGTCTGCTGTGTGCGGATGAGAAAGTAGTGTGCAGAGGGTTAATCAGAGCTTTTTCACTGAAAACAGTGAATCAAAGCTTGATGAGAGCAATGACAGTGAACATGAAGAGTAAAGCTGTGAACAGTTAAACCAAAACAGTGAGATGAAAGCTGCTGAAAAGACCTGAGGCAAACTGAAGAGTTGGGTGATAGTTCTTTGTGAAGTTAGTTTTCTGGTAATGCAGCACTATGATTGACCTTTCACATTAGACAGCCATTTGATCCATTGATAATTAAGAAACAAAGCTGGCAGACTTGTTCGTTTCTGATGGAACATAGCTAATCAGAGCCATGAACCTCAGACAGGCCAGGATGAGAAAAACACCTGGAAATTAATCGTTGAAGGAAATTAAACCCAGTCATGTTTATTAAAGAAAATGCAATGAAAACCTGACGTGTTCTGCATGTTATATTATCCCTGGGTAACTTTTCTGCACTCTAAAAATCACAGGGTTAAAAATGGACTCAGCATGGGTCAATATAGTACTGATGCAATACTGGGTTACCTCTTACCAGGAGGTGTTTTGGTGTTGTTCTTACTGTGGGGTTACTGGTTTTCTACCCATAAGCACTGGATAAAATTAACCCAGTAATGTGGCAGTGCTATATTGAACAAGGCCGGGTCCATTTTTAATCCAGTGATTTAAAGTGTGTGAGTTCAACAAGCAGAAGGCATGTTTTAACCTGACATAACAGATGGTTTATACACAGAACCATCTCGGAAGTTGTCTGTTTGGAAAAGGGCAGGCACTTTCAAAAAACACTTGGCAGGTGATTGGATGAACCATCAATGCTTCTATGGACACGTATCGCTGTCATTATGCCTAAAACCACAGCTACCACAACTACCAGTTGTCCTCTCTAGGACGCAAGTTGGCAGCACCTCTTTTTGTGTTGATACAAATGGATAAACTGAAGCAAGATGGATTCTCGTGTGATTTTGTGATCTCATGATCTCACAAATCCAGCCGCCTTGCAATGTCTATGTCTACATCAACATTCCAAAGTAATCTATAGAGTTCATTCAATGTATAGTGTGTTTAGCAGAAAAACTCCCTCTCCTTCACATAGACTTTCATAAGACCATTCACAAGAAGAAGCTATTTCTTAATGTTCTTAATGGCTGCCGCCGGGTTGGAGTCTCCTTGAAATAAGATGAAATGAGCCCATGTTCACATTTTCTAATGAGTCATCCATTTGCTAGTTCAAAAGGACCAAGAGGAAATTTTTCTTTGGATAATTTTATTTTCTATGTTATATTTTACAGTTGGAAGCTGGTAGATGCTAGCTGTAGCTGCAGTAGTGGGCCAGTCATACACTCAATTAAAACAAAGAACATTTGCAGTGCTTGGCTGTGAGCAAAACCATACAAATGGTAATTTTTCCTCTAGATTTGGACACAAAAAGGATTGAATGCATGTATCGTTTAACAGGAAAAGTCTCAACACTACTTGATTCTGGGTAATTTCAGTTGCTACCTTCAAAGTAGTGAGAACTGATATCCAGCCCTATGGTTGACTGTGTATTTAATAATCACCACACCCTGTGATATATATTACACTTTACTCACTTAGTGCAGCTCCCACACAGTCTGTGCACCCAGGACTGCATTGTTGGTACACTCCACACCTACCTTGTTTGGTTGGTATGATCTACTTTTACCTGGACTAAAATTACCGGTGTGAAACCTCCCCCAACCACAATAAAGACCAAACAGCTGATCCTTGGTCTGATGAAAAGAAGTGGATTTAGTCTAGATCAAACTGAACTATGGTTTGGTTTGTTTTCTAGTGTGACAACATCTTTTTGCAGGTGTGCTTAGAGACTCTCACACAGTCTGTGCCCCTAAAACCACTGCACTTGTTGCACGTTTTTATGAAGGGCCATTTTACACCTACATTGTTTAGTTCGGACTACAGGTGTGAATTGCAATCATGATACAGACCAAACAGCCAAACCTTGGTCTGACAATATGAAACGGCCTCAGTCTGGATCAACTTGAACCATGGTTCAGTTTATTTTCTAGTGTGAAAACATTTATCTGGATGGTTCAGTAGGACCAATTACAAGAAGTTCCAGCAGAACCAGAACAAAGGGAAAATGATGGGGGGAAAGAGCTGCTGCAGAACATGAGTAGAGGAAGTGAATTCAAGTGTCAGGGTTTACTTGAAAATTTGGTCTATCAACTTTGTAAAGAGTCTTTGTAAAGAGTCAGACTCAACTCACTGTTGGATGTGTAGGCATCTGTTCACTAACACACTCACAATAACAACTTTATCTGGTGAAAAAGTTGCTGTGCTGTCCACATAAATCCCACATAAATCTACTGATAGTGTTTTATGTCATTTTAGTTTGGTAACACTTTATATTAAGGTGTTTGTAAGTTAGTTAATAGGTAATAAGGCTCTTGTGTTGATTAAGATTAACATGTAAATGAGACAATTAAAAATGTTTAATAATAAATATATTTATTGAGATTATAAGACATTTCTAATATTTATTATTTAAAAAAAACGGTTAACAGCTTGACTGCATAAGAATGTTAATAAAAGCCTTATGAGATTCTTATAATTGTTTAGGATAACATCACAGACACAGCCTCAGAATACTTATGCGCAGTTAACTGTTAATAAGAGCACAGTTAGCTGCTAATAAATGCATAATTAAGTATATAAAAATCTTAATAAAGCAATAACAAAAGCATAGTACAGATTTAACAATGAGTCAAACTTAGAAAGACTCTGACACTTTTCAGTTATTTTCCAAGAGGATGAGAGACAAAGGAACGGACTGACAACAGGGTGATGTCTACAAACCAATCAGTGGCAAGTATAGGGAGATGTAGCTCATGCTGGTGATGACAGGTCACAGGTTTGTCATATACAAATCTTTAGTGCAACATGAAACCAAAACTAAAGAGATCAAATGTTACAATGTAACAAAAAATGCGAATCTTGATTTGGACCATGGTTTGGACTTTCATTTGTGAAAATACTTCAAGAATGGGACAGGAAAACACAAAAAGTGACCAAAAGTCAATGTCATGATTTGCCCTTTTCATGCCAATGTTCCACACAAGGAACTTGGACACCAACCGGCTTACATGGAAAAATGACCTCAGCGGAAACACAACACACTGACTTTTGTTCTGCATTGTAAATGATTCAACTGTAGATAACTGGCTGGATGAACACAAGCCAAATAAGATTCAGGTTGTACATGACACATCAGAAGCACTGTAAAGAAGCCAAACAAAGCAAATGAAGTTTGAATGACTAATGAAAGTATGCAATGAAAAAATGAGGACAGATGAATGAGGACAACTGTAGAATCCTTTATCAACACTGAGGAAGATAAGGAGTGGAGAGGAAAACAAGACAGGAAGAGGATGAGGGAGGGATGGAGAATGAGAGGAGGCCATTGGGCCATCAGATAGGGATCTCCTGGTCTATAGTGGAGGATGTGACCAGGAGAAAGCCAGAGGGGCCGGAGCCCAGACCAGATTGATCTAAGATCCAGCAGAGCCTGAGAGTTTGGCCACATCCTATCATTCCTACAGGAGCAGAGGAGCAGGAAGAGAGAGGATGAGAAGAAAGTCAAACCAGAAGCATGGACAGATGGAATCCTGAGACTCTGAGGGAGGAGGACCAACAAACAGGAAGTGTGAGAAAACAGAGAAGCTACGACTGTCCCAATAGTAGATAACTGAACTGTACTCCAGTAATTATCCTCATTTCTGCTCACAATAGCCTACAAAAACATACAAAAAGAAAAGCAAATCCTACTTATTATTCTCTCCAGCTGTGCAGCAGAGGAGGTACAACTGTCCCATGCATCATTATCAAAATAATTGTAAACATGGTTTAAAGAGTAATTTCGTTAATTTTCAACCTGGAGCCCATATATGCTTTGTTTCTGTCTAAGTGAATAATGGTGACAACAATGTTTAGTCCAGCATTGAAGAAGATTCTGCAACTGAGCTACAATGTAATCCCTGTGGGAAACTGCACACCTTCAGAGTGTGTCTACTAAAAGTGTTTGTTTTGTCACGGACAGGCCCAAATTGTAATGCTAAGAGTCTGACAACATTATGGAAAGGATCCCTACAGAGAGAGAGCTTTTTTGTTAAACTAGAAACAGCTCTAGCCAAACTAACCAGACTACCTTTCCACAGTCAACAACAGTCATTTTAACCTCATTAAAAGTGATTCAGTGTTTAAGAGCCATTCAGATGCACTGGTAGTTCAGTTGGTAGAGCAAACAGCCCATGAACAGAGGCTCGTTTACTTACCTTTAGTTTTAATGCATCTGAGGGGCATTATTGATTATTTTTATTATCATATTTACCACTTTACCAGCATCTAGACTGGATAAAAGGGTGGAACAATAACACACAGAAAAGACGATTCCTTGGTGCATCTATCGGTGCATATCATGAATGATAGACGTAACAAGACAGAAAACACACAGCAAGATGAAAAACGATGTAACAAGATGAAAAAGATGTAACAAGACAGAAAACTACATAAAAGACTTACCAAGTTGGAGACTAATAAAAGGCTTACCAAGGTGAAAAAGATGTAAGAAGACAAAAATGATGTAAAAGATTTACCAAGATGAAAGAGATATAACAGACTAAAAACTACATAAAAGATGTAACAAAAATAAAAACTATTTAAAAGACTTACCAAGATGAAAAAGACACAAAAAGACAAGAAGTGATGTAAAAGACTTATCAAGATGAAAAAGACATAACCAGATGAAAAATGATGTGAAAGATTTACCAAAATGTAGACTACATAAGACTTACCAAGATAAAAAGCTACATAACAAGATGAAAAAGATGTTACAAGACTAAAAATACAGTAACATGACAAAAAAAAAAAAAAAATATATGTAAAAAGATGTAACAAGACAAAAGAGACGTAACAAGACGAAAAACAACTCAAAAGACGAAAAATGACATAATGAAGACATAATAAAGAAGTAACAAGATGACAAATAGTGATGTGTCGGTTGCGAACGATCCGGATCTTAGAGCCCGCTCTTTGAAGTGAACGATGGGAACCGGCTCTTGATTGGGAGCCGATTTTTTTTTTCTCCTCTTTTTTTCTGTTAAAGTCGCACATGATTGGTGGCGTGTGTGTGTGTCCACACTGAATAGAAGGGGGAGGGAAGGGGTTATAGACACACAACACAGTGAGCACATAAGCAAGTGGGAGGGAGACGAGAGAGAACATGCGCTACAGACAGAGACAACACGCTTGAAAGGTGAGAAAATACACTCGTTTGAGATGAACTGTGCCTCGCCTGGAAAGTAGACGAGATCAGGCGGCTGCAGCAGGAAGTGGAGACAAAAATCTGCAGTCAAGTTGGACACTTTTCAACAGACTTAAGAGAGAATAGAGGAAGAGACACTAACATCCTGTTAGATCACCTGTAGGTTACCTGTAGTCTGCAGACCACGATCATAGCTGAAGAAATAAAGTGCGTTCTTGATCGCTGATTGAAGTTAAAATAGAAGAGATCCCCCTTCTGATAGATGTAACATCTGTTCTTTTATCTGCCTTGTAAAACCAAGTCATATATAAGTCATATATAGAATCTTTATTATTATCAGACAAAATATCTGCTTGTTGACAGATTAAAACTTCATTGCACAACAGAAGACTAACATATCCAGTGTTAAATATTACAATTACACAGAAAATTAGTAATTAATATAATATGTGGTGTTTGTTGTCAAAATTAAGCACTCTGCTTAATATTGTAGTACTCTCCTCCATGTTGAGCATATTGAGTGTATAAATAAAGCCATATAAATAACAAACATTTGATATAATGTATGTTTTTTACATTAGTAATTCATTTTACATTATTTTGGGTAATAAATTAATTTGAGCAACAAAAAATCTGAGGAGCCACTTGGGAGCCAAAAGAGCCGGCTCTTTTTAGGGAGCTGAACCAAAAGAACCAGCTCGCTAAAAAGAGCCGGAATTCCCATCACTAATGACAAACAATGTGAAAGACATAAGACAAAAAATACATAAAAATACAAAAAGCAACATAATAGACGTAACAAGACAAACGTAACAGGATGAAACATCTGAGAAACTGGGGTTCAACCATACAGGACAGTTGAGGTTCAGTTAGCTTTGCATAGAAACAGTCAGTAGAAATGTCCTTCAGAGGATGACTTTTTACTTTTATACTTCTAGTACATTTCAGACCTGAACTTTTATACTTTTATTTGACTAAAGAAGTTGAATTCATACTTCCACTTTACCTCGGCCCCCAACTCTCTCCCCATTTTCTGTTCATTCACTAGTGGTCGTGTCAATCAAAGGCCAAAAAGTCTCACAAAATAATCTAAAATAAAAGTGACGAGTGGTTCTAAACGCTGTGGTTTGTTAGACTGAAATAATAAAACATGCTTTGTAGAGGATGTTAGCCAGCTCTGCTGTATAATGTTGTTGCAGTCTCCAGAGAAATTTGTAAAATATCAATAAAAAAGATGCATTTACCAGCTTAATTTTGGTTAATTGCCTCGTGCGATTCATTTGATCATTCTTTATTTACATTGCATTCATAATTTCATATCAGCGTTTATGTTCTTTCCATTTTATCTTTGTTTCCAGGTGCTTTGTCAAGTCTGCTACAAACTGATCACTATAAACTAAATCAATGATTACCTCTCTGATGTTTAATAATGATAATAAGTAATAGCTCATGGGCACATTATGAATGAATGATACAGATGTTATAAATACTCACAATGGTGTAATGTCTGTGCATAATTACAGCTGTTCTGGCATTGTTGTTGAACCTTCCTGTTGTGTCATAATTAGGGGTATTGGACTTGTTCTTTGCTGCTGGCTTTTCATTGACAGGTCTAATGAGTGGAGAAGCAGGCAGCAGGATAAATAAACACGAGTGATTGAGGGAGTGTCATCATCAATTTATGGCTAATTCTTGGAGTGTAAATGAAGCTTGTGTGCACACTTTTCTCATGATTGAGATGAAGAAAACAGCAAGTTGTGCAGCACACATTTTTAAATCTGATGATGAAAAGAATGTGTCTGCTTATCTCTGTTTTCAACAAATCCTTACCTAAACCACAGAACAGGTTGATTAAAATGACATATATAACTGGTTAAGAGTTCCAGCAGCTTCAGGCATACTGGACCTTAACTACATTACATAAGTCATGTGACATTAAACACATGGTTAATGTTGTAAAATGGTTGCAGTTTGCTGAGATTTAGACAACAAAATTACCTGGTTAGGTTAAGGAAAAGATTTTGGTTTGGGTTAAATCAAGTGTCATAAGCCATGTTATGCAACTTAAAACTCTGTTGTTCAGTTATGTAATTTAGTGTTACATCCATATGTGACGTATAGGCTGACCAGATGTCCCACTTGATGTGGGACTGCACAGGATTTCTATACCTGCTCCCACATCCCACATATTGAACCCTTGTCCCACATTTTGATTGGCTCTAGTTTTCAGAAGTCAAACCACTAAAGGACAGATGCTTTTCCAAAGTTTGGCTTTTATCCAATGGCTGTAAGGAAAGCAGAGAAGGCCATCATCACGAGACTGTTGATGTCAATCAAACTGTGCACATGTGGGTCAAGTGCAGGTTGACCTGTCACTGTCTTTGCTGCCCTATGCCCAATGAGGCAAGTTGCGAGTCACCACAAACTCACAAGCTTTGCAGATTTAGGCTGAATATAATGGGAAACAACCTGTGCAAATGATCGACAGCTTCAGGTGTACTGGTCCTCAGGTACATTACATAAGTCATGTGACATTAAAAACATGGTAAATGTTGCAAAATGTGTGGTTAGATTTAGGCAATAAAATTACTTGGTTAGATTTAGCACATAAGTCATGTTATGCAACTTAAAACTTTAACTTGACTTAAAATATGTATGTTAATTAATGTTGTTCATGTATGTAATTGAGCACAATGTATGTACTTACATATAGGGTGACCAGATGTCTCACTCACTTGTGGACAATCGCTATGTGGGACTGCACAGCATTTCTATACCTTGTCCCAGGTCCCACACATTGAGACCTTGTCCCACATTATTTTTTAAAAGTCAAACCAGTACAAGTGCAGGTCAAGTGCAGGTTAACCTGTCATTATCATTGCTACCCTACGTCCAATGGGGAAAGCCGAGAGTCACCACAAAGTTACTAACTGTGCAGCTTTAGGAGCAATATAATGAAAGCTACTGCAAAGAAAAGGAAATGCAGCTACAACAGAAACTGAACAGAAACTTATTGTTTGCTACTGAATGCACTAGAAGGCAATGCATACAGATGTTAGGAGCTAATGGACAGAATAGAAATGTTAATTTATTAATATCAAAAATTTTGATTATATCTCAGCAATGGTAATGTGTCTCACATTGCCCCCCCCAAAACAAACAAACAAACAAACAAAAAAAACAACTCTTTTTCCCACATTTGGGGGGTAGCAGTAGCTCTGTCTGTAACTTGGCTTGGGAACTGAAGGGTTGCTGGTTCAAGTCCCACACAAGCCAAAGTATGGAATGTGAACTGGTAGCTGGAGAGGTGCCAGTTCACCTCCTGGGCACTGCCAAGATGCCCTTAAGCCAGGCACCCGACCCCTAACTGCTCAGGGCACCTGACTACATGTATGTGTGCAGCCCCCTCGCTCTGACACCTCTCTCAGATGAATGACTATTGGTCCTGTTTGTGCATGTGTGTGTATTTCAGGCCTGTGTTCGTATGTACAAAATTACAGCAGAGTGAAAAGAATGTAATTTCCCCTCGGAGATTAATAAAGTATGCCTTCTTCTTCTTGGTTTGTTGGGAGATCGGGTCATTTTCACACAGGACTCAAACCCTGGTTGCCTTGTTGAAAGTCCTGTGTTTGTTTGACCCATCCATCCACCCAAGTTCAAATTTCCTCAAGAGAAGAAAAGCTATTTTTAAAAAT
The DNA here is from genome assembly GCF_056507025.1 of Lutjanus erythropterus. Taxonomy (NCBI): domain Eukaryota; kingdom Metazoa; phylum Chordata; class Actinopteri; order Lutjaniformes; family Lutjanidae; genus Lutjanus; species Lutjanus erythropterus. Next base: position 36,065,927 of record NC_139334.1, on the reverse strand, counting down.
CTGTGACATCATCACTGTGTAAAGTCTATGGTTCGAGCTGAAAGTTGCACACGGGGGCAAAGTTCCCCCACTACTGTGCACATTCAGTGGGCCTCATCTCCAGGAGATAAACCCAGAAGCTTGAAAACATTTTTTGGCTTATGCACCAGGTGAGCATTCTCATTGGACTGAATGGGCGCCATCTTGTGCGCCAAGGACGGGCTGGGAGTTTGATGCATCTGGTTCCAGGTCTCTGTATTGGTGGGCAAGGCTGTGTTTAATATTAACCTATGTTGGATAACCCTAACCAACCAACAAAATCATTAAATATAATTAGTTATTTTTGTAGAATTGTCAAAGGGATTTATTCATTACAAATACACAAAAATAGGCTAATACTAAAACTGTGAAGAGCTTTCAGCTGATGTGGTGAGAGTGACTGATGAGTGTTTCAACAGTCAGCAGGCTGGTGCAGCGTTGCCTCCAGTGATCTGAAAAAGAACATGCTGATGGAGACGCAGTAAATACATTTTTTGATCCACGTTTGGGATGTGGACCTCCAGGTGTCAAAGACGCAATTTTAATGTGTGTGTTTGTGTGTGTGTGTGTCCTGCATATGAATGGGCGAGCCAAGGTTCTCCCATGGTAGAGAGAGCGATGTGATGTGGGGAAAATGTTAAATGTGTGTTTGTGTGTGAATGAAAAAGCTCCTGGCAGCTCTACAAGACATCTGTGCTGCTAAATAACTACACAGCTGAGCCCATCAATTCAGCACTTATATTAGAAATTAGACAAGGTCATTATGTTTGGATTTTCTTGTCTACACACTGCTACAAAATTATTTCTGATGTTGGTTTAAAATACAGACAATAAAGCAGTTAGTAAAAAGAGACACTGTATGGTTGTATCCCTGTAGAACATCCTCACATTTCTTTTATAAATAATCATTTAGCATCACTAAATAAAATAAAACAGCTCAGGTAAGAGGACAGACTCTAGATTTCAGTCTACATATTTTTTACCTGTCAATATTTAGGCAGGTATACATGGAGATATTTATTGGCTCAGCAGTTGAAATTAATTATGATTATTATCTCCACCAGGGGATCATACAATTGTTTTCTTTCTGTGTGTGTGTGTGTGTGTGTGTGTGTGTGTGTGTGTGTGTGTGAACATGATCAATGGACCTGCACTGGACCTATCAACGTCTTTTTTTGTGCATATTCATGACTGTATGCTGAAGGAACTTTTTTTTTCTTTGTCTCCATGCCCATGACAGGTGTAACCACAGGGATTGTGTTTTCACTTCATCCCATTCTTATGAACGCTACAAGAACACCTTGAGGGAATTTCTTCTTTAGACTTTGGTGGTCAAAGGACATTTTATATCTAAGAGGTCAAAGGTCAACTTCACTGTAATGTTCATACACATAATGTTCAGTTCTCTATGAGTCCTCTGTAAAAATTTCTTTTTTTTTTTTTTGCCAAAAAATACCTGTTATTAACTTAATTCAGAGTTACAAGTCAGTATAGTGCAGGGATTGCCAAGCCCAATTTTAAATCTGAAATCTGAAAATCTCCTGAGGTCAACCCACGCCTTTAATAATAACAGGTCAAAACGTGAGACTAATTGTACCAGTGATGAGATATACATTCCAGTGTTAATGGTCACCAAGTACAGTGTAATGGTCAGATAAATAAAGAATAACATGATTTAAATTTTAAATTGAAATTTGTTTTTGTTAGTTCTGCTTCCTTTTTTTCAAAAGTTATCTGAAATATTTAATTTTAAATATAGTTATTTATTTTGATTGTAATTTCAATCCTCTAAAATTTAAACTTAATAACATTTTACTTATTTATGTTTCATGATCTTTACAGGATCTTCAGAACCCACCAGTTTGGGAATCACTGATAGTCTTATCCATATTAAAGTCTTCATGACAGACAATTTTATACATGTCTGGATAGACATGGATGTAAACTGTAACTTAACTGGTTGGTGGAGACAAAAAACTGAGCCAGTAATTCTATTTTTTGGACTGCTCTGTTTTATACGACCACTGACAGCTGACTTCTCACTCTTCTTAACTGACCACTAGGGGCCGCAAGTGATCAACAACTGCTTCAGTTTGAGATCTTGTTTCAGCTCAGGACAACTTATGCGGAGGTCATGTTAATGACGGAGGAACTTTGCAAATATCTCCTGGTTGCATCAGGCAGTTGTGGTGGCATTGCAGTAGGTGCTTCACCATCTGATGCCTGGTGGAGATCTGCACTCTAATGATTTTCATTATGATATATGTATATATATATATATATATATATATATATATATATATATATATATATATATATATATATATAGTATTCTTTCATATAAATATATATTTATATGAAAGAATTAAAAACAAAAAAAAGAATAGTTACATATTTGAGAAAGTAAATTTATTTGCAGTCTCCCTGAGAATGAACAAGAGGACTGGTGTCAGTCATCTGTGTATTAAGTATAGGGCTAAGGTGAGGACATGGTTAGCCTAGCTTAGCATAAAGACTGGAAACAAGGGGGAGCAACTAGCCTAGCTCTCTCCAAAGACAAAAATATACTACACTTCTAACACTCACCGATTAAAGGACCAGTGTGTAGGGTTTAGAGGTATCTAGTGATGAAGTTGTACATTGCAACCAACTGCTCACCTCACTCTTCCCTTCTTAGTGTATAGGAGAAACTGCGGTGGCTGCAAAACCCATGAAAAACATGAAGGGTTCTATATAGAGTCAGTGTTTGATCTGTCCATTCTGAGCTACTGTAGAAACATGGCTGACCTGCTTCTTCTATAAATATAAAGGGCTCATTCTAAGCTAATAAATACACCAATGAAAAAAAAACATATTCCATTAAATGTTGTTTGTTTCATGTCTGTGTAAAGGAAATTCATTTCTCTGTAGTGTAAGAAACACATAATATGTATTTATCAATTCTTCAAACACACTAATATCTATACAAGCAGAAAAGTAAAACAGCTGCATGCTGTCACATTTATGTTCTTTGTTTTAGAAAAACTTTTTCTGCTTAATTTAATGTTGTTTTTAGTGCTATGTGCAGTACTGTTTTGATATTTTTATGTATAAAACACCCTAGCAAGATCCCACATTGTTCCAGTGATACTGGTGTGTGCGTGTGTCCTCCTGATAAGCAGCTGGCACCTTGCATCCCTGTATGAATGGGGCAAATGTTGGCATGTAGTGTAAAGTGCTTTGAGTGGTTGAAAGGCTCGAAAGCCACTATATTGTATCATGGTTTATGGTAATGTAAAATCATCCTATTGTACAGGGTTGCACAACAAAATATAAGTTGCGGTCCATTTATGTTGCACAACAAAAAGCTCTTTGATTGGCTTTTCCCTACCCAGGTGGTTCCTCTTGAGTTTGCAGTTTCTGTCCTGGTCTTAAGGGGGGAAGTGATTCTTATCCTCCACTCCTTGTCACCCAAAGTGCCTCTTGAACCTGCTGCACCTCCGTCTCTGTCCTCCTTCTCACTGACAAGGTGTTCTGCTGTGTGAAGGAGGGTCCTCACCACTGGTCTTTTATGTTGTAAGTAGTGATTAGAGTCAAAATTGAGATACTGGTGTGGCTGAGCGGATTTCAGCAACCAGGAGTCCAGACTGAAGGCAAACTGGTTTGTAAGTCTGTGGAACATTCCTAGTTTCAATTTCAATTTAATCAGCTTTAATGGCATGACATTTTAGATCAAACATGTTGCCAAAGAAAAGAGTCATATTATACACAATGTGTACAATATATTGTATAGTAAATAGTAAATGTCAAAGGTGAAATAAAAAGAAAAGAAAAGCTTAATAAATCATATTACAATCTCTCTATGATATATTGTGGTCCAGTGGAAACCTTTGGACATGATGTTGGTGCTAGAATGTCCAAAATCATGTGTCAATGTCTACAGCAATTGTCATTTAACATTTTCTAGATAAAGTTCTGGTCAAGTAGATTTATGGACCTGATGGTTGCACAAGAAAATAAGGTTGAAATCAGCAGGAATCATCCCCTGGGAGCTTAAATATCCACATTGCAAATCAGAGCTATGCTGCCCTGGAACAACATGTACCTTTTTTTTAGAGGAATGCAAAAAAACCTTTTGCACATGTTGCAGCCTCCAGCTCATCTGCAGATCCCACTGTCTGCTGTCCTTTTCACACCTCTGCCTTGCACAGGGCTGCGTGGCTTCTACAGTAAGTAGGCCAGTGACTGATGCTAATCCAAGCTGTATTAATGAGGTAGGATCACTTTCTGCTCCAATTATTTACTAGCGGGTTGGACCCGGCAAGATAATTCTTCGTCAGGTGGCACCGGGCCGAGCAACGAGATTAATGGAGGCTGTGCTCCCTCAGATGAATCACATATGGTTCGTATCAGGTAGTCCTGCGCAGACGTGCAGACCGGGGAAGAGTTTGGACCGCAAAAAATGTTGTTTCACACTCCACAGGGTGAACTTTATGTTTAAGGTTGACACTGCAAATGCAGACCACTTTATCTTTGTCATGTTAAGTCAGTTTTATTTATACAGGTCAAAATCACAAATTATAAATTTGCCTCGGAGAGTTTTACAATTTGTAAAGTAGAGGAAAAACCATCCTTAGATGCTCCATATGGATAAGGAGGAATATCACAAAAAAGTTGAACAGGGAAAAAAGGAAGAAACCTCAAGAGGAGCAACAGAGGAGCGATCTATTTTCCAGGATGGTTAGAGATGCAGCAGATGTCTAATGTACAGCATAGACTGAAACTGCAATTGTAAAATTATAATATGGAGCAACAGCATGAAAATATTTTGCAAATAATGTTTAAACATGAAGAATATGGATCAGTGAAGAACCTGCCAAGCAACGGTAGGACCTGGACCACAAAAATTCCTCTCTCTGTACAAGTATTCATTATTTTGGGGGGCAGAAGAAACTGGTCATGAGCATGAAAGTTCATTCTTGACCTTGGAAATATTTGTGTGTTTGACCACATTTTCTGTTCTTTATGAATGCCATCCACTGATGCCAACCATGAGACGAGATCATGAGACCTTGTCAAGATTTTTTGGGGAAAATTTGGATCTTATTCTCTTGGCCATCTGCGCTGTCAGTTATGGTAATGTTGTGTTTGCCAAAATAATTGCTGAGATGATTGTGAAGCCTTCAAGTGCTACAACATAAGTCAGATGCAAATGAGTTGCTTCAGTTTCTTCAAACAGAATCAGAATCAGCTTCAGCGGCTAAATATGTTTAAACCAGGACTCTGCATTTTTTTATCGCTGTCATTGTACTTACACAGAAATAGACATACAGCTAAGGAACAAGAAAGGTAATCAAAGGTCAACTTAAACATTTAACTATTATGTATGTACAAGAAGGTAAAAAATTCAGTCATTATCTACTTGCCTTCATGCTCATGCACAGACTTTCTTCCTCTTTATGTATCAAACCAAAGGGATGGCTCTAGAAGTTATTCTCCTGTGGTACACTGCATCATAGTTTGAACCATAAGGGAAATGACTAAGCTTTCTAAAATCAAATTGAAGTTGTAATAAACTAGATTTATGATTTTTTCTTCTAAACACATACATGTTAAAAAATAGTTGCTGAAAACTAGTACTGAATTGTGGAGTTAAATTGCTAAACTGTTGTTCACTATTTCTGTGTTCAGAATTTTTTGGGCAGACCTGAAACATAGCTTGGTGATGTGCCTTGGTGATGTCCCAACACTATATACGCCCCATGAACCTCCCTAATTGTCAGATATGAACGTACCTTCAGCGACTCTCTCAGTCCAAATCAGCCCAGCAGTTCACTTCAACTCACTTCAGTTCCAACAACCTGACACAGAAGAAAAAAAAATACCATCCTGTCACCGTCCTCTGGCTCTGGTGGCTCAAACATGTGTAGACATGTCTAATAAAGCTGCTAGATGGAGTGTCCATGTTCAGGTCATTTTAAGGTCATACTTTCATGATTTTGGGAGCTACCTTTATATATTTTTTTTAATCATTCAAATTTTGCTGGGTGGTTCTGTGGTGTGTAAAACTCAGAACACTCATTTATTGTTCCTTTACATGAACATTCTGAGGCAGAGTTGCAGCTTCTATTGATGACCACAGAGAAAGTATTACTGGTCAGCCTTCAGTCTGAATGTGTGAATGAGTGTGTGGGTGTGAAAGAGGAAGTTGCTGGAAAAGCTCCATCAGTTTTCTGTGAATAAACCAAGTTCATATAACAGCTCATATCCTGCCAAAGGGAGACAGAAGTGCATGTGCTGTGTGTGTCTGACTCTGTGTGTGTGTGTTTGTTTAATCAGCAGTTTATGGACTGTGCTTCAGAGGAAGTGTTGGGTAATTCACGGCTGCTTCATCACATGACACAGCAGATTAATTGACATGGTGCTGGGAAGCTGTGGAGCCAGCACCTGTCCCATCACAGCCATACATCAGCATTAGGAAATCAGCCCCTCTGTGATCATTATTTATCTGCCCCGGCTAAATGCCCCCGCGGCCCACGCATTTTCAGCCTGACGCTCAGGAGAGAGGAGAGCATTTATAAAAGGTCTGGCCCTGAGACTACCACACCTCCTGCTTAAACACGGGGAATTATTCGTCTGTTTGCCAGGAGGGACAGCTTCTCCATGTTACGATGTGTAAGAGACTGTTGTGTATTCATTAAGTTGGAGTGTCGTGTTTGAAATGAATGTTATATTAAAGAAACGGGTGAATACATTTTCTGAGCTCTAATCCTCTTCATTCTCTTGGGATCTGTCAAAAAATCATTTCTTAGTATTTAAATACTGACATCCCTGTCCTTCACTTTCTGTTTTGATGACTCATTCTGTATTTCAGAGCATATACACTGTATAAACAGGGACACAGCACTACAATCTGGGCCGTATGCCTTTATTTTCACAGTAGGGTCCTTTCCCTGTGATACTTATTTTCTCAAGTGTCTATCATGTATAAATAATTTAATCAACAATTAAACACATTCATCTGCAACCTAGTTTCACGCCAAAGTGCAACAGACCCTTGGGTCAACCGTGACAGTGTCATGTTTTGCCTCACCAATAGACACATCTGGTGAAATACTGGAAGTTACCAAGCCAGCATTGCTGCAGTGGTGCCTCCCTATACTATGAGTGCAAATCAATGCAGGACATCATAAGAAGTTTACAATTTTCTACTTTTACCTTTACTTTTTATGTAATGTTATGACAACAATGTCTAGGATGTCAGGAAGAACTTGTGCAATTCAGCTGCTCCAATAGTCGTGTCAAACTTCAACTTAGGAAAAAAAGTGTACCACCATGTGTCAGAGTGCATCAGAAATGTAGGAACTTTGTTCCTGAAAATCTTGAATACCTGATGAAAAATATGAATTTGTATATATGTATATTGTCACAACCAATGTCTGCCTACTTTGTAAAATTTTAAGAACACTACTATGTCCATCCTAAAAAGAACCATCATCAGTTACTGAGGGTCACTGTTAAAAGTCGTCAATCAAATTATCCATCTGTCACTATTAGCAAGCAACAGCAGACATGGTGACTGGAAGAGAACTCCAGATCTGCAAGATCTTGCAAGAGGGAACATTTCGACTGAAACCATGAAAAAATTCACAAGAGTCTTGCAAATTTGGGGTTCCCTTCTAGACCCAACCAAAAGACACCGAGAGTGGTGGACATGACATGCCACCGCAGCAATGGCAGTGCTACACAAAGCGGTCGCTGGATTTGTCTGTAGGCCTGAAAAGTACATGCGTTCTAATTCTAATTGTAAACCGTTTATGAGTCATTTTAAACGTAAGGTTGGTGGTATCATCATACATAGTTTTGGCTTCTGACTGAGCTGTCTGGCCTGCTCATTACTCCTAACAAAGAAGCATAGTGCCTGCTATTTTGAGTGTATGCACAACTTGGACTACATCTACAGTGACACAGTTGACCGGAACCGGAAATATTACCAGGTCGACTGGAAAACTGGGTGTGACTTTCTGACACAAAGCTAAACTGGTCTGAATCCCACTTGAAGGGCAGGAACTACTTTGTATCTATAGGGAATTACAGATCTGAGGAGATGGAGTTCCCCAGGGTTCCATTCTGGGGCCTCCTCTGTTCAATATCTACACATGTGACAGGTGTGTGTAGATAGGACATGACAGTGTTTTCCAGCATTTATTTGCTCCTGCAGAAGACATTAAAACACATTTAAAGCCTTCTAGACTCTTCCTTCTGCACATCTGCTCCTAAACACTGTTTGCATTAGGAAATATGTGCTGCGCTGCTTGGGTCACATGACACAGAGCAGACTGCTTTAATAAAAATCGTGCCAAAAAAGTAAAAACTAAAAACATCTGTAAAACTTATATTAGTGGTCAAAACAACACAAAATCCTTGTTAATGTAACAGTACTCAACAGTAAACAATAAGCATGAAAGGTTATGACATAAATGGCTGAATTTCCAAAGAAAATAATACAATAAAGCAGTAACGTTTTCCCACACAACTTACCCTAAGCAATGCAAAACAGAACTATGAGGGGCAGAAGGGAGGGGCAACAGAAGCCCAGGAGGTATGGTGGTACAGTGAGTGCAATGAGGTCATTTCCACAGGAAAAAATAATAAAATAATGGTAAATAAAAATAACTCATTGATATGAAATGCACAATTAGTCAAAATAATTAAATTAAATGATGAATAAAATTCAATTTGAACAAATTAACAGTTGGATGTGCCACAGTTTCACAACTGTGAACTGTGCCACAACTTCAATTAAATAGAAAACTGAAATGAGAAGGAGTTCAAGTATCTTTAAGTATAAGCAGCGGGATTATGTGGATATTGTGTTTCCTTTACTGCACCGTTATGAAAAAAGAGCTTAGCCAGAAGACAAAGCCCTTGATCTCGAACAGTATTTGTACCTACTGTCACCTATGATCATGAAGGGTGGGTCATGACCGAAAGAACGAGATCAGGAACACAAGCGGCTGAAATGGGTTTTCAGGAGGGTGTCATCTCCTTCAGGGACAGGGTGAGAAGCTCATCCATGAGGGCAGAGCTGCTGCTCCTTTGCGTAGAAAGGAACCAGTTGAAGTGATTCGGGCATCTCATGAGGATGCCACCCGGTCGCCTCCCTAGGGAGGTGTTCCAGGTGTGTCCAGCTAGGAGGAGGCCACAGGGCAAACCAGGGGACTACATGGACGGATCATATCTGCACCCTGGCCAGAGCTGGTTCATGTGACCATGGAAAGGGAATTTTGACGTCCCCTGGTGGATCCTCTACAACCCGACTTCACATAAGAGGTGGAATGAAAAAAAAAAAAAAACAGGACAAATTTTTCTTGGAGCCAAGGAAGAACGATTAAAAGTCAGCAATCAGCTTCAATCGGTAATAATAAAAAAACACAAAACAAGCCAGAGATCTTGGTATGGTCATGGACTCAGACATGAATTCCAGCAGCCACATTGAGATAATAACAAAGCCAACCTACTACCACCTGAAGAATATATCAAGAATTAAAGAACTTATGTTGTAGCAGGACTTTGAAAAACTTGCCCATGCATTCATCTTCAGTGGACTCGGCTAATGTAATGCTGTCTTTACAGATCTCTGTAAAAAAAATCAGTCAAACAGCTGACACTGATTCAGAATTCAGCTGCTCATGTTCTCACTAAGACAAAGGAAGTGGATCACGTCATTCCAGTTCTGAGGTCTGTAGCTGGCTTCCTGCTGTTGGTTTGTAGAGCACTCAAAGTTTCAGGGCCACTCAAAGTTTGAGGCTAAAATACATTTCTGATCTGCTGCTTGGTTTTGAAACATCCAGGCCTCTCAGGTCATCTGGGACAGGTCTACTTGCTGTCCCCAAAGTCAAAACTAAACATGGAGAGGCGGCATTCATTCATTTTTTATGCACCACATATCTGGAACAAACTCCCAGAGCAGGTCTGCTTCAACTCTTAGTTCTTTTAAATCAAAGCTGAAGACTTTTTCTGTTTGCCTTTCATCAAACCAAATCTGAGGCTTTTGATTAATATCTTAAACTGCACTGTAACTTTTACTTCTCTGTTTCATCTTGTCTTTATTTTATATTTAACTCTTTTAATTGTGATGAAATGTCTTATATCTGTACTGCTTTTGTTTCCTTTACACTGTCTCAATACTTTTTTATGTTTTATGAATTGCCTTGCTGTTGAAATGTGCTTTATAAATACAGAGCACCCATTGACTACCTATTTTCTGACATCACTACCCGTCCTTTTTCATCTCCACAAGTTGAAATAAAATGTGTAAAAACAGAACAACAGATATATATTCAGGCAACACAATGTGTGTGTACAAACAATCCTACATGAGGCTCTACAAGTGTGCAGAGGAGAAGCTACACATTATTTATTATGTTTAAGATATTCTAATAATTTATATCATATTTCTAGCTGCCTCCTTCCTTCTCCCACCCCATTCATCCTCACAACCGAGAGCTCCATAGTTAATATTTCTATTAAAGAGGGATTCCACTGATGAACACAGGCAGAATGTGCGGTGGTTGATATATAAGATATAAATGCTTCATTCTGTTTACTATGCAGTGTATGGTGATGAAATATGAATGTATAATGGAATTTTGTGAGACCCATGGAGAAGGTGTAGGTTGGTGTTAACATGCACTCCAAAGTGCAGAGGTATGCTTTGTGTAATCGTCTTAGTCATATAGAGCTGTAGTGTGATTAAATGTAAAGTTATGGATTTATTAAGAGAGGGGGGAAAAGTACTTTTCATTTGAAGTATTATTTTCGGATTTATTTTTTGCCTCTTTATCAGTCACTTGGTATACCAGTATGTAATGTGATTAACAAAGTTTATTTGTTGATGTTTACCTGTAAACCTTGTGGAAAATATAATAAAAACTTGGATTAAAAACAAAACAAAAAAACCCAAAAAAAACAGTTACTCTCATAATTATTTCAAAGGATACCAAAGATCAATAGGGGTGGAGAATGGAGTGAAGTCACTATGCAACACGTTTGAGATTGGAGCTGCCTTATGCATGTGCATTCAGAGACAAACACAGATTGGTGTAGTTTCAACCCAAGGCATTGTGGGAATACTAGTTGACAACTAACCACTATGCTAACGCTTATCAAAACAGAAAAATGGATTATTAAATAGATTAGACATTCTGTGTTGGATTTATCATATTGGATTTGTTGGATTTTTTTTTTTTTTTTTGATTGGCTCAGTTGTACCCTTTGATGCAAAAAAAGAGTAATCCTATAGCTGAAATATCAAATGTCATGTTTATGATACACTTAGGCTATATGTTGGTATTGATTTTGGAGGAGTCAGCTGCTATTTGGGAGCAGCGCAATAAGCATTGTCATAAAATCATCTTGTAAAGTTAGCAAACAGTTGCCTTTTGACTAATCCATCAGACAAAGAGCAACTTAAGCATTCATTTAGAGTCATGTTTGTGTCCCTCAGATTAATGTTAGTATGACATTCATTCTCTTTTAGCTCTGTTTTTGGTCTCCACCAACCTGAGGGAAATATCTAGCTGTTAAATGCTCCACTTTGTTCACCATCTACCCTTTAACTGTCTGTCTGCTGTTTGGTACTGAACAAGGTAGTGTACAGTGGAATTTCTTCTTTTAAATCAAAAAATAGCTGACCACTGGACAGACAATGATGAGAGCTATGAGACTCAAACACAACAATGCAGTGAGAAATGCTGTAGAGTTGAAGCAAACTGGAGAACTGGTGATGATTTCTTTGTGGTCTTTGCACTGTGAGCGACCCCTTTCACATTGACAATATAAAAATACTGATCGGAGCAAGTTTAAATTCAATTCAAATTAATGCAAATGTATTGCTATACACTTTGCAGCTGCCATCTTGTGTCCCTGCAGGGATTCAAATCAAATATATGTTTTATTTTGAAAAATATTATCTATTAATGAGGACAGTATGAAACCAATCACAGACACTCACAGTGTGACAGCAGGTCTGATGTGTCTGTCACTGTGTCTTACAGTCAGTCTTGTGCACAGCAGTAATTCACAATAAAGCAGCACAGTCAGATGATAGCCGGAGCTCAGCTGACGTGTGTGAGATATGAACCATCACAGTCGACGTGCACAAAGACACACCATCCATCAAGATGTCGCAGCCTTCACATCAAATACAAACCTTATACATTATATTACACACGTCCAAAATGTGCTGCTGTATCGTGTGCTCCCTGCAGATTATTTTATACAAGCAGAGCTGATTTAACCATGGCAGATACTGCACAGAACACGTAACATTGTTTTATACACTTTCACACACTCACACTGTGAATTTCCCTGAGTACATGCACTACTCTACTGTCAACTTCTGCAGGCAGCTGGAGGTTCACTGAGTAGCATACACTTTGCAGTCAGTGTTGAGAAGTTAACTTACAAACTATAGATTTTGACTCCATACTTTACTTATACACTGTACATTACACAAACAATCTATGTATGGAACCCTTAGATTTGTCTTTAAAATTGTGATCAAGATACACACTGAGTGGGACGATGTCAGGATGTCCTCACCAGAAAAAACAGCTGTGTAGATCATCTGTGCAAGCAGCTAGCAAGCTATATTTATGTTAATTGTTATTATTGTGGTTGTAGTAATAGCTGGAGCTGTATAATGAGTGAGAAAGTCTGTGTATGGAGGAGGGTTGGTGGATGGGTGGACCAAACAAACACAGGAGTCTCACCCAGGAGACATGTCCCCTGTAAAATCAAAGAGCCATTGTTGACTTATTTAAAGTCTGAAGTTATATAACGTTACATACCAGACCTATATCACATGACTTGCCTCATTTATGTCACGGGACTTATGTAACATAGATATTTGTTATTTCTTCTCATTGTTTTAATGTGCTTTGGACGTTTCATGTTTGTGTGCTGTGACACAATTTACTTTTGTCAGGAATCTGAAGCTCTTGCTATTCAGACATTGCATTTGGTCATATAGTTATTTCCACAAAACCTCCAATACTTGTTCTGATCTAGTTCTGGATATCTCCCTTGGAACCCCACCCACCACCACCACCACCTCATGTTGTGATTTGTTGCTTGTTTATGTGCTGTAGTCTTCTAGTTTTTCACGTATTGTCATCAGTCATTGTTATCATGCGAAACTCCCTCCTTGTCATTTCGGTCTGATAGAAAACAACAGAAAAAAACCTAAAAGCTGCTGTGTGGTGAGATGTGTTACCAACAAGGTCAAGAACAGAATTAAGTTTTTATGAGCTGCTGAATCAAAAAAAAACTGAAACTTTAAAAAGACAAAAACTGATACTTGCAATAAGACATAAGGCATCAGGAGAAAAAATGGGAAAATTGAGCCATCCTGACTGCAGAATGTGTTTATTTTTGGCTAATTTGTCCAGACAAATTGCACTGAAGATATGAAAGGCCTAGTTTTCTTTTTTTTTTTTAGGTTAAATGATCTTACCAGGTGATTTAATCAAATTGAGGTGAATATCAAAGTATTTCACTTCTGGCTGATCAGTGGGATCATTTCTCCAAGACAGAGCAATAATATTTTTCCTCTTGTAGACAAGGTGCTAAAATAATCCTTTCACATCCTGAAATGTAATTTTTTTAGTGTTTCAGCCTTTGGTTCTATATTCTGGCACTGATTGTTTTCCCCTCTGTGAGTGTGGTTTGTAGAGTATGATGTGATGCGCTTTGTCCCTATGGCTTTATACAGGGCTTCTTTTATTGTCTTTCTGTTTCCTTGGTCTTTATTATAAGCGGTGGATTCTCTAAATGATTTTATTTTATTTATAATATGTCACTTCTTTATTGCAGGCAGTTTAAACTGTACCTTTGAGAGGAACTGCAGAGTTCACCACAAGTACAAACTGATAAAAAAAAACAAAAACAAAAAAAACAACAGATTTTCTTGTGAGAAGTTTGTTCTGCTCTGTGCATTTATAGCTTCATTTGAAAGTAAGCATTCTATCAAGTGACTTTTACTGAACATGTTGAAGTTTCCAATCATGATAAGCATAGTTTGCCTGTGTGTTTCTGTGGCGCAAAGCTCCTTTCACACATGCAGTGCAACCCTGAACTTACCTAGGCACTGCCCAGTGGATCTAGTGAGAACACACGTCTGAATCACTTGGACCTGCACATGAACAGACTTTACCCTGCCAGCTCCTCAGAACAAAGTCTGATTGAACCCATGTGTGAATAGAGCAGGTCACTGACCAGAGAATCCACAGTGAAAAAGTGAGCGGCTTGATGACGATGATGATGTTGTACAGCTGTGTTGCACTGTTACTGCTTACATCAGATGTCCACACAGTCAGAGAAAGTAACATTGCTAATTGTTTGGTTATACAGTTTCGGTGTGTCTCTTCTGCTGGACTGAGACTTGGTTTGTAAATTTTACAGGCTGCAATGCTATTGCTCCTGAATTGTTATGTGTACAGTGACACAGATAAAACACACAACTGCAAAGCTAATAAAATGTTTTTTGGGGGCCTTTATGCCTTTAATCTATAGGGCAGCTGAAAATATGACAGGAAAGGGGGAAAGAGTCATGGATGACGTGCAGCAAAGGGCCACAGGCGGGAGTCAAACCCACAACCGCTGCAGAGGACTCACAGCCTCAGTACATGGGGCAAACGCTCTTTTGTCTGGCTCAGGTGAGATGTAAATTAGCAGCAGGAGACGGCGTGGTCTCACTGTTGTATTCATGCTCTTTGTTTGTGTAGTAGATTTAAACTGTTCTTTTAACACTGTAAAAACTTAGTACTTCAATTCAACCATAAGAATAAGTTAAAAAGTTTAAAATGATTAAAAATATATTTCACTATTTAATGTCATGTGATAGTTTGGTTAAAAAGACAAAATAAACAACTAACTTATCTTTTAAATTGAATGACTTCATTTATCTTATTTAGAATAATTTACACAGTGTTAAAAGAGATGCATTATGGTAACTGTGGTCCTGAAACCGAGTGTGTTCATACTTTGTATATTTGTATTATGTAGCTCAGTACAGAGGACTGAAGATGAGGCTGCATGTGGTTATTTTACTTACTAGTCCTCTTTATTTAAGAGCACAGCACAGTATAATGTATGTTTTTACTCATATGTGCACCAGAAGTGTGATTTTAAGGGCACAACAATGACTCAAATCATTGGCTTTTAGGGGACAGCCCTAATGTCATAAGATGTCAGCACAAATACCATACGGGGTGTTTCCAACATGTGAGAATGCATCTGACACAGATGTGTACTCTTATTGTGTGCTACATGGCAATTTCAGACAATGTCCCTCCTGATTCTGAGGCCATTGTCCAGAGTTTATATGTGAACATGCTTGGACTGGTCTAAAAACTCACATGCAAATCCAGTTCTTTCTCTTGTTCCCCTAAAGACCCCTTTAAATTCACTTTAGTTCCAGTCATATAGTTACTTAAACTTCTTATGTTATCCAGTCTGAGCCCATAGAAACATAATTGGGGGCACAGTGGGGTCTTATAATAAACGCAGCAGAGGTATTTAAAAAGTATGAACTCCAGTTACTTTTTACGCCACTGAGAAGTCACTTAATTCCTTTCAGCAGCTGCATCCTCATCTCATGATAAGTCCCCCAGCATCTGATGTGTGTGTCCCTCCCGGCAAGTATGTTATATATGTGCACAGTCTTCTACACACTCACATAAAACATCTGAATACACACACACACACACACTGTTCCACATTCCAGTGGCAGGCAGAAGCGCTGGTTGCAGGGTCATGGCCTGGCTCTGGTCCAGGGCCACTGATACAGCGCATAAAAGACAGACTTGTTTTAATGAATGGCCTCTTTCTTGTGTCTGTGCGCAGAGCAGCTCAGTCTCCTCCATAGTCAGACCTGAGTTGGGGGCTTTTGTGGTGGTAGGAGGGTGGAACTGCCTCCAGAGCTGGTAGACTCCTATTGTTATTATTATTCTTCCCACAGGAGTCTGCAGTCCTTAAACAAGCCGAGGTGTTGTTTTTTGAGAAATTAGAGTGGACCGGCAGTGATGTATGGATGGTTGACAGGAGTGTGTGTGTGTGTGTCTGTGTGTGTCTGTGTGGAAGCGAGACTGGGTGAGGAGGTTGGAGGTAAAAATAACAGTGAGGTATTTTCCATCAAAGCCCTGCTGGCAGCAGTGGGAAGTAATACTGCCCTCTGAGCATCATGTCCATCTTTCAGCAACATTCACTAATGAAGTGTTTTTACATGACAGCATGCTGTTCTGAACAGCTGCCACACCAGGAAACACGTCCATGTCTTCATCCAGCCAGTCAGATGACTGTTTAGTTGTAACAAGTAACATAGCATGTTATTTATGCAGTTGCTTCTGTGTGAGTGAGTGAGTGAGTGTGTACATACATGATCACTGGACCCACAGCTTGCCCGCAGCTAATCTTGAATACTACTGGACCAATCAGCCTAATTTTTTTGTGCACATTCATGACTATGTATGCTATATTTGCCAGGTGTGATTTCATGCTCTGTTTATCCCTGCTTCTGAGTTTTGTTTTTTTTTAATTGCTGTTGGGGACAAACCTGTACAGTGTGTGACACCCCCCATTCTGCAGACGCTCAAAGAGTCTGTGAATTGTGCACAATAGGGGAAAAATTGGGCCAAAAGTTCTATTTACAACCATAAAAACTTAACACTTTCTGTCTGTCTATGCATATCCTCCACTTTCAGTACTATGGACAGCACCACACTACCACAAGACTGCAAATCAGCTTTTGGTGTCAAGCCGCAGGACGTACGAACGATGCTGATCCACTCCATGAGAAATACAGGTGGTTCACAGTTGACATAATCTGCTCTTTAAGTTTTTAAGAATCATCACTATAGCTAAAGGCCCAATCAGACGCATGCAGTTTTTGCAGTGTGAAGCACTGTGAGCACAGCAGACAGATAGTCAAACAGGGAGATGGAGTGCTCGTGTGGACTGACAGCTGTGTAATATTCTCAAGTTCAACCTGATGAAACTCTTCATGAAGTCTAAAAATCTGACCGTCTGTTCAGTTATAGTTGTCTAATATAGCCGATGTAAACTTGTGAACAGTGGTTAATTACTTGAAATGAGACACAATGTAAGCTTGTGTCTGCATGCATGTGGTGTATGTATTGGTGGTCAAAGGTCAAAGGTGCAGGTCACTGTTACCTCATGTCCGTCCAACTCCTGTCAATATGATATCTCTAAAACATCTGGAAGGAATTTCTTCAGCTCAGCTCAAAAACACTAATTCTGACAAAGTTGCACTGAAAGGCCTGATAAGATAAAATGATGAGTTATGGTCCTGTAAGCCTGTCGCTGCCGGTATTCTGCTCTGATAATATATTTCATTTTGGGAGCAAATGGATCAACCTTTTATGTTGTACAGGGATGAGGATGTGCTGCAAAAATATACAAATATATTACAGTGGCAGAAAACCCCTCACATCACGACATATACCCTTACCTGGCCAAAGAAAGGAAAAAAAAAAAGGTCACCACCTGGATTTAACTAAGCAAATAAGTAAGATCCTTCCACTGGATAATTACTGCAGTGATTAATATGTTTGAGCTGGTAACAAGTTATTGAACGCTAACTGATGCAGTGAGCAGATTCTCATTTCTTAAACAACCATGTCAGAAGACATTTCCTGTGGTTGTGGATAAGTTGTGACTCTGTTTCAGAAGAGTCAAATTATTGACCTGCATCAAGCAAAGACAACAACTAAGGAGACTGATGAAAATACTAAAACTGGGTTAAGAACTGTCCAACACATTATTAAAACCTGGAAGGAAAAATGTAGTCAGAAAAAAAACTTGAATGATTGTGATCAGAGATCACTTAAACATTTGGTGAAATCAAATTGTGAAAAAGCAACAGCAGAACTCACGACTATGTGTGTTTAATAGTGAAAGTAAGAGCATTTCCACATACTCAAGGGATTGGGACTAAACAGCTGTGTAGCCTTAAAGAAAATCTCTTATCAGTGAGGATAATCAGAAAAAAAGGCTTCAGTGTTAAGTGTGTGTCAAAATGAAACAAGAAGGTGGACTCAAAAATGCAGACTGTAAAGCAAAATCAGTTCAAATGTATTTAATAAAGAAAACAAAGGAACAAATGCTTAAAAAATGCAGGAGACTAAAAACCAGGGTCCAGAACAACAAAAGAATCCGAAGGGAAGATGCAAAAACAGTCCAAAAAACAAGAGTCAGATAACAAGAAGGCATACCAGGAGAAGACAGGAAGACACACAAGGACAATGATGAACTGACAAAGAAACAGAGAAACACAGGGACTAAATAGACAAAGGTGGACAGACAGGTGAAACCGATTGCAAAAAAGAGCGGGAAAGGGACAGACAGGAAGTAGAGACAAGACACATGAGGGAGGACCAGGACTACAAAATAAAATAGGAAATAACCAACAGAAATCCCAAAACCATGACATTCAGTTTGCTAGGAAGCATAAAGACTGGACTGTGGATCAATGGAAAAAGGTCATGTGGTCTGATGAGTCCAGATTTACCCTGTTCCAGAGTGATGGGGGCATCAGGGTAAGAAGAGAGGAGGATGAAGTGATGCTCCCATCATGCCTAGTGTCTACTGTACAAGCCTGTGGGGGGCAGTGTTATGATCTGGGGTTGTTACAGTTGCTCAGGTCGAGGTTCAGCAACATGAGGTCAGTTCACTACCTGAATACAGTGAATGAGCAGGTTTTTACATCAATGGATTTTTCTTTCTCTGATGACACGGGTGAATTCCAAGATGACAAATAGTGAAAGAGTGGTTCAGGGAGCATGAGGCATCATTTTCACACATTGACTGTTCACCACAGAGTCCAGATTTTAACCCCACTGAGAATCTTTGGAAGACTTTACACTGCGGTCTGACTCACCCATCATCAATACAAGATCTTGGTGAAAAATTAATGCAACTCTGGACAGAAATAAGTGTTGTGACATTGCAAAAGTAGTAACGGTTGTCGTGGGCAACTGGAGAAACTTCTTGGATGAGAGGTGAAAGAGGTGAGAGGTCTTCAAGAACTCTATCAAGTCCAGTTGCCTACAACAACCTTTGCTACAAATACCATGACCTGGATGACTGAGAATCTTCACTGACAACACTGCATAACCTTATTAAAATGACGCCATGGTGAATGCGTGCCGTCATCAAACCTAAAGGTGGTCCACGAAATATTAGAGTGTATGACTTTTTATTTGGCCAGTCAGTGTAGTATGAGGAGTAAAATGACACTTTTACCTGCCTCAGCTACGTTCAAGTGAAGCAGCAAAGCTGTGAAGATGAATCAACACCAGGATATGATATTACACCAACAAAGAGTGTCCCAGAACACAAGCTGGTTTACTCCAAACTAACCCTGCCACACTTTTCTGTTTTTATTTTTCAACTCCAGAAATTTGCTGTGCAGGTTTTGGTTTTGGTTTCCAAACCTGGCAACCCTCACTGTAATGACAATGCTACAGGGACTCTGCTGGAAGTCAGGCATTGTTTGTTAAGATTTCGGCTCAAGCTGACAAGAAACACACCGCATGGTTGTCAAACTAATATATCAAAAATGTGTTAAGAGAAAACTAAATTGCTTTTTTATTACAAGAATAACACCAATTGAAAAGACAAAAGCAGGCTGTTGTTGATGGGACTATTTCTCACTGCGTATTAACTTAGAGACTTTATATTTAATAAAAGTGTTTTTATTGTGCCACCAATGGACTACAGCTGACAGAATTATTCATTTCCCCACTTCAATATGTAATAATTTTCCAAGATTCCCTGTGGTGTTACTGCTTAACTCACTGCATCAGTCTCAATTTGAAAATGAACAAACAGCTACTGCATTTTATCACACTACGTTCAATTGTATGCTTGTTTAACATGCATTCCTTAGAGAAAAATATGCAAGTGTTTAAAACTATGACTGTGGAATGATATTAAGAGAGTTAAATAAATGGAGCCATGGACACAGACTCACAATACCAAAACTCATATGGTCTGCAACCTTTACTGTCAAAAGAGCCATTTTTGGCCAAAAAAAGCCAATAATAAAAAAATTAAAAAATCTATCTGGAGCCACAACTATTACATTGTCTGTTTTAGTGTGAGATATTTCATTTTTTGGATTTGGTATCCATAGGCTAGAGCTGCAACAATTAATCAAATTATTGATTAATAATAATCGATTAATCAGTTTGGGGTTTTTTTTCCATTAAAAAATACTCAAATTCTCTGATTTCAGCTTCTTAAATGTGAATATTTATAATCTGGTTTCTTTACTCCTCTCTGACAGTAAACTGAATATCTTTGGGTTGTGGACAAAACAAGACATTTGAAGACATATATATATATATATATATATATATATATATATATATATATATATATATATATATATATATATATATATATACTGATATATACTGATTTAATCAATTTGCTATCAAAAATAGAGCAGCATGCATAGTAGTCATGCATGCAATTTAAATAAAATGGGAGCTGACTCACAAAAACATTGCTCCACAGCACTATTAGTGGATAAAACCTCACCAAGGTACCTTTAACCTTCTGCAGCCACTAGAACTGCCAAAGGATGAAATTCAGCAGCATCTGTTTCTGTTTTTGAACTGCATGGAACTTTGTTTCAATAAAATATTTGAGTCTTTGCCTTTTCCTCAAAGTGTGTTATATAGAACCACCAGTTGTTAAGAACTGTCAAGATAACACCAAATTTCAAAGAGGGCAAAGGTTAACTTTATTATGACATATAAAACCATGCAAAAGTACAATTATTCAGTCAAACCCAGCTTCTGAATTCACAGCCTGCACTCAGGGACTTACTCCAGTTCTAAAGCTAACAGTCAGGAGTACTGACCACTGAACTGACTGAGACCTAGGTGGAGGAAACCCATGGGAAGAACAAACTCCACACAGACAGGCCTTTTTGTTGTGAAGAGAAAGAGCCGGTGGGTAAAATGTACTGCAACAGAGAACAGTCATCTTCACTATATTAATTTCATGCATTTACATAAACATCCTATGTTGCTATTGGCAAAGCCTTTTGTGTATTACCATGCATGATAGAGCTGAGTCATAAGTCATCAGCTAAACTTATATTTTAGTCATATATGGAGAAGACTTGCTGAAGCATGGATTGACAACGCTTAAAATTTTTGATGGATTAACAAGCCGGGCCTACGGTTTTCTCCACACCACGTGCCTTCATTGACTGTCTTGGCTATCTTCTCAAAGACAGCTCCTCAACTTCATGTTACAGTGAACACTGTGAGGACTTAATGCTTTAAAAAGATGAAGAAGATATTGTCACTCTGTGGTTCTCGAGCTGCTTGATCAGCAAAAGACTTTTTACAAGGAATTACTTGAGCAACAAGAGAAGAGCTACAAATCATGCCTACAAGTGACTGTTGACTCGGTTTGTCTGCATGGACGGGTCATTCAAGACCTTAAAGCCAGCCTCCAGTGTTCACTAGCAGCACTGGATGATTTTCAAGTCACCAAAGCATGCCCTGAAAAACTCAGAGTTATCTCTGACAGCCTTGATGATCACCAAACTTCCATAAATAATCTGTTTGCAAAAACTGATTATTTGGAAATTCAGTTGAGAAGAAACAACCTGCTGATAGATGGGGTGGCGGTGCATTCAAACATGTTTTCTTCTGATTGGAAGAGCACCATGCACCACTA
This sequence comes from Lutjanus erythropterus, assembly GCF_056507025.1. NCBI lineage: Eukaryota > Metazoa > Chordata > Actinopteri > Lutjaniformes > Lutjanidae > Lutjanus > Lutjanus erythropterus. The sequence continues at coordinate 36,044,147 of NC_139334.1, read as the reverse complement.
TGGCAAAAAGTTGTCCCTTTTTATACATTGCATGGGACTGTACAGTAGTTAATATTTCCAATAATGGAATTTTTCACCTCTGCATCCATTTACTTCATCTCACCTGTATCTTGTTATTCTTTGATGTTTGCTGTTACACTTTATCACCAGTTTTTCCACAGAAATCATAACTTTTTAACCTGAAATGAAAGCTAAAAGGTGTTTGACTAATAAAACTCCTCAAACAGCAGTGCTGCTCTCCAGATAGTTGCTCTCCATGCAGGCTGACACAGTGTCTCTCAGTATGGTGTCTAATCCCCTCAGGTTCTTGCAGTGCATGCTCGTCGGTGCTTGGTACAGTGCGGGCGCTGCCTCCCTCCCACACTGAGTGCTCTTATCACACAAAGCCCCATGGACCCAACAGCTGTCAGCGGTCTGCACCTCCGTATCTGCTCTCTGCTCAGGATCGTCTAAACACGGGCTCCCTCGCCCATGGGCTGTGTGCTGCATTCCTCTCCTGATTCACAATCATCTATCAGAGCAGCAGACGACGTTTTTGATGCACATTTCAGACATCTTATGAGCTTAAATGACAAACCGCAGGCTGCAGCACACAAGGCTATCACTAACTAACTAATTAAGTCTGTAGAATTACACAAGAAGAGTTTCTGTCCACAGGCCACCAGTCTGATGAACAGTTAGATCAGTCATACAGTGTCACTCACCCTGTTACACCAAAACATCCATTTACTTACAAATTATAAATCATATTTTTACAGTTTAAAATACACACATTATTTACACACTGTTTTAACATTTACATATTATCAATCACTGTCAACCACACTGTTTTTTTTTATAAATTTATTACAGGTCTTCTAGAAATATGACAAAATCTGCTGGGTCAAAAATATACATACAGCAACTTGAGTTAGGTTTTGGTGAGAAAGTTGTCTTCTTAGTGCCATGACCTGTAAACTTCTTGTGAGTGATTACGATCAAATACAGATGGTGATGTCTCTGAGCCAATTTAAACTGGACCCATTTGATTCACTCATTAGACTCAGAGACAATCACTCTCACTCTAGCTACAGATCCCAAAATCAACTGTGCAATCAGTTGTTTATAAGTATAAAGTGCGTGGCACAGTTGTGTCACTGCTGCGATCAGGAAGAAAACGAGATAGATATCACCTGCTGCTGAGAAACGGTTGGTTAGGATAGTCAGGAGTCAACTAAGACTCACCAAAAAGCAGGTCTGCAAAGAAGCTGCTGGAACACAGGAGTCAGGTTTTGAGCTATTTGGCCACAATGACCAGAAATCTGTTTGGAGGAGAGAAGGTAAAGCCTTTAACTGTAGTACAAACATTCTGCTCCCCTGAAGGAAGAAATACACAACCCACAACATGAATCATGACTTCGTTTTATTTCAACTTTTGATTTTCAGCAGCATTTATGATTGGCCAATCATATTGGATTACACTTTTCTTTCCCTCTGATATGTGATACAGTGATTTTGGACAGTACCTCTATACACATAAAATAAAAACTGACCATCACTGGAGCAGACTGGCAGAGCACAGCCTTGTCTGTCTCTGTTTCTTTATTTTAGTACTGATTGGAGAGCTGGCCCCTGTCAGTTTTACTCCTGAATAAAATATTGTAAAGTGAAATAGTGCTCTTTCAACAAAACATAATAGCAGAGGTCTTCCACATCCTCATGAGGTCCATTTCTTACAGACAAAAAAGAGAACAATTAACATTGAATATCACTGGTGTTTAATTAATTAAGGTTAAATGAAATGAGAACCCCAAGCTGTAACTTTGACAGTAGGACAAGTGCTTTATCTGTGAATTTTGAGATAATCTGGTTATCTTTTTGAGAGCTGTGACACTGGCAGCCAGATTCTTCAGTGCCTTGCGTGTCTGTTTCTCTTCCCTGTAAACTGTTCAAGGAACTGTAAGTACATTGACAGAAACTTAAAACCAGAGTCAAAGTCCTTGCTTGTGTTCATATACTTGGCCCATAACTTGGATTCTGAGTCTATTCACTAAGTAATAAGAAGTGTCACCAGATCAATTATATAAGAAAACACACTGTGTTCTGGCTCTGTGTTCACATTTGCTAGTTAAAATTAAGGTATCAAGAAAAAACTGCTTCTATGTGCCTCCAAATCTATTAACCAATGACTGGGGACAAATAACTACATTCACTTAAACCTTGGTGACTCCATGAACGTCTTCTCATACCAATGGCAGGATAAAATATGAACCTTACATATCATATTTTACAGTGAGAAGCCATGAAATTTGCAGATAACATTAATGTTCCTAAAGGGATAAACACTACTTTTTAACAATTCTAATCAAACCCTTTTCTCAGGACAAACTTTAGATTTTTGGCACCGGCACTGGTAAGGTTAAGACAGTAGCTAAATCACCAGTGTGTTATTTTTCTACCCAACAACGTTGTAAAGTCGAATTAAATGAACATTTCAGCTTCTAAGAGCCACTAAACATTTTACCTTTGTAGAATGTTCTCTATTTTGTGACATGCTAATTCAAATGGTTTAAAATTTGGTTAAGTCACAATTCTAGTTTGAGTTTGTTTGTGGATGGGCACAGGCCTGGGGACCAAAAGGGTCAGGTGGCAGACACACAACATGACCATAAATGACACAAAGAGACAACATGACTGCAAAGAGACACAAAATGACCAAAAATGGCTATAAACTCACACCAAAAGAATTGAAAGAGACACAAAACAACCACGAAGAAACACACAATGACCACAAAGAGAAACAAAACAAGCACAGACACACAAGACTACAAAGACACATAAACATGACCACCAAGTGACACAAACAACTAAAAAGACACAGAAAATGACCACAAGGAGGAATTAAACAACCACAAAGACAAACGAAAATAACCACAGATGCAAAAAGACTGCTGTAAAACAATGACAAACAGAGAAAAAACTGACCACAAAGACACACAAAATCACCTCAAAGGAAAACAAAACAACCACAGTTAGAAAAAGACAAAGAACAAAGAACAGCAAGGCCACAAAAGAGACACAAATTGACAGACATGAATAACTGCAAACAAACAAACAACTACAAAGAGACACACTGGACTACAAAGAGACACAGAATGACTATAGAGACACAAATGACTACAAAGAACTGCAAAATGACCACAAAGAGACACAAACAACTACAAAGAAAGTAAAGCAAAAGCAACCAAGACACACACAATGATAACAAGAAGTCACAAAACAACATCTCCACATCATTTTTTGTGTCTCTGAGGTTCTGGGAATTCTGGTTCAGCTGCAAAATGTGATTTAACTGCATCACATTGTTTTGTCTCTTCCAGTTTAGGGGTCTGGCTTCTATGTAGAGGGGATGGGGGGCCTTTTTACATGTCTGTCCCCGGGGACACATCACCTCATAATCTGTCCATGGTGGTGAGCTCATGGTTAGAAGTGTAATGTGAGTGAAAGGCTGTGATTCACCCTCCACACACACCCAAAAGCATAAACCATAGGCTGAAAACATTTATGCTCTGTGGTTGAATCTGCCCAGTGTAAGACTTGAAGTAACTCTAAAAAGCATGAAATGAAAATGATTCACATTCAAAAGAATATGCCGGTTATTTTCTGAGTCTGCACTCCCTGCTGCCCAGGAAGTTCTTAAAAATAATTTATTGCCGGCCCACACTTGTTTTTGCCCTGGCCCTGAGATTGACGACCACATTACCCACTCTAAAGCAAACAGCGTGGAAAAAAATACCCACACACTCCGCCTGCAGCTCCACACATACATTACAGTGCTCTGACTTCCACACTCATTGCACATGCAGACGCAGCTTTAGTGTGTGCCCAGTCTTTGGTAAAAGACTGATTATTGTGCTGTTTACAGAGTACAGCAGGCTGCTGGATTCCTAACTGGAGTCTACTGCATCTCACTGAGTCTTCGGACTGTTGGAGAGCTCATGGCCAAGGCCTGGCCTTCATCAGTATGCTATGAGCTGCCATGGACAGACTGCTTTCATCTTAATGCTCAGAATGAGATGTGGGATAGAGGAGAGGAAGCGTACTTTGTAAATGCCTGCTTTCCAGAATAGAAGCAACTGTGATCTTTACAAAGAGGAGACAGAACATTTGAGGAATAACAATACAGTATAGGTTACACTATGGATGTTATATGGATTACACAGACTTCAAATGAAACACACATCAAATAAAGTATCTGGCTTGAGATGACAGTAAATGTGGACCTGTGTGCATGCGTGCATGTGTGTGTGTGCGTGTGTGTGTGTGTGTGTATGTGTGTGTGTGTGTGTGCATGATCACGAGTACTACACTTTGTCTGGAGCTAATCTCAGATACCATTGGACCGATCAGAATTTTTCTGTGCACATTAATGTCTGTATGCTGAAGGACCTCAGAATTCTTGCCAGACCCCTTTTTATGCCTTTATGTTTTTATGGCATAATTAAGAGGCATTATGTTTTCAGGTCATCTGATTCTGGTGAACGCAATATCTCAAAAACGCCTTGAATGAACTTCTTCAAATATGGCACAAATGTTCACTTGGACTGAAAGATGAGCTGATAAAATTTTGGTGGTTCAACTTCACTGTGACATCATCATGTTAAGCTCTCTTTCAGTCCTCTGTCCTCTGTAAAAATAGTCTCTAAGTGAAGACAGCATGTTTCTCACCAGAAATTATTCACTGGAGTCACACATGTACAGTGAGAACTTCAATTTTGCTTACACTTAAATTATGTTCCCTCAAAGTTACAGATCAATATAGTGGTAAGTTTGATAATACATCCCTTCAAAGTCTTCACTACAGATATTATATGAGTGTGGACAGACATGGATGTAAACTGTAACTCGACTGGTTGGTGGAGACAAACAGCTGTTAGACAGTAATTCTATTTTTTGACTGTTCTGTTTTATACGACCACTGACAGCTGACTTCTCACTCTTCTTAACCGACCAGTGGGGCCGCAAGTGATCAACAACTGCTTCAGTTTGAAATGAGGTAATGTATGTGGAGGTCATGTTAATGTTGGTGGAACTTTGCAAATCTCTGCTGGTTAAATCTGACAGTTGTGGTGACAGTGCAGTAGGTGCTTCACCATCTGATGCCTGGTGGAGATCTGCACTCTACTGCAGGCATGTCCAAAGTCCAGCCCGGGGGACAATCATGACCCGCAGTAAGATTTCATGCAGCCCGCAGCTTTGGCCTTATAATGTATTATTTATGGCCTGCTAGCACTGTCTAACAGAATAAATAAATCATAAAACTTTAAAATGTAATTCCTCCTTTCACCACATAGTGGCAGCACCACATTAATGCTATCTGGCTCTGCATCCTTGCTGCGAACCATTCTCTGCTCATTGCTGCCATGGCAACTGCAAAGAAAAAGAGGAAAGTTGATAGTGAGGGCTGCCGCTTTCAGGAGAGATGGGAATTACAGTACTTCTTCACTGAAAATCGAGGCAATTGTGTTTGTCTCATTTATCAAGAGACAGTTGCCTTGTTTAAGGATTTTAACATAAAGAGACACTACCAAACTAAGCATGCTAACACAAACGACAAGCTAACAGGGAGTGACTGCGCTGAAAAAGTGAAGCAACTCCAAGCTGCTCTGGCATCACAACAGTGATTCTTCACGCGGGCCTGTGAGTCAAAGGAAAATATCACCAAAGCAAGCTACAAAGTGGCCATGTTAATATCTAAACATGACAAACCTTTTACTGAAGGTACATTTATCAAAGACAGTGCCATGAAAATGGTGGAGAACATTTGCCCCGAGAAGAAACAAGAATTTATGAATGTTTGCCTGGCATGTAATACTGTGGCACGGAGAGTTGAGGACATATCATCAGATATTCAGAGACAGCTGGGGGACAGGGGAGTGGCTTTTGATTATTTCTCATTAGCCTGCGATGAAAGCATGGACGTATCTGACACTGCACAGTTCTTGATTTTTTTAAGAGGAGTTGATGACAACATGAACATAACAGAGGAGCTGCTTGACCTCCAAAGCCTTAAAGGCCAAACCAGAGGAACGGATTTATTAATTTCTGTTTGTGAAGCTATTGATGATCTGAAACTACCATGGAGTAAAGTTTCTGGGATCATTACCAATGGTACGCCTGCCATGGCTGGTGAGTGAAGTGGATTGTCCACACTGATCTGCAATAAAGTCAGCGAAGAAGGAGGTAACGCTACTAAACTTCACTGTATAATTCACCAGCAGGCTCTCTGCACCAAACATCTCAAATTTGATCATGTTATGAAACCAGTGGTAAAGGCAATCAATTCTATTGGCTCTAAAGCTCTACACCACCGACAGTTTCAGCAGTTCTTGCTTGACATCCAGGCTGAATACGGAGACATAATATATCACAACGATGTGAGGTGGCTAAGTCGGGGGTCTGCAATGGAGCGATTTTTCTCTCTCAGAGAGGAAATTGGACATTTTTTGGGTGAAAAGGGGCAGCCGATTGAAGAACTGTCCGATCCTGTATGTCTGTCTGTTTTGGTTGACATAACGAAGCATCTGAATGTGCTGAATGTTAATCTGCAAGGACAAGATGCAGTGGCAAGCCAGCTGTATGCTCACATCAAGGCCTTTGGAACCAAGCTGCAACTTTTCCAAAGACACTTGTCCCAAACAGAGCCCTGCACCGCGCACTTCCCAGCTTTGAAAGAGGTCATTGACAGTTTCCCACAGGACAACATCAGTGCACAAATGATGAGTTATGCAACAGCTATCGCATCTCTTTCTGTGGAATTTTACATAACATTTTCGGGATTTTGCAGTTATTAAAAAGGACATGTTGCTTCTCCCTTCTCCCTTCTCCGTGGACCCTGAGGATGCTCCTCCACAGCTGCAGCTGGAGCTCATTGAGCTGCAGTGTGACGATGAGTGGCACGGCAAACACCAGCAGCTTTCTCTTGCTTGACTTTTACGGGCAGCTGGATGAAGGCAGTTTCCCAGAAATGCGAACATTTGCTAAGAAAATGCTGAGCTTATTCGGCTCCACATATTTGTGTGAGCAGACATTCTCTGTCATGAACTTAAACAAGAACCAATTGAGGTCAAGACTAAGTGACTCCCACTTACGTGACATTTTACGCATCTCAACCACTTCCCTCAATCCAGACCTGGCCTCTTTACTGAGATCCATTAGTGTCATCAAGTTATTGGTTTCTTACTTATGGCACTTAGTTTATTAAACATCTTGAATACGATTTGGTTATAACTGTTGATGTTATGTACCTGTAGATGTGACACAAACTATTACTTTCTGAAAGATCTTGTAAAAGACAAGAGCAAAATTCACTCATTTTTAAACTTTAATAACAGACAACTTTACATTACATATAACTCTTGTTTAAAATGATCATGAGGCAAAGATATTTATCAAACTCATGGAAATTTAAGGTATTCCATACAGTTCAATGTTAAATGTTATCTGACTCTCCAGATATGAATGAAAGGCAGAATTGTGTTTTTAGAGTTGTTCACGTCTGCCTGAGTGGCTTATATTTGGTTACATTGCCATTTGAAAAATAAAGATAATTGTTACAATAAAAATTGTTTTATAACAGTGTATATTTGCATGTAACTTTGGGGTTAAAAAAAAGGAACTACTGGCCCCCGGGCATCTTCACTTCATCAGATCTGGCCCTCTTTGCAAAAAGTTTGAACACCCCTGCTCTACTGAGTGACCTCCTCTTTATGTGTCGTTATATCGGTATCACAGCAGTTTGTAATAGTCATGAAATATTATGTATAGATCAGGGGTTCCCAAACCTCCCAGAGACTCAAAATTTCAACATTGGGGACAAACCTGCAAGTCAGTGATGGAATTTCAGAATGTCAATCATGGCTAGCAAGTCAGCACCAGCAATAGCAGCTAACACTGACAAGTGTACAGGTACACAGATTAATAGATAAAATTGTGTAAATATTTCACAAAATGTTTGGCTTGCTGTAACGAAATGCATTCATGCAAAACAGAAGTCCCTCCTATTTCAGATCTGAATTATCTTCATGTAACCAATAATGGTTGTCATGATGAGGAGCTCAAAAAACTTTCGTTCCGTTCTTTATACATTTCATATCCATGAGGACATGAGGGTCCACTAGAGTCCTTGTGATGAAATTTTGCCATCAGAAGATGTACAGTACCTGTAGGCTCTGTGTGGATGTCTGTGTACTACTCCCAGTTTGCTGCAGACTTATCCATCCAGCCACTACGCTGATCCTGTAGATGCCGATCTACTGATCCTCCAAGCAGACTCCAGAACTACTACGTGTCTGTGGTGTCTGCAGCTGCCTGTGTATGTGTCCATTTGGAAGTAGAATCCAGGCTTTAAAAAATGGTAGCTGTAGGTGAAAATCATGTTCAACGCTTCCAAGAACCTGACAGGACAGTGTGAGTATGTGACTGATAGATAAGCTACACAAATGTGGGATTTACACTCTGCTTTAATGGTTTTATTTCATGTTTGTGAGAAAAAAGGCTTAAGGACGAGGAGTCTGTTCTCCTTGGATTAAAAATATCTCAGGAAAACTTTCCCAACAGAACCAGTGAGTGTGTGTTGTATCTTAAAAAAAAAGTCTTTATCCTAAAACAGGAGTTTTAGAGAAAGCCATAGGTAAGCAAAAAATAAACACTGTAGGCAGAATGTAGAGTATTAAGCCAAGCAACCCACAGTTCTGCCTGTTTTACTCACATTTCTCAAGGTGATGTTGGTTAATGGCAGAGGCCTTCTTACAATGACACCTATACATCATTCTGGTGGTGTACAGTGGTTTACTTACACACACACAAACACACACTGCCTTCACTCTCCCTGCTGTCATTAACAGGACCACTTTCCTTGGCGTATTTCCCCGCAGGTTTCCTCTGTACTCTCCAGACTTTTGCAGAACCAGGACGCGACTGACAGCCGCTTGTAACTTGAAATTTGTAGCTTCCAGGCCAGAGGCCAACACCCTCACTGCCTCCAGCCAAAACATGCAACCCCAGCCTTCAGCTGTGTACTTAGAGCTACAGCAAAAGGTTTAAAATGCCATTACAAATGGAAAAAACAACCTGGAGAAACTTGACAAAATAATGTCAAAAAGTTTGAGTTAGAGTTTCAGCTCATTCTGCCATGCTGGGAGTTTTGATAATGACCCTGTTCCATGGAGTCCTGCCAGACACTGTATACACTCACTACAGGCTCTGTTTCAGTCCATGTAGAGGCAGGTTCGGAAATTTGGAAAACAGAGTTTCTGTAAAGCTGCTACAAGCAATTCTGGAGAAAGATAGTTGGTCTGTTGAGTCTCATTCCCGTTGTCAACGTCAGTATTTGACAACCTGTGAATGAGACTGAACAATCAACCACCATTTTCCAGACTCACCTACAGCAGCTCACTTTAAAACCAAATTAAATTATTTGTAAGTAAGGAGTAAAAACTTTAAATTTCTTCAGGGGTTCTACTAACTTTTAATTTGATACTTAATATTTATTCAGGTAAGTCTCATCTGAATGTACACCATTTAAAAACATAAAAAGCAAAAATTTAAAACATTCCTGGACAGTTAATCTATCGTGTTAGAGCCATCGCTGTGTCTTCCTCGTGTCTAACTATTTTGTCATGTAGTTCTGCTTTATGTTATTACAGCGTGTGAACTCTGGCCTGTGGTTGGCTCCAGCTGAAGGAGGGCATGGCCTACCTCTGTTATCAACTCCTGTGCTATTCGGCCTGCTGATTGGTGTCCTCCTCTCATCTGTCCACCAATCGCTGGACTGCAGCTGGAGGCCCGACACTATATAAGCTTGGCGAGCGTGTCACTTATGGCGGCTGACTTTCTCATAGGCAGCTTGCCACTTGTTCTTCTTGATATTGTCATTTAGAAAACTGCGTTCTGTGTTGGTTGTATGTATGTATGTATGTATGTATGTAAGAGGCACTAGGTGTATGGGAAGGGACTGGGCCAGGTAACAGTTTCAATAACTGATGAAGCTGTCACACACACAGTAGGATTTAAGGTTGTAATTATATTTCTTTCTTTGTGTTGAGCAGCACCCATCAGCCCTGTCACCTGTATAAGTTGCTCCTTTTTTGTATTATTTGTCAGTTCATCAGCTTTGTGTTAATAAATTACTTTTACTTTATCACTTACATCTGGTTTATGTTCGTTCCCTTTTCCACCACAAGCTAGGGGTCGTAACATATAGACAATTGCAATCAATTAAATAGCAGGTCATAATAAATAAATATAGCAAATAAATACAGTGTATTAAGGTATTTAAGCATAAAACCACATAAGACCACATAAAATTGTTACATGAACATAGGTATTTAACCAACAAGCTAAAGACCATAGAAAACAAAACAGAAAAAAAAAAAAAGAAATAATGGACTCTTATGCTTACTATATACTAATACTATACACTGTATACTGTAATATGACAATTAATTCAGTTCTGTTAACTCATGGCAGTGAAAGGGTTGAATCAGTCATTTTAATATAACTATAATCAAAGAGTATGTATGACACTTAAGACAAATATTTAAGATCTGATAACCCTGACTTTTAGTTTATTAAGTCAAGAAAGTTGTGGTAACTGATTGCCTTGATTTTTAAGTGCTGCTGACTGAATTGGGATTACTGTGTATTTAAGCCGCTTTTTATTGGGTCTACAGAAGCGACAACACAACATCTCTGGTCTGAAAAAAAAAAACTGCCTCTGGATGGTTCAACTCAAATGTTGATTTTCAAGTTTCAATGTGTGTTGAGAGGAGATTTTGACATGCTGGGGGCACTGTAACAGTTTAAGAGTACTTTTGGCCAAACCCTTGTATCACTTACAATAACACTGCACCTGCCAAGTTGAGGTCCGGAAACGCGGTGGCATTGCTCAAAGTAAGTTCAATGGACGATTACATAATATGAAAGCAAACCTCAGTGTTAGTATGACACAGTTTTAAGAGAAAAGGCAAGCAAAGGAGGCAGTGGCAAACAGAAAAAGTGTATTGTGGCAGAATGTATGTTGCGTCTCTGGTGTAAGTGGGCTTGCATTGTTAACTCTCCTAACTGCTCAGCTCTCAGTAACCAATCACTGTATGAGGGCACTCTGAAAAGGCAGGTAATTGTCATCTCTGACCCCTACTTCCTGGTCGCCTCACTTCCTGTTCAGCCCAGTCCGCAATCGTCACAGATTTTCCTATTGTGGATCCCCATTTTATTGATTGTAATATATAAGATTTATCTTTTTTAATTGGAAACACATCTCGTGCTTCCTTCGTATAATAAACCTGTATGCATTCTCTGGTACTGGTATTGTCAAAATTAATATAATTCCTTGAGTGAAACTTACTCACTTACTCACTCTGCTTGGTGCAATATGTTTAACCCTAACCAAGCATGACACCTCTTCCTAACTGGAAGCAATGCAAATGAGCGAGCGATTAAACGATTGTTTCAGTTGTTCCCAGTGAGGATGTTCTATCATGATTTGTGCATCAGCAAACAGGCTAAGACAGACTTGATCACTTTCACCTCTTTTTTGGGGGTTTGGCTTTTTACACCTTCAATTTATAGCAAAGCTGAAGACATGACAAGAAAAGGGGACAGAGAGTAGGGGAATGACACACAGCAAAGAGCCATGGGTGGGAGTTGCACCCCTGGCCACTGGGCAAATGCTCCACCAACTAAGCCTCCAACCTCCAACTGATTTTCATTGGAAAACACGATCAGCACTGCTGATACATCAGTCGTAGCATGTCTGTACAATTGAAGTTTGCTCGTTCATTCATTAACCCAATAAGATCAGAAAATGCCAATATGATCCTTAGAAAAATTGCCACATATCACTGTGGTTGCCATTTGTAAGTGTTTTGGAAGGCACTGACAAAGACAGTCCTGTCAAAAGGGGCGTTGGATTGGTTTGGAAGACAGCTTGAAACAATGTATTCCGTCTGTTCTTGAAGTTTTGTGGATTTGTGTGATTCTCGAACTGTCAGACTTCATCATAGTGATGTCAGCATGTCCCCAGTGCAGCAATTACCCCGTTGATTCCACAACAGGCAGAACTGATGCCCAACATCAAGAAATTAAGATCCATTTTGATGATTTCTGCAGGTACGTCTATGATTATCTTTGTATCATGTGTTTTTTGTTCCCTTGTTGCATTAAAAATGCCATAAATATTCTATTGTTCAGGTGTTGTTTCTAATGTAGACTGGCTGGTAATTGTGTACTTGAACACCCAGCTGCTTGATGCAGTGTGAGATGCAAGTAAATCTGAATAGGAGTCAAAACATGCTGGTAAACATTTACTGCAGCTCTCTGGCTGCAGACCAGAGAATACTAAATCAATGCATAAAGCTAAAGCAAGGCTGCTCTCACTTACACACATCCACAGTTTGTATCTATAGCTATGTGTTATATACAGGGAGAATTTACTAAATAGGAATGCACACACACTTCTCACACACACACACACACACACATCCACTCACATGCAGTGTGCAGTGTTTCAGCAGATTGGCCAGCCTCTGCTCCAGTCTCTGATTTATTGTGGCAAATTGAAAGATTCCAAGAAGTGAGTCAGTTTGTGTTGGCAAGGCTCAGTTAGAGCCTCCAGGTCAGCGCCCCCACCCCACCCCACACACACTTCCTCATATTAACTAGAGAAGCCAGTGTAAGCCTTCCTAAGCAAATATACCACTAAAACAATATCCATTAAAGCAGGAGATGGTGGCCGTAAGTCAGGAGGGGCTGCAGCCCTCACTAACACAGCAGCACTGAGTGATGAGCTGTCATCAATCAAACACCACTTTTGTCCTGTGTGACATGCCGTAATCTGACCCTCACCTCACACACAGGTTCTCACCATAGTGTTCTCTGCAGGGACAGTCTTTTTTTTATCATCTATCATTGAGATTTAATTTAACACGAGTGTGAGAACTGTTTAAACATGTGGCTATATGAGAATTAAAAACTCACCTCAACCACATATATTTAGCTTTTAAAAATTTATAAAGGTAAGACTTTATAATAACAGTCTTTATTAAGAGTCATAAGTCTTGTATAAATAATGGCCTTATTAATAGTTAATGAATCACTTTATAGATCTGTGATAAGACATTAATTATTGACAATTATTTTTGTTCTTTCTATGTGGTAATAAAATGTACAGCAGTTTATTGTTATAAAAAAATGTTTTTCACTTCATAACAAGATATTTTCACCTTACTATGATGTACAAACTCATCACATTATTAGAAGAAACTTTTCTCTTTGTGCCAATATACTATTTATGTTGGTCTAACTTGAAATGTGTCATGTTATGTTATAATGTGGTAACTTATTACTATTAATAATTAATAGTTAATATAACTATTAACTTATTATATTATATAAGTTATCAAAAAACATGAAATGTTTTACATTATAAGAAGATAAATATTACATGTATTATTATAACATATAGTATATTATTATAAAAAGAAAAGTCATGACATTATAACAATAGAAGTTATCACATTATAAATATAACATGAGCTATCTTGTTTTAAAGTAATAATATACGTTAACACATTATAATAACATCAGTTATAATGTTATAACATTCTAACAACATAAGTTACCATGTTATAACATTCTAACAATATATGTTGTTATGTCATAACGTTACAGTAATATAATGCAAGTTACCATATTATAGCATAATGACAATATGAATTATAATGTTAACTCTATAACAGTCTAAGTTATCATTTTATAACATTATAGCAATAAAGTTATCAAGTTATAACAGTATAATTTATCATGTTATTATGCTGAAGACCAGGGTTGGGCAACACTGCTATAGATGTATATAAACTTTTCACATTACAATGTGATACTGATGGCTTGTTATTTTTCTGGCATGGCAGCAATTCACTTACATGGTAAAGCAAACAAATGCTGGTAATCCAAACTTAATAAAGTTTAATAAATTGATTTTTGTAAGTAGTAAGTGACTGTACAGTCTGAGCAGTCAAGTAGATTTTTAACAACCTGGAAACTCAAAGTATGTATGAGGTCATAATGTATTAACCATTTGTAACAGGGTATCTCTGTATCAGCACCTTCACACTATCTCACCTTAATTCTACTGGCACTAATTGAGAGTGGTTTTGTGTGTGAGTCAGCCAATGGCTGTGATGCAGGTACTGACTGAAGGCAGGTGTGATTGAGTGTGCTTCGCTCTCTAGGTTATTTAAGCCACATGCAGCAAACACTGCTGCCTCTCATCCTCTCTCATGTGTTTCTGTCTGCAGGTATGTGATGCATGATTCAAGTGAATGATAGTGAAAGGGCTCCAACTATTTGTGTGTGCATGTAAATTTAACTGTAAATATTGGCCTCTAATCCTCTTGTGTGTTTCTATTTGCAGACCGAGGTCCACGCCAAATGCAGCAGCCTTATGGCGAAGTTGGGCTTGCAGAAGGCTGGAGTGTGATACCAGCCTAGTCTATGGACACAGAAGTCTGCCATTAAGTGACATTCAAATGACAACTGTAGAAGCAATCAACCTGCAGCACAACTGACCTTGGCCCGCTCTGTCCCCTCCGTCAGCAAGTAGGAATTCACCATTCCCAGTCCCTATAGTTAGATTATTACTCTGTTGATTTTAATATATTTATAAATGATAAATTATGCTCCAAACCCTTTTTCACATTGTGTTGCCTTTTGCCTTTACTGAAATGGTTGGTCAAATTGCAGAAGTTGCAGTGGGGGTGTTATACAGTACATGAAGAAAACCATTGTTTACAATACATAAAGCCTCACTCAGGATTAGCTATTAGAAAGCCTTTAAAAAATACCATATTACAGACAAGGTAAATTGAATTTGACTCAATAATAATAGGACTCCAGACAATTTAATACTTTTGTCTAAAATGCAAAATATTCTATATTTTATTTTGTAAATATAATATAATTCATAATCTTCATACATATATATTGTTTTATAGAGTATACAGACATACTATATATAGTATCACTGGTTTGTGTGTGAGTTTGTGTATCTGTGTCTTATCTGAGCCACTTCATCATGTGTGTGAGCAGCTGAACAAATGGAGACTGATGCTGCCTCCTCGTCTGCTTTTGTGCCTTTGATTCTCTCCCACACGCAGCCGTGACCGACTCCAACACATGTATGTCACAAGATATATGAGCTGCTGCCGCCACTATTAACCATCTGCAACCCCCCCACCCCCCCAGAAGGAGGAGGAGGAGGAGTGGATGACATCAGCCCAGGACGGACTGTTTATACTGTATGTAGGACCTTCAGTCTGATGACTGTCTTCCTGCCACATAAAGGGGAGACATCTATTTGAGGTTTAGAACTACACTTTGCACAGTCTGGGGGAAAGTAAAGAGGAAGTATAATGTTGCCATGGTGTCAGTTAGTTTGCTCTGGGCTCAAACTTGAGCCCCATCTTTCCAGCTGAGCCATTTTGGCAAATTTGCACCATTAAAAATATGTTGACTTAGCCATTAGTCGTTTCTGTTTTCAGTGTATCCAGGGATGTACTGACAGCTATTATTGGATTACTTTGATATGCAAGAAAACCCTAAAAAAGTGATGATTCTCAGGCAAGTTCTGGAGTTAGAGGGAGAAGTATTGTATTATTTCTAAGCGGAGTTATGGATTTAAGATAATGATACCCCCATTAGTAAAAGTCACCAAATCTAAAAATGTGTGCATCATGTCTGTGTGTTCAGATATGAGTTGTGACACTGAATACATTTTTCATTCAAATCTCAGCACTCAGCAATTCTGATTACACCAATTTGCACCATTGCAGGTCTGTAGATGTCATGCATATAACATTAGGTATTTTAAAATCTGACTCTTAAATCAGCATTGACATTTGGTTCCACATGAGACGTGAACCCGGGACTTTCTTGATCTTTACATGGATTATGTCATAATTACTGTGGCCTTGAGAGGTTGCCATCTAACAATAAATACAAATATTGGTCATCATAAGCTGTTTGCACAGATGACCTGTATGGCCGTTTTTGTGGTGAGGACGGGCTGTTCCTAACAGTCCTGCTTCATTCATTCATTCAACCTTTATTTATTTCTCGGGAATACATTGAGGGGTGGCCCTCATTTTCAATGATGCCGAGATTACAATTAGGCAACAAAGCAGAAATACAATAGAAACAAAAAAAATAAATAAATAAAAAAAGTAAAATAAATAAAAATAAATAAATAAATAGCCAGTAAGAAATTTACAATTGATCAATACAATTTCTAGTTAAAACATTTGCATGTAAGAACATTAAAACTTCTAAGCATAATTTTAAAATCTCCCAAAGTTTTCAGGGACTCTAAGTTTAAAGTGCATTGCAAGTTATTCCATGTGTTTGGAGCACAGAATCTAAAAGCAGTTTTTCCTAGTTCAGAATTGACACGAGGAACATGAAGTGTTATCCAGTCCTGAGAGCGGGTCTGATAAGCTCCTGTCCTTAGATGTAATAGTGATGCAAGGTAGGTTGGTAGTTTGTTAAGGAGTGCTTTGTAAATAAATAAATACCAATGATGGTCTCGTCTCACAGAGAGAGACGGCCAGCAAACTTTGTTATACAGAATGCAGTGATGGGTACTGTAGGTATCGCTGGTGATGAACCTAAGAGCAGAGTGGTAAACTGCATCCAGGGGCTTAAGGGTTGTAACAGCAGCTTGTCTATAAATCACATCACCGTAGTCAAGAACAGGGAGTAAAACAGATTCAACAATTCTTTTCCTACAAAACATTGGGAAGCAAGACTTGTTTCTGTAGAGAAAACCAAGTTTTGTCCGCAGTTGTTTAGCCAGATTATTAACATGAACTTTGTGAAAGAGTTTGTCATCAATCCAGATGCCCAGTTATTTGTAGTGTGGGACTCTTTCGATAGCTGTGCCTGATAAAGTGCTGATGTGACATGAACTGTAATCAATTTTCCTAGATTTTGTAAGTACCATATATTTTGTTTTTTCTGCATTTAACATGAGTTTGAGGCCAATGAGTGCCTCCTGAAGAGTATTAAATGAAGATTGCAGCTTGTCAATGACCAGCTGTATTGAATCTGCCCAACAGTATAAAATGGTATCATCAGCATATAAATGAACCGTGCAAGTAGTTAAGGCCTGGACAGTGTCATTAATGTAGATTGTAAATAGGATAGGCCCTAAAATTGAACCTCGAGGAACACCTTTTGTCATTGATAAAAATGCAGATTGGGCATTACCTGCTTTTACACACTGCTGTCTACCTGAGAGGTAATTCTGGAACCATCTTTGAGTGTTAGCATCACATCCAATACTTGGCAGTCTGTTTAAAAGCAGGGAATGATCGACTGTGTCAAAAGCCTTTGAAAGGTCGACAAACAGAGCAGCACAATATTTCTGATCGTCTACTGCAGACACAATATCATTTAAAATTAGAGATGTTGCGGAGATGGTACTGCGATTAGTTCTAAAACTGGACTGGTGCAGGCTCAGTACAGAATATGCAGTTAAAAAGGACTTCAATTGATTATTTACTAACAATTCAAGTATTTTAGACAGACATGATAATTTAGATATAGGTCTGTAGTTATTAAGATCATTAATATCTCCTCCTTTATGCAATGGAATAACATGAGCAACCTTCCATACTTTGGGAATTGTACCTGTTAAGATGGTTAAATTCAAAATATGTGTAACACATTCTGAGATCATCAAAGCAGAAAGCCGGAGAAAGAAAGGGTCTAGACTGTCCTCTCCAGTTGCTTTCTTGGAGTTGATGGCAAGAAGTGCTCCAGTAACTTGATTAGGGGTTAAAAGTTGGAGAGTAAATTGAGGAATGTGTCTTACAGTACGTACTGAGACATCAGATTCTGGACAATTTATAGATTCCCCAGAATCCATATTCCGGTTTTTGAAAAGATGACCTGCTGCTGCAAAATGCTCATTAAAAGCTGAGCATATTTCCAAGTGATCTGTTATTACTTGCTGGCCAGAGGTTACATGTGAGGGCAGAGAAACAGTATGTTTATTTTTAGTGGAATTCACTACCTTCCAAAATTTAGCTGGGTTTGAAGAACAGCTAGAGATGGTATTTAAATAATAATCAGATTTAGCTTTCCTCACAAATGATGTAAGCTTATTTCTTAGCTGCCTAAAAGCAAGCCAGTGGGAGGGATCCCCAGATTTTCTAGCTAAAGCCCAGGTTTTATTCTTCAATTGGCACAAAGATGAGAGCTCAGAGGTGAACCAAGGACTCGATCTGTCTTTGATTCTTTGCTTCTTAAAAGGGGTGTGTTTGTTAACAACTAAGTTGAAGGTGTTTATCAAATGATTCAATGCTAATTCAACATCTGGGATTTGTAATGTGGTTAAAATATTACTATGACAAAGATCATGTAAAAAGGCCTGTTCATTAAAATTTCTGAGATTTCTCCTCAGAACAATTCGTGGTTTAGTTCTCTGCAATCTTGTATCCCTAATACAAGCTATGGGGCAATGGTCACTTATTCCAAGGTCAAAGACACCAGAAGCAACTATTTTATCACTCCTGTTAGACAAAATCATGTCTATTAAAGTTGACTTTGAATTGTTTTTTAGGTTAGGCCTAGTGGGGTCAGAAATCAGCTGAGTTAGGTTGAGATTATCACAGACCTCCCTCCAATAAGCAGATACATTAGTTAACCAATTGAGGTTAAAATCACCCAAAATTATAATCTCTGAATTACTATATTGAGAGATTAAATCAGCCAATTTATCAATGGCATCAGGTTCAGCAGACGGAGGTCTATAAATCCCAATCACAACTAACTTACTAGGCCCTAAACTGACCTTCAAAGCAATGAATTCAAAACATTTTTGTATGGTAACAGTATTTAGAACTGTAACCAAATAACATGATTTAATAAAAAATAGCCACCCCACCTCCTCTTGCATTTCTGTCAGTTCTAAATAAATTATAATCATTTAAAGATACTTCACAATCACTGACATGTTTCTTTAACCAAGTTTCAGTCAACACCAGAATATCAGGGTCTGTTTGGGAAACTAGAATCTTAAGGTGATCAAGTTTTTGATGTTGAAGCAGACTTCTAATGTTCCAATGGATGAAACCCAAACCATTCCTGTTTTTAAAAGTATGTGGATTAAGTGAAGAGGGTGGAGACCCAAGTTCATACAATGAGGGGGTAGCAGTATTAGACTGAAGGGGAACTCTAATTAAATTTGAGATAATTGCAGTGCGTTTTGAACATTTCAAATAAGTTCGAGGCTTCCATAGGACAGGTATCCTGAGTAGAGGAGTTGCTGGCATAGAGGTTATCAAGGGGAAAGTGTTACAGCAGGAGACTGGAAACTTATCTTATATCTGCGCTACATGCACGTTTACACAACATGTAGCCTAGGGCATGCCCATTTCCACCAGTGTCCTATAAGTCATTATAATGAAAACTGTCAAAATAATGAGTTATAAGCGATTACACTTAAGGAACCCAAATGGTCAGCTTTATACACAACACAACAGCAGTGGAAACTCTTTGATTATTTAATTCCGTGTCTTCTAAATACACTTTTACTCATATGGCCCACATATTTGCTGCAGTGACGTTACTGAACGCATGGAAATGAAACTGAAAGCAGCTTCTCTAATCAGCAGTAAATCATTAAAGAACCACTCAGAGATCAATTCAACACACAATAAAGAAATCACCTGGATAGTTTGTGCTGCTCAACATCATTTAGGAAGTAATTTAGGCTACATGGACAATAGAGGTGTGGGTGGTGGGTGAATGATTTCTGCAGACGTACTGACTTGGATGACCTCAGAGTTCGTCCACAAATATAAATCATGTAAAGCAGTAACACAGCCTTACTTGGATTAGTAACTGTTTTGAAAATTGTAGTTTTTTTACACTACTTGTTACTGGCAAAAGTAATAATATCACAGTAACAAGTTGCTGATTAATGTTTTTCTGCCCAACATTGAAGCAAGGAAACATGAAAGCATGAAATTACTTTGTTGATCAGAACCCATACATGGGAAGTGGGACAAATAATATCCTAACAAAAAGAGCTTTAAAAATGATTAATAATTTAAGGATATATATTATTAAGAATTCACAACCTCAAACTATTAAAAATGTTACAAGTCTTTAAAAAATAAAAGTTAAAATAATGATAACATAGCATAACAAATGTGCTGTTAATCACATTTTTTTAAAAATAGCTTTTTTTAACGAGAATGTTGGCCCTTTAAACATGATTTAATCAGGCATAGAAATAGATAGTTATGCCCCAAGGACCCCTGTCTCACTTCTTGGTTAAAAAACAGGAATACTGCTCAAGCACTGGTAAACTTTCTATTTTTAGACAAATTCATTCAGAAGTATCTCTATCAGACCATAACATGTCGACTCTGTAGTCCTTCTAAATCAAAGCTAGATAAAAAAAATATGGTTTAAAAATGTGTATTTTGATTAACATTAAGAGAACTCTGAGACACTTTAAAAAATAAAATGATTGCTCACTATGACTCTGCAGTGAAATGAAAACATTTTGTCGACTCTGTAAGACATCAAACATGTAATCAGTAGGAGGTTGGCCTGTTAGCCAAGAGTTGGA
Organism: Lutjanus erythropterus; assembly: GCF_056507025.1. Lineage (NCBI taxonomy): Eukaryota > Metazoa > Chordata > Actinopteri > Lutjaniformes > Lutjanidae > Lutjanus > Lutjanus erythropterus. The sequence continues at coordinate 36,023,470 of NC_139334.1, read as the reverse complement.
TCTTTTAAAAAAATATTTTCCGGTATAATTGAGGAGTAAAAATCAAAACTCCCTCAAAATATTTAAAAACCAAGACAGTGGTCCAACATTTCAGTGGTCCTATTAACCATATGTTGTGTTGAAGGCCGTGGATTGTCTCTATCAGAATAATATCCTCCACATGGCTGGATGGCTTTGTAAAGCCCTCAGCCACAAATCACAATCAGCGGCGGTACTATTCATAGGCTGACAACAATAGCAGTTGCTTGGATTATGTGAACAGTCTCAGATGTACAGACACTCAGTAAAGAAACAAACTGTCTCCATAAACTTCCTGTCTAATTGGACTTTGAGAACAAAGCAAAAGTATGGCAGAACTTTCACTTCCTTCATATTTGAATGAAGTCTGATGAAGTGATTCTAGTTAAAAGTGAAGTGTGCAGCGCTGAGAAGCTGCTTCCTCTGCCACCCACCGGATGGATGTGCCCTCATCTACACCTTCATCCACCCACCGATGGAGCTGTGCTCAGCTAAACTCTCCACAGTCCAATCTGAGCTCATTGGAGTTTTCAGTTTGCCACTTTTCTTGCTTTGCAGCTTCTGTGCCAAGAGCATGAGGTTTCAGTCAAAGCTACACGAGGCAACCAGGCATGTTGATGGCCTCCAACTGTGGAGGGATGAAACCCTTTCAGATGTCAAAATTTAGATCTCAAGCAACAAGATGCTAGTTAAGTTCACACAGCACTCTTATGTTAACTGTCCACCTCCAACAGACACCAAAGACTGAATACAAATGATAAAACATCAGTGAGTGATGCTTCATGTGGGTGAACCACCAGATTTTATTAAGTAATTTTTAAAAAGTAATTAGTTACATGTCTAGTCACTGCCAAAAGTAGTGGAATCACAGCAACCTTTGAAAACTACAGTCTGCAGAATATGTTGTCAAAACAGTGCTGCGGTCAGATGGACACAGGAATAGAGGTTGCAATAAATTGACAGAAGTAACTTTTTTTGTGTCTCTTTGTAGTTTTTTTTGTGTCTCTGTGGTTGTTTTGTGTCTCTTTGTAGTTGTTTTGCATTTCATTGTAATGTTGCATCTCTTTGTGGTTTGTATCTCTTTGCTGTTGTTTTGTTTGTCTTTAGTGTCCTGTCGTTGTTTCAGGTCTCTTTGTAGTTGTTCAGTGTCTTTTTCCAGTTGTTTTGTGTCTTTTTGCAGTAGTTTTGTTTCTCTTTGTGGTGTTTTGCATCTCTTTTTAGTAGAGGTTTTGGTTCAGGGGCCCTTGGGCCTGTATGGCATCATCCTGTTCAGAAATCATCCCACTAGTAAGACCACTCTCACCTTCATGTCACTTGCCACCCCTCTGACCCCACCCTGGGAGATATGTCAGGTACTTCTGATTGGTTGGGACAAATAACCCACCTGCCTCACAGAAATTGGCTAACATGAACATGAAAAATGAATGCAAAACAAAAAGTTGAGGTTCGCAGACTATTCCAGCTCTGTGTTCTGCAGAGACAAGCAGGAACTGCAGAGAGATGATTTTGCTTGATTAGACGACTGTATATCCACATATAAACTTTGTCCAGCATAGCTTTCCAGGCCAACAAGGACAACAGATTGACTTTGTGAACAGCAGTGGGGTTGGCCAGCTAATCAACTGAGCCTGGCTTTACGAACATCCCTGTGTTTTCCCCCGACTTCACTAGAATGTCAGCAGCATTCAAGCAGGGGGATAATTAAACTTCCCTGACTCTGATTTCATGTAAATTATGATACAATAAAAGCTATTTATCTCCTTCACTGAGTGGAATGAGCAAATGGAAGAGCTGTTCATGAGTCACTGCATTGAATTTTGTTTATTTTCACAGATGAGCAATAAAAGAGCATTTTGGCATCTATATCTAAGGTAGCAACTGACTGCGGGCCTGCTAATAGAGGGAAAATAATTTAGCTGGCACAAGCAAAGCTTCGTTGATTGGAGCTTAAGCTTTCATCAAGGATTCGACGCATCCCAACAGTTGGCAGACCTCACTACTTCCACCGTCTCTGCTTTGTTTCTTGGCAGCGTCTTTTCAAACACAACCCACCAGTTGCCTGCCGTACTCTTCCAGAGACACCCGAAAAAATGGCAATTAGATGGAGTTCAGTCATGTTCCTGTGTTTTCACCTCATCCCACTCTCTCTTGGTGCTAATATGTTTTTCCTGCCAAGTGCCACAGCAGCACAAAACATTCTGTAAGAGCACCCTGATGTCTACAGCATGTACTTCCAAAAAATACAACACACACTCTGCTCATACACCGAGAAAATGTGCTCCTTGTTATTAGGCGGATGCTACATTCAGCTCATGATTCACTTCTTCAGCAGACGAAGCATTTATAGAAGGTAGACTGTCGAGCAACAGAAATAGTCTCACTTGTTGAATTCAGTGGAAAATTGGGCAGAGTTACCACAATGGACACCGTTACTGCAGTCAGTTCTATTCATTTACTATATTAGTAGTTGGAGTATTTCCAACATGAGGATGGGCATGAAATTCTATGCTGAATTATATTGTTACCAAATTATGGTTCAATGTAGGCTTGACACAAAACTTTAGAGAAAAGTCAGCCATAAACCCCTGATAAACACCTCATTTCTGAACTTCAAGTTTTGTTAATGCACTAGTTGTAGAGCTAATGAAATTTGAGGTTGGATTTTATAGGTAAAATGTGACACACAAAAGATGTGGTCACATTTTGTTAATGTTATTACCTACTATATGGGTCAGTAGTTTTTTTTATAATTATTCCAGCTCTTGCTGATAATTGTTTCTGAGTCTTAAGAGACTTTTATTAAGTCTTCATGGACGTTTCTTTTGGGGCAATACCTAAAAGCGTCAGTAGGTGGCAGCAGGGCATTGGGCAGCTGTCTGAAACTCTTGTTTTGTACTGTTGTTGGCTCTCCCCATTCTGCTATGAGAGGTCAATGCAGCAACAGCCTAACGATGTCCTATCTGCTCATTTCAACCTTTTTTTATCAGGTTAGTGTCATGTTTAAGCATGAGAACCACATGAAAATTGATTATAAGGATATTTGACTGTATTTCTAGGGGGCTGTGTGTAAGCTCAGAGTTGTATTTTAGCTAGTTTTGTGCCTCTGGATTGTAATGTTGGACCTACTGGTCCTGCTAGCATAGCAGCTTAACCTTTTGTTGAGGTGTGTACCTGCTCTTTAATTCTTTGGGGTTGAAAAGTCAAGGGCTCTGTTATTAAAAACCATATTGCACATTAAGTTGATCACCCATATGCGTGATTCACTTCAACATATATAGTTATTTTGCACACTTGTGTCTGTTCATACTTAAGAAGGGCTTAAGGCAACATTTAAGAATGTGACTGTATTTGTTGTTGTTATTGTTGTTAAAAAAAGGGACACTCCAACAGATATTTTCTTGTTGTTATTGTTATTGTATATGTTAAAAAAATCAATTGTTTGGCTGTCTGAAGTATAAAAATGCAAGTAAAATTCTGCTATGAGAGGTCAATACAGCAACAGCCTAACAGTGTCCTGTCTGCTCATTTCAACCTTTTTATCAGGATAACTGTTTGTGTGGTCGCATGCCTGGGACCTGCAACAAAAACATCTAAATTCCAAATTTATTCTGTATTTTGAGAATTATTTTTGATCCAGTATGATACTATGTTTATTCAGTACCGGTGGTCCTGAATTGTGTGACTGGATTTAACTATTTATGTGGTTTTGCTCACAGCTAATCAAGTGCTTTTCATAAAGAAGAACCTTCTATAAAAGGTATCACTTTAAAGATGATATTGTAAATTTTTAAAGGATCCCCAGCCCAACTTCTTGCATCATGTTTTGATGTGTCATCAAGGTCAGGTGACGTAGTATAAAGTCCACATATGGAAGAGGTGGGGTGGATGGTTGGGTCAAACCAACCCGTCCTCATCCCAGCTCATCACATGCTGACGATTTGTCACCATCCCTCGGTGTCTGATACTGAAGCTGTTTTTAAAACATGCTTAATGTTGTGAAATGACCCTGTTTGGGTAGGTTTAGACGCAAAAACTACATGGGTATGTTTAAGATAAGTCTATGTTTGGGGTAACAGCAACCATGTGACGTTACAAATGTCCAGACGAGAGTCACACGATGAAAGCCAAGTGACACATGTAATGTGATATATGTTAATAATGTTTTAGTTTTCACATGGGACATGAACCTCAGTCTCCACGGTGAAAGTCCTGTGGCTTGTTTGATCCATCCATCCACCCCACCGTCTCCATGTGTGGACTTTCTCCCTCTTTCGACTAGGGCGTCTCCTACAGCCACAGGTGGGTTTCACCTGAAGTCACCTGAAATCCCAGTGTGTGGCTTTCAACTTCTAATTGGTACCATTCATGTCTGAATGAGTTGCCAAGCCTCAGTGACAAAACATTGGTATGTGTTGAGAATGAGACTGAAACACTGGAATTTCCCCCAGGGGTCCAAGGTTCTTGTGTCATGTAAAAAAAAACCTGCCAGTGTTGAACCTACATAATGAAAGTTAAGTACCGTGTAAGTTACAGTTCATATGTTAACTAACGTAACAGGTTACATTATTTTATGTAACTGTCATGGTTTTAGGTTTCTTTTTAGTACTTCCTGTGTTAAATAAGTTTATGCTTTCACTCTTGTCTCCACTTTCACGGTTTTCCTGCCCTTTTGAATTCTGATTGTTTTCACCTGTACCTTATCTAACCCTCTGCATTGTCAAGTCATCTGGATTATTCTTTGTGATTTTCCGAACTCTTGTTTCTTGCTCTTTGTTGGACTGAGTTTTTGTTTTTACCTGGACTCTCCAGCCAACTTTTGTTACTTGTGTTCCTTGCCTTCACCAAGTAAGTTCATTAAAGTTTTCTTTTGGTTCATTCAGCTGTGCCTCTGCATTTTTGGGTCCACCTCAGAACAGACTGTGATGATAACTAAAGTAGGCCTACTTGTTTTAACCCAAACTGTGGTTAGTTTCTGTAACTTTTTACATAAGTAGCTAGTTATTTTTATGTAAGTAGCTAACATTAGTTACGTTAACTTATGCAACTAAAATTTTTGACCCTCAACCTGTGCCTTTATTTTGAAAGTTTATTACAGTGCCATAATTTGTGTGTAACATGGAGGTAAACTTTTCAACCAGCAGCAGAGAAACTTCTGGGTTCTAGTTTTTTTTAATCAGCAGGCATTGAAAAGAGCTAAAAATATGGATGGATATAAATGTGGGCGGTTACCATGGATATGGAAGAAACAAACACCCCCATCAAACTTCCTTCCTCCTCAGCTGTCCCATATTTATCACTGGGCTTCACATCACAACGTCAAACTGTTTTAAATTTATCAGATTAGTATAAGACTCTATCATTACAGTAAAATTAGCCTCCGCCTGAACATGTGAACAAAAGAATGCAGGAAGTTTCCATTTTAAAATGTTTTCCTTTATTTTAATCAAATGAAAAGATTCTGAATTCTTGCTTGGCACATCTCTCACATGCACTCTCCCTCCCAGTGACAAAGTCAATAGACAATGACAATCAGGAGAAAAGGCCACAGTGAGACAGTGAGCAGATGGAGGGTATATTGAAAGATTTTCTCAGCCCTGCATTGTTCACAGTTTGCAACTTCCAGAAGTGAAAGTTACGGCTTAGCCTCAATACGTCTTGCCTCATTTATGTAAGAGAATACCCCGGGAACTATCTTGCTCTCCGCTTCATTTTCCTACACTGTGTTCCTCCTGCATATTTTAGCTCTGCCCTGGGGCTGGAACCCACTTTAAACGGCCTCCCCAGCCAAGACAAGTGGCCAACAGAGAGCAGATCTGCTCACATACTTATTTTGTGCTCATTAGGTGCCCACTCACCATACTACAGACTAGATAGAATCTGGCTTTGTTTGTGTGTGTGTGTGTGTGTGTGTGTGTGTGTGTGTGTGTGTGTGTGTGTGTGTGTGTGTGCTGTAGGAATCCAGTGTAATCTTACAGAATCATGTCATACTGCAGAAAGAATTCAGTCTTGTGAGTGACATAAGAACTGTCACGTCTACAGTGGCTCTGAGAGCTCAACACACTACAGTTTAAGAAAACACATACAAATACAAATTGTGACGATTCACCCCCCAGACTTCCTGCTGCTCTGTTCTACCTCTCTCCTGTGGGAGTCTGGGTGGATCATTCAAGCAATGGCTGCACCTGAGAGGTGGGAGTGTTCAATGGCACAAAAAACACTCTCTGTCTTGCTGGGCAGCCCCAACCACTCCTCAGCCTCATAGTTTACTTTTGGCTCTTACCTATTCCTTATAATTTCCCTTATCCACACATAACTTACACCACTGATTCCATTCAGATCTCCACATCTTGTCTTATTTTCCCTCATTAATTAAATGAACTTAATTAGGGACCAAGCACCAACCGTTGCAAAGAGGACTAAAGGTCTTTGAAAACTCATGAAACTTTGTACACATGTCAGAAGTGGGTAAAATGTTTTTTAGGTCTTGGACCGATATACCCAGGAACAAAGGAGGGAGTTGCAGCTTTAAAACAAACTCAGAAGAAAACTAATGCTTAAGTAAGCAATCAGTTGATTCATAGAAGGGTTATTGCAGGCAACTGGACTTTCATCACTCATCCAAGAGGCTTCTTCAGTTCTAAGTGACTAGTGGGGAGTTTCAGGTATTTAACCTCTGTGGAGTCATTAACACCACATCAAGTGAACCATTAGGGTCACCTGAGTATAGGTGTGAATGAGCGTTGTTGAGGTCACTTGTGAGTCGTTGACTCACCTTGCCATCATGTGAGTCCTTAGAGTCACATGAGTGTAGATGGATGTTCAGCTGCCTGGGGAGTGATCTTAACACTGTGTTGTATGTGGGTTCTCAAGGTGTCAACAACCCCACAGAGGTTAAATACCTGAAACTCCCCACTAGTCAGTTAGAACTGAAGAAGCCTCTTGGAAGAGAGGTGAAAGTCCAGTTGCCTACGATAAGAATCTTCACAGACATAGTCAGTCAGTGGTGTGATGACGGTGTGTGTGTGCGTGCTAATAACGACTCTGTAAAAAGGAACCAAAGTTAATCTAAACACAATCCAAACCAAACGAAACAAAAGGTGGTGTCAGAGAGGCACCAGCCTTCCTGGAGGTAGATCCTGGATTCACCAGGCTTTTAAGGGCTACTAGAAGGTGAAGCCAATCATTTAACAAGGTGGGAGCATCCAGGCAATCAAGGAGGATGGAGAAGAGAAAGCAGAAGCAGGAACACAGGAAAACAGAAACTCAATCCCAAACCGGCTCCCACACACTCCCCTTACCCACTCGCACTCTGTTTGTTCACGTTGGGTTCACGTGGAAGGTCTGTGTCATCCCAGACAAGTCAGCCTGAAGGTGGAGTGGGTTATAAAGCCCTCCAACAGCGAGTCTGCATCGATGTAGGTTCACAAACTACACTGCTCTCAGTTGCAATACCTCTGTTGTATCTGGAGAGAGAGGGGGGGAGGGTGACATGCAGCAAATGGGCCGTAGGCAGGAGTCGAACTAGCAGCCGCTGCAGAAGACTGACAGCATCATGGGGTGCACGCTCTACCAACTGAGCCACAGAGGCACCATCTGCTGAATGTATTGTTATCTAGCTCAAAAGTTTTTCCCAACTTGTTTTACAGTAACGCAGTCAAGTTGGGTGTGATGTCATTCCCAGCTCTGACTTCCACCTTCTAAGGTAAATGGAATGCACCGTAAGCCCTATGATCACAGGTCTTAATAGCCCCTCTGCAAAATTTGAACAAAGTAGCCCTCGCGTTATGTTTCACCTAAATATACAAACTTTGATAGGCACATGTATCATGTCTTAAAGATGTAAAAGACGTAAGTATAGTGCAGCCTACTGTTAACAGGAAATGACATGTATTGTATTTTGATGTGCTCCTGCCAGCAGGCGGACTAGATCCACCTGCATGTGGTCAGAAAAGCCTCAAGACTTCGATGATATTTTATTGGAGAGATAAAATACACGCATGCTGAGTGCAAATCATCGCGCGTGTAAAATGTTTTTTCTTATCAACTGCATTTCAGGTATGATAAATATGATTTATCGGTCAGCACAGTTATGTATCATTATTTTAAATGGTGGGCAAAGCTAGGTTAACAGCAAATACCTGCAATTATATCTGAATTCATTTGAATGTTAAAACTTAAACAAATTGTTTGTTGGGAAGTTGGTTAAATAACACTCCAAATTTAGGCTAAATTTTGATGAGGGAAAACTAGCATGGCAATGTTCAATCAACCCTTCACAGACATGCCCACTTCATGGTAATCCCATTTAGTTTTGGACAAAAACCATGCAGTTTTTTTGCATTATTTGAATATTTCTGCATACTGGGGTCCCTAAACAGTGTTGCAAATGCATAATTTGGGTATAACTCTTGTGTATTCAATGAATCCAGCTGTATTCATGTTTGATGATGTTAGTCCCCATGGTAACCATTTCTTTCATTGTAGTGAGGGCATTTTTTGAAACTTGAGCTCACTGTATAAAATTACCTATACTGACCTGTAGGATAATCACAGTCTCATGAAATTTAACAACCACAAACTAGAGACTTGGAGCATTCAGAGGATGTATGACTTTCATACATATACCGACAATAAGGAGGTCTCAGAGCAATCCACAGAACTGAAGTGCTCACCAGTCAAAAAATGCAGTTCTTACAGAAATCTCCAGATGTCGAGTTTTTTGATAGGAAATCACAGCTTGAATTTTTATAGCACCATTCAGACACAAAACAATTCAAAGTGCTTCATAGAAGTGTAGAAATACATTAAACTGAAACTTTAAAAGAACATTTAAAAGTGCAGTTGAGATTAGCTATAGATAATATAAAAAGAATAGCTAAAAGCAAGCCAATAAATAGTTAAAACATCACAGAAGTTGCATTTAGAAGCTGCAAATAGCAAATATATATAAAAACCATTGATACAGATGACCTTAACAAGAAGTTATGTATCTACTTTACCAGACAGCTACACCCAACAGTAATATTTAAGCCCTGATCTGTGGTATTCCTCAAGGTCTTGGTGTCTTAATGTGGTATTTTTAATCATCTTTATCTATCATTGAGTCATAAGAAATGATTAAATTTTGCACCTTATCTGTGTAATAAATTAACCTGACATGCCAGATGGTTTGTTACACAAAACCATCAAGGAAGGCATCCATAGAAACTGTTTGGAAAAGGGCAGGCACCTTCTAGAAAACCACTGGCAGGTGATTTGATGAACCATTTGTCATGTCTAACACAGTCTAACTCCAACCAATCAGATAAACTCAACAAACTGAAGCCGAAGCCAACCAGAAGAAGAGCCAAAAGATCTTTTCCATTGATTTAAGCCTTCAGTGAAATACTCTCTGGTTCTGATAAAACTGATTCTATCACAATATCTACACTAACCTCTTCAGGAACTGCCATTGTTTATTTGAGAAGAGTTGTTTCCATGGACGCTGTCTTGCTGTCGGTAGACCTAAAACCATATCTGTAGGTGCCAGTAGTCCCTCCAAGGACACTGATGGCTCGTATCACGTCTCACAAGCATTTGAAATTAATCTCATTGTACGAATTGCAGCATTTCTGTATTTGTATTTTCTCACTTTTCAATGTTTCTTTTCTAAATGTCATTCATGTGTCATCAACATGAAGACATTTTCATGTGTTTATGTTTTGTATATTTGTGTGTGTTTTCTATAAGTCGCAGTGCTTTGAGCTCTCATACAAATCCCCCTAAAGGTTTCCTGCTTGTTCTCGTCAACAAGAGGAATTTCCATCACAAATATCAACTCCAGGAGCAACAAACAGTGACTTCCTCCTCGTAATCAGTTGTGACTGCCTGCACACTCTCTGTCAGACACTGCAGCTCGATAAACTTCAGCTTCAAAGCAAGAATTTGGATTCAGCTCCATGTAATCCTCTCCCCACAATAACTTCAGAAGTCTTCAGTAAACTTGCCATTGTTGTAGTGAAGACAGGCTCTCATGCTCTGGGAACGTGTGTTATTATGAATCCAGCCAGACAGCCAACACATTGGGCACACCTAACTGCCTTTTCTGTTTCGTTCAATACAACTGTCTAAACATTTGAGTAATTTCTAGTGAAAAGTGCAGTGAAAGCAGGTGTTTTGCATGTACTTTGATTCAATAATCATTGACTGTTAGTAAAACCACTGGGCTCAGGCTTAAAAGAAGCTGGCGGCAGGACTGAGGACTGTGGTTTCACCTCCAGTCGATACTCCTTTCCGACACTGTGAGAGTGTGAGGCCTCAGAAAATACACCCTTTCCTCAGAATCTTTCCACATGTCTGAGAGCTCGAGAGACTCAGTGACAAGGTGACAGGCTGCAACAATTGGAAGCTGTTCTCTGTTCTGTCAGCAGCCAGCGAGCAGGAGGCTTTCATGTTCCCATGTTGACATTGTTTGATATCTGTTATTACAGGCATTTCTCCCCTGAAGTGGGTTCATGAACACATCTTTACTTTCACGGACTGCAGCTATGACTTGAACTCACAGTGAATTCAAAGTGCTATTTGATCAGCCAAACAACACAGGGCTTTTTCACCGGTGATTTAGTTCATGAAATAGGCAGACTGTTAGATACAAAACAAGGGACTGGATTTACTTTTAAAACAAACTGCAACACAATGCAGGCTGCATGACAAACAACTACAATACTGTGTTTTCCACTGGCCTGTAGTGCTGTTTATCCATCTATATTGTTTCTCTCCAGTTTAATGGCACTTGGCTAGTAGTGCTCAAAGAACAAAAAGATTATTTTGAAAAATTCAAAACCAACCTTTTCAAAAAATATGACCCAGTTACTAGTCATTATCTCCAGTATAATGGGACTAGATGGCACTAGTTGTGTGGTGCTCAAAGAACCAGTTGAAAGACTTTCAGTTTCATGTAGGAACCACTTTCTTTCTAATGACCTACTAATTAGGTCATATTTTTTTTGAAAAAAACACTGGTTTTGAATTTGTCAAAATCATTTTTTTTGGTTCTTTGATCACTACAAGCTGATTGAACTGGACAGAAGGCAGACACCTCTATAGCCAGTGTCTCCAAAAGTGCAACCCACACCAAATAAATGCAGATGTAGACCCCTTGGTTGGTGGACTGCCATTTCAAAAGCCTTGAGTTTGGCATTTGGCAACCAGCACATGCGCAGTACTGACAAGAGAATGGAGCTGGGTGATGTACCACAACTTGGACGGTGCTTGGTTTAGCAGGAGGTCATGGTGGCCCACCTGGTCATGATCTTTCTCTTATTGCAACTAAACAGCACACTAACATATGTTGCTGAAAATATTTTAAGGAAGAAGTAGGGAATGTAATAACAGAATCTAGTTTCACAGTTTGATCTGAGTTTCAGGAAGGCTGGTGCCTGATTGTCTCCTGAAGGGAACACCAGACCCATGAAAGATTTAGCAAAAGTAGTAAGCTGACCATAACCAGGTGTTTTTTTGGCCCTGAACTTCCCCAGATCTTAACCACAGTGTTATTACATTGTAAAACATAATTGTTTTGCGCAACATGCAATGAAGAAACAATTTGTACAAATGTCATGGTCTCATCATCTCATATTACAGCTAAAAAGCCACTAAATAATATTACCAATAACATTTTAAATGAGACACAGGCAAGGTAGTAACACAATTTTCCAGGTCCATATTTCATCAACACAGTTTGTGTGATGAACTGGATGGACTCACTGAGAATGACTTGTCAATCAACCGATAGCCCCGCCCTAAAGCAAACCCAGCTTTATGGTCTATTTTACTTTAAGTGGGACCATAATTTACTCAAGCTGTGTTGAAGAAGACTTGAAACTAGTTATTGAGACCATAAACTCCTTAGGAAAACAATTATTGAGCTCATAAATGAAGTGCAAATTAGGGTTATTTTTCTTTTGTTTTGTTTCTTTCTTTATTTATCAGATTTCTTTTTGCAGCCAGTGGAGGTGCCCCCTGCTGGCCATTAGAAGGACTGCAGGTTTAAGGCACTTCTGCACTGACTTCACTTTTCAGACCCACTGTGCACTTCTCTTCTACTGTCCATGGACAACACTGTGGTTAAGATCAGGGTAGGTTAGGGAAAGATTAGTGTAAAAGATTTGGGTAAAAACGAACACTCTTTTGAGATCTTTTGCAGGTCTGGGGTTTTCATCTGGACATGACCACCCAAAGCTGAAATTTAACTAGCAAGCAACTAGCTAGTGCTAACTCATGAAAACATTTTTGGAAAGGAAAAGATGTCACCCCAACCACCCAGCTGACAAAAGCTCAGCTAATAATCTGAAGAACTCTTCCCAAATGAAACTCACAAGTATAATGCAGCATATATCGTGACATCAGTGTTTTAAAGCAGTGTTTTTTGAGGTGGCTTTTCGAGGGTTTTCCCTCATGTTGAATGTCCTTCAGGAACCCCCAAGCAGCGTTGTAGAATCTCCAACAATGGAAGTGAATGGTGACCAGTTTTCAAATATAAAAAACAAATGACAAAAAAAACAACAACAGCAAATAAAAAAATAAAAAAATAAAGGTCTCTGTACTGCTGGTCTGGTATAATCAAAGTGTCCTAAAGTCCTTACATGTTGTTGGATCTACAGTGAAGACTGAAAACATGGTGTAAATCACATTTGTTAGTCAACTTGGCATGTTGGGGCTTTAGGAGACTTGGATTACACCAGATGAGTAGTATGGAGACATTTCATGTTTTTATCCTGTTGTTGTTTTACATTTGAAAACTGGTCATCATTCACTAATGGAAGTGAATGGTGACCAGTTTGGGAGATTCTGCAACACTGTTCTCCTGTGAAACTCCAGCAGTGTTTTGTGGAATAAAAAAATTAAACCTGACCCTCAATCAAAGGGTGAGTAGATAATGACTAAATTTTCATTTTTGGGTGAACTATCCCTTTAAGTAGGTGTGAGATAGTTTTTGGTTAATTTAACTGCTGGATAAGTAACTAATGCGACAGTCAGTCATAGGTGAATGGAACTGGAGATGAAGTCTTATTAACACAAGTCTAAGAGGGAATTATTAAAGCAACTGAATACCTTCTAATCCAATGTGTGAATTTGATGTCTAGTTGCTGTTTTATTGTCCTTTTGTGTTTCCTTGAAGCAACCTGCAAACTCTTTACAAACCCTCCCAAAAAAGCTGCACAGAGGCTGGATGGACTGCAGATCAACACCTCAGCGCTCAGCTCGGTCCCTGTGGTGAAACCTAACCCTCTTCCTCCTTCTCTCAGTCCCCTGCAGCTCTGAGCTCTCCCTCCACATCCAGAAACGATCAGCCTGTTCTCCTCCTCCTCCCTCTTTTGTGGTCCGAGCGATGAGGTCACAGGTGGGGTTGAGTTTCCAGGACTTTCGCAGAGAAAAGAACCAGGAAACAAGAGGGAGAAGTCTGGGATCATCCAGGACAGCTGAGGCAGCAGGAGGCTGGGACTGGAACGGCGTATACTTTCACAGATGAGAACCGTGTGATGTTTGCAAATATAGAAAATCCCCAGGCTTTACAGGCACTAATGTAGAGTGTTAAAGAGAGAGAGGAAGCAGCTCCTCTGAAGGAACACAAAATGAGTTCCAGCTTGAGGGCAAAGTGAACAATACAGTGGCTTTGTGGTTTCAAGGGGAATTCCACCAGTATTGGCCACACCAGGCCATATTATTTCCCTGAGCAGGTTAATATTTCCTCACCTGAACACAGTATTAAATGTTGCTGTTAAATGGATTGTGAAGATTTTGTGCATACAGTTTATTAGAATAGTTAACAAAACTATAATATTAGATGTAAGGTGGATGTCTCACCGCAAAACATCTAAACCTAAATCAGATCTGAAGCCATCATGTAGGAGGTGGGACAAATGCAGACCTGATGTATTTTATTTTTGACTGATGGGCTATTTATCTACTGAACATTTCCCTTTGTCCAATTAACTGACAACATGTCAAAGTAGCAACACAAATTGTTCCATCCACCTCCAGAATCATAGGACAGAATTAAGAGCTGTGGGATGAACAGTTTGATTTTGATGACAACATTGCTGGACTGCTTTATCAACCAAGGCCGGCAACATTCAACTCAATGATGGATTAATACCAGCTGTCTGTCATCTGACTTCAAACTCAAAAACTACAAGGTCTGATGTGTTTTATGGTGTTTTTATTGTTTAATTTGTAACATGGAGATATATTCATGGGGTGGCAAAATCTATTCTATATGCTAAATAGATTTAATCGCAAACAATCATAAATGTGAGTATTTCCTTGGAAAAGCCCCCAGATGAACTTAAAAACATGACTGTCACATGAGTATAGACATGTAGAATAGATACATGTGTTTAGCCTAAAATGTGATGCCATAACATATTAAATTATTATATGCGTTAGAGTGTCATCTTTTGCTGCATTCACTTGCATTGGACTTCAAAGTTTCAGTCCTGTATTTTTCCATCACACCTCAACTTTTCATATATTCATATTTTGAACAAGAACTGTCCAAAACTGGGGTGGCAAGGCACATTTTAAGAGTGGCAACTGCCACCCCATGCCACCCCTCTGGATCTGCCCCTGATCAAGAGAAACTGTGAGGCTCATCTCAAGCAAACTCACTAACAACAGTAGTACATCTCATCCTCATGTTGCCTTTTGTTGTGCAGCGTGAGCTGCATTAGTGCTGAGCTTTATTTGTATTACAGAGGCCATTGAGACATTTGTTGTTTCTGCTGTTTGTAAATCTACTAGATAGAAATGTTATGAAGGCAGGGGTGGAAGTAATTAATTACAAATACTCAAATTACTCTAATTATGTTGTTTTTTTATGAGTAGATACTTTTACTCATACTTAAGTATTCATTATGCTATGTAATCTACTTAGTTACTTTTAAAATCATAATTGAGTAGAATTTGAATTAATATACAATCCTTTAATTTGCTTTCTTATAGCCAATAAGCTGATCTGATCACAAACAGGCCAATGAGAAGCAGGACATATGGACAAGAAACTGAACCATGCAGCAACACAGGTTTTGAGTCATGATGTTAATGATTAATTGATTTATTGCAATTGAGAATTTAACCAATAAGAAATGTATTCATGGATATTTAATCAATAGTCTAGAAATGACAGCTGCACCATTGCACCTTATCTTACATTATTGTTCTGTCTGAATAAGGAAACTTGGCAAAAAAAAGAAAAAAGAAAAAAACTCATAATTATTAATGATTAATTGATTGTTAGTGTTTTCATCTATCATTGAAGGACAATGCACTGTGACCCTGAGCAGAACAGCAGGACAGTTGGAGGAATTCAGACTGAGGATTTGGAGAAACAGAAACCTCTCTGATTGATTGACTGCTATTGATAATGTGTTAAACATCAGCGGTTAGAAAGTAACTTAAACTCTGAATAGTTTTTGAGATGAATACTTTGTACTTTTACTTAAGTATTTTTCTAACACCAGTACTTTCCCTTGCAATGGAGTAATGTTTTAGTAATGCAACAGTACTTGTACTTGAGCACAGCTTTTCAGTATTCTTTCCACCACTGTCTGAAGGAATAGCCTTGGGCCAGATGCAGCCCACTGAAACCACCAAAAAATACCAAAAACTGATATCAGTCCTTTATTTTGAAAGGGGTCAGTGCTGTGTTCACTGGTAATGATAATGGATTGTATCTTTATTCACTCAATGCTACACATCCATGTTGTTCTTCTACTTTTGGTGCTACTGTCAACCTTGCAGCCTGTATGCAGCCTGCATGGTTCACTGTAAAACATCAAGTTTTGGACATCACCAACAAAACATTCGCCCACAATTCATCACATGGCGATTTGAGTGACCAACAATAGAAGTTTCCTGTATAGAACACTTCTGACCATTCCATTGTGTAGTCATTATTAGGACCTTATATCATTTGTGTCTGGCCCACAGCAGCCTGATCAGTTTCTCATGTGGCCTCCCGTGAAAAAGATGGAAAAGGAAAATGTTCAAACTGCTGGATTTGCTTGGAAACACTGTGTAACTTGATTAGCACCATTTAGCCCACCAGGTAGAATGAACTCTGTGCACTGTGGTTGATTTAATAGAGATTACCATCAATTAGTCAAAGATCAGGTAGAATTTCAGTTGACCAAGATTTTCCTTGGTTGACTTTAGCTCTAATTATCACCAACTCTGCTGTTCCCCTCAGCTCTAAGAAACATTTAAACCTATTCTGCAACTTTAATATTTTGTAGTGAGTTATATTGTTTTGGTTAGAACTGATAGTGTAATACTGTCTCAAAGTCAAAAGTCACATAATGGTGGGGGTAGTAGCAGCAGGTCAGGAGAGTATAGTACATGTTAGAGTAATATGATACCATCAGATGTAACAGTGTAGACCATAGTATATAGGCGTGTACTGAAGCTGTGGTAGGAGTTTATTTTCGGTGTCATTGGGCAAAAGTTCAACAATAATCTTTCAGCATCTGTTAATTAAAGTGGTCGAAGAGAAAACGAGACCTCTGCACCTTGTCTTGGCTCTGTTTTCAGGCTTTAGAAAATCACATGGGACACTTTGGCCAATCACAGCAAGTGATTCTGGAAAAAACGCTAGGTAAGAGTCTCATTCCCAGGTTTTGGGTGGGTGGTTTGGACTGAGCCTCCAACCCAAAGTGTGGGTGTTTGGTTTGACCATTCTGGGCCTCCATAGATATGGAACAGAAAAACAATGGTCTCATTTTCAGGAAACAAAAACACAATATCTGACAGAATCATTCTTCAGGTCACAGATCCAGTTACATTTGGGGAGCTGTTTTTCTAAACATCCTTCTATCCTTTTATATTATTATCAATTACTCTTACATTTGAGTTTCTTTATATTGAACAGATGTGATGAGATTTTTAGCATACAAATATACTAAATATCAGTAGAGAAGCTGGCTGTGAGCATCATTAAAACAAGTACAGTATCAGCATATGTCCTCAAAATCTCCTGCTGCTCAGATCCTGCTGTGAACTCTGATAGAAGTACATAATTACAGCATTAAAGACATGACATCTGTATATTGTTAAAGTGCAGTGAGATCATAACCCCCTCCAGGTGGAATTCAATCCTCGTGACTTCACTGGGAAAGGTATACATTACAAGAGAGAGAGGCAGAAATATAACATTCCTCCTCCTGACCAGCGCTCTAACACACATATATACCAACTGTTAGTGTTTGAAACATATAAGAGCAGATTTGGTTGCTATTAAACGATGTGAGGTTGGTAATGAATCAGTTTGCCTTTAAATTCTCTGTAATGTAGAGAAGCTGGAAGGACTGGCTGCAGATCTTTTGTTCATGGACAGCAGACACAGTGCTTTGATTGGGCGCCTTGGAATAATTTGCAGGAATAACAATGGTAATTATTTAGCAAAGATTGTTAGGTTAAGGTTGGACAGACCCATTACAGAAATTCTGGCCTTTTAGAAAGCATGAGCAGTCACCCAGTATGTAACATAAGAAGACATCTCTTTGTACAGTCAAAAATCATCTCTGAATTATTTCCACATTTATTGTTGAAATGTTTATTACTGAATGGAAGTAAAAGGGTGTCAAAGAGCAGGAATTATCCTTTAGCCTCCAGGCCTCTGGGTGGGCAAGCTGCTTTAAGTATTAGTTTGACAGCTGAGCCTGAAGGGATACCGAGACACAACGTGCACAATGCTGCGAACTATTCTGAATTCTTCACAAGCTGGGGACAGACAGACAGACAGACAGACAGACAGACAGAGGTGAAGAAAAATAAAAGCCACAAGATTTACCATCTAAATTGACTGTTGTTGACATTTGCAGCTAGGTTTTTTTATGCTGTTCAATGCCACACCTGACTGGTCATTAAGCAGTTTCCTCCTCCTCTGTTTGGTAGTGTTCAGCAAACTACTGTATAACACAAGGGGTCCTATCTTAAACTTGGGGAATCCCAGCCCATGCACACTTTGCAGGCCTGTTTAGATTTATTAGTCTTTATAATTATAAAATAATTTCTTTTTCCTTATTAGTGAGTTTATCTTTAAAGACACGCGCACAACTGTTTAACATTGATGAAAAGTGTTCTGTGATTGTGGAGATGTGTGTGCGCCTCAGCCAAGCACGAGACACACGCAAACGCTTTTAACTTCAATATTTACAATTTATTGCTGATAGAAAACATGTTCAAATAACACTTAACTAATCCACACTCCCGTGTGAGGAAGAGAATGACCATAAATGAAGGTGTTTTTTGATTGTGAAGACATATGAGTGTTTCAGCCAAATGTGCCGGGTGCTATCTTGTGCTGAAAGACCACAGACTTTTGCGCTCAACCAGGTTTTGGCTGGTCTAAAGCACAAGTGGTTTTTACTCCAATGCGCTGAGCACAAGATAGCAAACACGCCAGGCCACGCCTTGGTTTTGCCTTCATGTTTAGACCTCCCACCCACAGCGGCACAGACCCAGTGCAAGTGCATTTGCTATCTTGCAGATGTAGCAAAAATGGCACTTGCGCTGCTGTGAGATAGCAAAACCACTTGCGCCAGCAGCGCAAAGGCTTTGCGCCGGGTGCAAGATAGGGCCTGAGATGTGTGTCCATGCTTGTAAATTACAGAGAGCTGTTAGCCATAAAAAGTTTGAGGCTCTTTTTTTCTCATGTTTGAGGCTGTTGCATGACATATACACACCTAAAGAATGCAGTCCAACACTCAGGTCACACACTGGCGGTTTACTGTTCAAACAGGCGGCAGTGCTGCGGCTGCAGGACTTAAGCAGCCAGTGTGGCCCGGCCATAATGCCACAGCCCTGTGATGTATTCTACCTTTATGAAGGTGATAGAATTTTTGCTGAAACAGTTTTAGAGGAGTGTGTCCAATATTTTGTCCAACCAATTTCTATCCGTGAGGGCTGACCAGATATTTAACACCCTCAGTATAACTCAGTTCAACAGCATCACAAACTACATCCTCCAGAAAGCAGTTGAATCAGCATCTCTCTAAAACAGCTTCAATAAAAACTCAAAATTACAACCTTTAGTATAAACTTTATTGCGGGACTGCTGTATTAGACTGTGAACATTTAGGTTTAGATTTGGGTGGACAAAATAAACTGGACAATGAGTTTGATGTGAAAACAAAAAAGTTTCTTGTAGTTTTTGTTGTACTTTTTAAATAGGTTTAAAGGAATAGTTCACCCAAAAATGAAAAGTCAGTCATTATCTACTCACCCTCATGCTGATTGAGGGCCGGGTTTATTTTGTTAGTCCAGAAAACACTGCTGGAGTTTCACAGGAAAACAGTGTTGCAGAATATCCCAGATAGTGGAAGAAAATGGTGACCAGTTTTCAAACGTAAAAAAAAAGTGTCATTCCGCACATCGTCACACCACACACACCAGTTCAGACAGTCCGAACATGCATGTGAACATGGCTCCAAGCTAAGGATCTACAGTGAAAATTCAGGCTAAAAACATGGAGTAAATAACATTTCTCAGTCAGTTTGTTTCCAGTTGTTTTTTATGTGCAGCACTGACTATCAAAATAAATCCGACCCTCAATCGGCATGAGGGTGTGTAGATAATGAGTGAATTTTCATTTTTGGGTAAACTAACCCTTTAAGAGAACGGAATGTAATTGCAAGTTATAATCCACAAGCCTAGACTGGCATCACTAGAGCAGAAAGCTGATTGAGATTCAAAATATGATATTACTTCATCTACTACTGAAAGACACTTTTTATAGTGTATAACGTTTATTTCATATCATTATACTCTAAAACTCAACCAGTCCTTCACAGAGCCCACCTCACCACTTAAAAACTGTTGTCAGAAAAAGTAACACTTGTTCACATCACCTAAAAACTAACAAACACTCACTGACTTGCTGTGAAGACATTGTTAGACAGATTTATTTGAGCAGGTACTCAGACAATCAATGGGTGTCCTTGTCAACGTCAGGAAACATCTCGAGAGTCTTCAGGAACAAGACTTGTCCCAGCATCTATTTAGGCTCTTACACATCTGATGTCAGAGAATACAGACTGAAACATAATTCTCAAGAGAAGACATTCTTTAAAGTGTGTGAGCTGCTGTTTCAGCTCTTCATCCAAACAGCTCAGGAATTCCCTGCTCTCTGCTCTGAGAGCAGCGTTCAATACAACACCTGCTCAGATCCGCCTCAGAGGCGCGCGTAGTGTTACAGACAACGCTACCTCACCGGATTACAGCACACCGAGCATGAGAGACGTGATTGGCCCTCAGAATCGGCACGCCAGCATGTGATGTTATTGTTTGTGTCAAGTGGAGTCCCCAGCTGGTCACACCCCATCCATCCCAAGCCACAAGAGAATCTGATAACAGCCCCACAGCTCGTTCTGACGGCTGTTTACTCCACTCCAGTGACACCCACAGGTCCTGAGCTGGCTGCGCTGGTGACCAAACAGTCTCTTAAGTGGAAGTGGACGGCGTGTTAGGAGTCAACTTACATGGGTTTCCACAGCCATGATCTGGCTTTGTACTCTAAAACACTGCTGCCCACTTTTTTCTTTGGAGCCCCTACTACACGTATCTGTGGAAAGCTGAGCCCCCCCAGGCTGAACACAGACTTTTGTATAAATTGCAGCATTCAAAGAGGTGCTGGAAATCCTTGAAAACACTTGAATATTCATGTTTTCAAAGTTTGAAGAATGTTTGAAATCATAATCACATTATTTTCAGAATACATTTCTGTCTGACTGAATTAATTATTTAACTATTTAGATAAAGAAATGAGTCAGATATTTGTGAGCCAGATTGTATAGGAAGTTACTAATTAATCATAAATTGCCAAAAAGAATTTAAGTGATTAAACATGTATTAATTAATAATTAATTAATAGTCTAGAAATGGCATTAATTGCAGCTCATTTGTGTCTGGTGGAGCCATTCAAAATGCATAACCCTAACTTTAACAAACTTCCATCCAAAACCGACCTGAACCTGACCCTCATTAGCATATTTGAGCCTGAACACAATTACAGCCTGATGTCTTTCTTAACAAACTTCCCTCTGTGTACCAAACAGTAGTTTTCAGTGACAGGGAAAATACATGCAGGGAATTGGAACTGGCAACAACTAAACTGTAGAGAAAAATGAAAAAAAAAAAAAAATAGATAAATAAATAAATAAATAAAAAGTAAAATAAATAAATGGAGTACAGCCATTACATGACGTGAGCCTGTGAAATATGCGAAAAATAAGGACAGGACCGACCCGAACCTGTCCATCGTGTTTAGGCACAGATCTCAAGCTCTAACAGGAAGCCAAGTCTACTCACAGACAGGTGACACATTTTGACATTAAACTTTCTGTCACAAAACATAATTTTGGTTACAACCAGGTTCGGGCGACGGAGACCTGCTCTGCAGCTCCATAGAGAAGAATAAAGGAGGTTCACTGCTCTCCTCTAGTGTGTTCCAGAATAGACTGCAGCAGCTTTTAATAGGAAAAGAGAAAATTATTTTGTTATTTTTATTATTAGATAATTAATAATCCAGATCTGAGTCTGGCACTTTAATCAGGGCTGAGCAATTTATTGAAGTTTTATTGAAATTACAGAGTGGTCTATTGCAATTTTTAAATTGCAGGATGCACAATATTTGTTAAAGGTGAAATGCGTGTCAAAATACCATTTTAGATTAAATATTGTGGTGCTGCAGAGGTCTCCTGGCTGACATGTCATTTTCTAGACATCTTTGTTTACTACATCTCCCTGAAAAATAACAGACCATAACAGCTTTAATGTGTTTTTCAATGAAAATGAGATTGATGATGTAAAAATGATCCTTTCCTATAATTCTGGAAATCATATTGCAATTACAATATCAGTCAAAATAATTGCAATTACATATTTTTCATTCAGCCTTACATTTGATAATCTGATGTAAAACATTAATTATGTCCCAGTAGCACTGGAGTCTGACAGCGGTCTGTCAATTTGGTCCGAAGCAGAGAGTTGTAAAGTGCAAAGAGCTGCAGGTTAGCAGCTGTGACAGCACCTGGCTGCTGTAGATATTTTTTCAGACCTTCCTGACATTTCACCAGGGTGCACAGTTTGTGAAAACACAAATCATTAAAAGCTGCTGATAGAGGTCATTGCAGCATATATGACAGTGTGTAGTCTGTCCAGGTTTAAACACTGTACTTATGTTCCATGGAATAATGAATAAATAAGAAATATGTGCTCTTATTCCATAGATTCTTGTTACAGGACCCAATGACACTCGTTTCCATGGATACCAACACATCATTTGGCTGAACAGAGATGATTTACAGATGTATCATGTGGCTAATAAACTGCTTTTATGGTTGGAACAGGTCATGTCAAAATTCAGTTATATGTGGCGATATTTTAATGATTCCATATCTAGTCATATTTATTTAATTAGCAAGGAGACCCAGGCTACAGAGCAGAAATGACAAGCCAATTATTTCTTTTCTACCTCCAAATAATTCTTCTGTTGGCAAGCTTCCCTGTTTATAAATGAAGTATTCATTTTTTTACTGATGTCCTCACTGTTCCAGTATAAAGTAGAAACATAGAAATAGTTCATGTCACGGCCATCAGTTTTAATCAGTTCAACTTTTTTTCTGAGATTTTTTTTTTTTTCTTCCAGTTTGGTATGACTGATCACTTTGAATAATCTTCCCATGAGCGTCAGCTGCACAGTGTGAGTTGTAGTCTTCTAAAAAGTCCAGTCTGTAGCTTCTACTTGTTAGCAGCAAAAGTAACACACTTTCAACCTCACTGATTTTATGTGTCTTACTTTAAAGCACATGGGAGTTGTAGTTAGTGTATATTTTTTATGTAGGCTACACAGACAGACACCTTTTGGCTTTTTATCACAGAACAGCAGAGCTGCTTTCTGTTGCTCACTTAGTCTGAGTGTTATTTCATCCACTTCATTGTCCTGCATACAGACATTAGGCAGACGTAGGCTGGGAAGTGGAGGAGAGGTCTCATCACTTGCGATGGTGTTTGTTCAGGTCGGTCTGACTGGCTGGTTGGAAGACGTGCGCTTCCTTTTCTGATGCTGATAAGTGTTTTTCTGTCATAGGTAATAATGTGCTTTGGTAATAAAGGCAGAGAAATTACAAATATAGACAAAAGTGTAGCAAAGTTTTGAGTGAGCCATGACTTTACTCAAGTTCATCCCCTGAATAGAACATTATTAAATTCCCTGATTATAGGATCTGTGCTCCCTCTGCCCAGCAGCACTTTCAGCTCCTCCTAAAACAGATGAAATGTATAATATATCATTAAAATATCATGTTGTCTGATATTATATAGAAAGTATTATTGATGTTGTGTTCAATTCAAACCTTTGTGTATATAGATGTACCATATTATCAGAACATGTACATACATCTTATGATTTTTTTCTGTGATATCATTTTATACATTATTACTACTATATATTCTTCATTGTTATTAAGTCATGCTAACATTTTAATATTATTATTATAAATCTGCTATTTGCACAGATCTATCCATCCATCTATCCATCTTCCATCCATTCATTCATCTATCTGTGCATCAGTCTAGACATTCATTGATCTATCCATTCATCCATCCATCCATCCTGTCCAGTGTGTCCTAGGTTTACCTCAGGGTCTCCTCTGTGTGGAGGGGGGGCGTCTGGACTACCTTGTGTATCCTGCTGTGACTGTGACCTGGCTCTGGATGGATGTAAGCTGTACTGTTGAAACTTCACACCTTTATCTCATCTGCTGTCAAGTCTCTGAAAACGGCAAAAGTTATCACTCATATGTTTGTTCTGTCAGACAGGTTTGTAGTTGTAACGGCTGCACTTTGGATTGCATTAAATGTTTTTTATTGTTTCTATTTTCATGCAGAAACATTTCATAGCCTCACTGTTTTCATGCTGAAACTCTCCTCTGAAACACAGACTAATGAATTCCTTTCTCGCGTCTTGATGCCAGGATGACTCATCACACTTATTTAATAATAGGGACAACCTTGGGAATGAAATATGATCTAATTAACAAAACACTTGTGATGTGATGATATAAAATAATATCATATAAAAAATGAGTAAGGTCTTTGTCTGTGCCTGCAGTCAGGGATGATTCTTCATCAAAGAAGAAAAATGTTATATAATGACTGATATTTCATTTAACACCTTGTGTATTACTCAGCCAACATATCAGTTTAATCCCAGAGGGCATCTCTGTGTGTTTATTGATTCTCATGTCTCAGCATGATGTGGAGTTGTTTACTAGCATGACATTCACAGTATCTCCTCTTTCATGCAGAGGCTAATTCTGTCCCCTGTTAATTCCCTGTGATGAGATCATAATAACTGACACCTTACAGCCCAGAACCAGAACTGTTCACTGTCGCTGTGTTTGTCAGATCCTTCAACCCATCACACCCTGCCCTCCATCAGTATCCATACCTGATTACTGTGAACTTTTATTACTATCCTCTGTGAATAAGTAGGGAGACTGCAGTGAGTGAAAGGAGATGGTTGTTATGGCAACGAGTGGTAAAAGGCCACTTTGTTATGGATGCCGACAGACACACAGCATTCAGAGTTTACATCATTGTGTGTTTATGATCACAGCGCAGGTATACTCAGCATTAACAATGGCAATATTCTGCTCTCAACGTAGATACAGAGCCTTTTCACTGAAACCGGCTGCCTGCCGTGGCAGAAAACAGCTCTGAGAGTGAACAAAAACAGTAAAGTTGTAGCCAGACAGCCAAACAATGAGCTGAAATTCGGATTTCAGAAAATCCTTTTATGAAGAGTTTCAAGTCTGGAACCAAGCCAAGCAATTTCAAGATGACTTGTGATCATGAAATATTTGATTGAGAGAGAATAAAAAAGATTGGGAAAATGCTAAAATGCAAAGGTACAAGGCTGTGTACAAAATTAATTTAAGAGTGAAGAACTACCCAACCTATAATCCACCATCTTTAATTAAACCTTTTCATAATTATATTAATGTTAATAACACTATTTCAGACGTGGGAGGTAACTAAGTACAAATACTTTGTCACTGTAGAGTTTTCAGGTATCTGTACTTTACTTGAGTATTTATTTTTCTAACAACTTTTTACTTTTACTCCCAACATTTGAACACAAATATCTGAACTGTCTACTCCAAACATTTTCAAAACAGGCTCGTTACTTTAGTTTGAATGTATTTGAGGGACATTATTGGTTGGTTTGGGTTTTCTTTTGCATCATTGTGCGCCGCCTTTCCAACATCAAGACTGATTTCAACCGAAATGGATAAAACAATAACAGAAAAGAGGATTCCTTGGTGTATCCTTCAGTGTTTATCAAGCATGGCTGATGTAACAAGGTGAAAACGACCTAGGAAGATGTAACAAGACAAAAATCAACGTTAAAACCCTAACATGACAAACAAAGACATAACAAGACAAAGAACAATATAAAGATGTAACAGGGCAAGAAATTCTAACAAGATGAAAAACTATATTAAACATGCAACAAGATGAAAAAGACGTAATAAGATGAGGAACAACATAATAGACGCAACAAGACAAAAAAGACATAACAAGCGAAAAACTAGCAAGATGGAAAAGACACACAACAAAAACATAAAACAGTTAAAGTTGTAACAAGTTGAAAAAGACAAGAGATGGAGGTTTGACTGCAGAACAAAAGGTGAAGTTCAGTTAGCTTTATCCAGGAACAGTCAGTAGAAAAGTCCTCCAGAGGACAAGTTTTTACTTTGATACTTTTTCATTTTTACTTCAGTAAAGAAGTTTAATCTGTACTTCTACTGAAGTACAGAAAGTGTGTACTTAAGCCAACTCTGCAATGTACACAATACATTGTAGTTTGTGTGTGTGTGTGTTTGTGTGTGTACATGCATTATATTCACTGCAGCATATTGACATGATTAATAGATGGTTTTCAGTGCAACATCATCACTGCTTGCACAACAGGTGCAGAAAGCAGGTTTGTCTACATAAAAGAATCAGTGTTGTCAACAGACTTTTCAGACCCTTTTAATGACTTTCTAAAAAAGCAGTTAGTGTTAAGTTTAGTGACTTATTGTGAAAACAGTGTAGGGTTCTCTCTCTTCTGCTCCCTCCCTTGGGATGCTGGCAGGTGTGAGGATGGTCGCGTCTAGATGGGAAACCCAGACCCGTGAAAAAGTTTGTGAGAGAGAGATTATTCTAACCTATGATCTCATGAGAGTTTTTCAAAATCAAGGGTTTCCTTCTAGATATGACCCAGGAAGATACTGTAGGAGATGGAGTTGTTCCAGCCTCTAACAATGTAAATACTTTGTTTAAGCTCCTCTCTCAGTCTGTCTTTCTGGATATTTGGCTTACTGACATTCTCACCATAACTGACAACTAATTTATTGATGTAATCAATGCGATACAAGTTACTTTCTAATGTAATCTGTGCCATTTCTTCACTGTCAGAGACCCAGCTCGCTGTCACATGTGTCTCATGTCTCATACAGTGTGATTACAGTGGCTGTCTTTTTTTTTTTTTTTTTTTATGTGACAGGCAGTAAAGTAATCTTGTCATAAAGATTTTTACCGTGGGTTAATTAGCTTACTGACACTAAAGATGCATCCATGCTCCTTACATGGTTAATAAGGGGAATAAATGGCCTCAATAACCAACAAAAACCAGGTGAGTTGAACAAAATTAACAGGACATTTCAGCAAGCTATGCATTTTTTGTGATTTGACTTCTTTTAGCTAAACATTTATTTGAATATCAAACTTAGTGGGTTGATTTCAGTCACAGACCTGATGATTTTACTCAGAGTCAACTATTGTTAGCTAATGTTTTACACAATAAATTAATATGATACAAACGACAAACAGACAATACCAAATCTGAAATGGTATTTTATGATTGAGGCAACAAGGATTTACAAAACTATGCAAAGTGTACTTTGATTACAACTACAGTATAATCTTTTGACCAGCTATCGAAGCTGTTTGGCCCCCTGCAGGCACATGTGCCCTGTAATGTTTGTGAACAAGAAACCTGATGTAGTTTCATGTACACTGATGTTAGCTAATGTTAGCTACCCATTTAGCCCTCCTGCAGGACTCACCACAACCCTGCATGTCTTATCTTTCAGACTTGGCCAGATGCCAGAAGTTGGCCGTCACAAACGCTCCAGTACCCGGTCTGATTTTCACCCCTTTGGACCCCCTTCACTAAAAAAAGCCGGTCAGAAATGGAAATGATGGAAGCTCTGGAGGATTTACTAATGGTTACATTTACGGTTGTAGACAAGCTAGCAGGGTTTCTGAAAAACTTTTACTGTAACCTAAATGATCTGACATTTGCTCATCACTTTCATATCACATATCTATTTGAAGCTGATCAAACAGATGAGGAACTAACAGCAAACAGCTTGTGCAGCAGGATCAGTCTTTCAGAGCTGAGCGTCATGTAACATGCTCTGAGCAAGGCAAGATTAATGTTGTTGTTGGAATGACAGTGATGGGTTTCTAATTATGTCTGCCATAATCAACGCTATTTTAAACCTGTGATTAGCTTCTCTGAAATCTGTGCCACAGAGCAGGTGAAAAAACATGTTATCCCATCTAGATGATAAGAAAAAAAAAAAAAAGATTGATTTATCCAAGAAATTGGTTCTAATGGGAATATTTCTAACTCACCCGTTCTTGAGAACTGGGACGAATCATGTCCTATTAAAACCACATTAAAAATACGAACACTAACACTAATTCCAATTTTTGGGTGAAAATTTATTCTTTCAGGATTTTTATATACATGAAATATATGTAATTTATTCAATGTTTTGATTTGCTTTCCTTTTTTCTTCAACTTCTAAACTCGCTCTGTGCCAGAAAACAGCCTGTTCCCAGGCAAGAATTCACATCCTTACATAATTTTACAATTAAAAAAATTACAATAATTAAACACAAGCCTTCAAAATCTAAAACAAGCAACACCTACTGATTCAACTTTTATAATACATACATAATACTTTACATACTTTATACTACAGTATTTTTTTAATGAAAATGTTGGCTGGTTCAAGTTGTGTCTGGGATTTCCATAAACTCTGTCAGATTAAAAAAAAAAAATCTAGTTAAGCATAAAAAGGGTTAGCTATACCCCCTTTAAGAAAGGCAGGAATACTGCTCAAACACTGGCAAACTTTTTAATTTCAGACAAATTCATTAAATATTAACTCTGTAGTCCTAAATCTAAATAAGCTAAATAAGTATTATGGTTTAAAAATGTATATCTTGATTAGAATTAAGAGAGACACTTTAAAAGTAAAATGGCTGCTCGCTATGACTATGCTGTGAAATGAAAAAAACTCTGTAAGACATCAACTCCATCAGATGGAAAATCAGATTTTTGATCATTCAAAATATGTTTCAAAATATGTTTTTCCAGCATAATAAGGTCCCATTGTGTTGCTATTGGGCAGTGTTGGTTCACTGGAAAGGCTCTGCTACACTAAATGGAATGTGACATGAGTATCATTGGTAACACCTGTGTTTACATGACAATATGGCTGCCGTGAAAAACATCTACGCCTCTGTGATAACACCACAAACCCATGTATCACCCACACTGGTGTTTCAGATCATCACATACTGACTGAATGTAATACAACATAACATAACGTAACAACACCGGTTTTGGTTCCTGAACCTAACCAAACTGCAACCATTTCACATTAACCATGTGTTTCTGGCAGCATCTGATACAGATGTTAAATGGTATCTGGAGCTGGGATGACAACATGTTGGGTGTTTTCACTAGTTAATGCTGAATAGACCTCTTCTCAGGACCGTCTGGAAATGTATAGTGTTTGACCAACAACGCCGTGACTCTGCTTTTAGCTTTGATATAACTGCTAAAGTTGGACAAATCAACTTGTGACTACACTTGACATGTACGCTGCAGCCGTGGTGTCCCCCTTTCCCTCCCTCCCTATTCCAGACTGGAATAATTGTTTTATATGTCTGTTTCACTTTAATCAGACTTCAAATTAACGCTGAATTTTTTGCCAAATGAGTACGTGTCTATTCATGAGTCGTAAGAAATCATTAATGCTCTTGTAGAAGGAGTAGATGTGTACAACTATTAAATTGAGCAAAATGTTAATGGAGTTTGGCAGCAGTGAGACAGACAGCCACTTAACTCAAAGTCCAGAGTGTGTTACTTCAGAGCAGTGGGCTTTTGTTTTCAGGACATTGACTTTACATTGACAGACTACTGACAGTTATAAACAGCTGATCAATTTACAGTAAAGGACTCGTCGTTGCTTGTTATTGTGAGCTTGCGAGGTTGTGTGTATGCTTCTGCAGAGGTCCTGCAGCCTGTCTGTCTCTGCTGTGTCTGGGGAGGAGGAGGTGGGGGGAAACAGCTCTCTCAACCAGAGATTGTATATTAAGCAGGATTACAACTTGTTTAAGATATGTTTATGGCTCCAGCTCACTATTTGGACCGCAGTACTCATTTTTACACACACAATGGCTACATATCGCTCCTTTAATCGTTACACACACTCCCCAACTGACACCACTTTGTCCTGGTTGGCCATGGAGCACAGACTACTCATGACACTTTTGGGTTGAGAAATCATTGTTACATATATTGCTTTTTTTTGCAGACTGCCTTGTCCTCGCTCTATAAAAGTTCATTAAATCAGACTGATTGTGTGTTTGATTGCACACATGTAGCCATCAGCGTATAAAGCATTCTAACAGAATCTGCTGTCCAACGTCATTTTTCTGTGTGAATTGAAAAGAGGGCATCAGAGCTCTCCTCAAATAACCGTACGTCACTTTCCAGAGATGAGAGCAGACATTTATGAGCCTTGGTGGTGACACGGATCATTTTTCATTTAATATCTGGCTGAAACAAAACAATGTCCTTGCACTCATGCTGAAACATTACCCAAGTATGTAATAAGTGATTAAGCACCAGTTGTCCCTAAATGTTCTTTCCAGGCCTGACCGATTATTTGGAGAACTGATCAGGTCTAACTGGTGGCAGGCCTTGTTTCCTTCTTAAATATCATAATTGTGTTTTGTTTTAATAAGTTTGTTAGTAGACTAATACATTATAGTGACTCAAAGCCTTGAAATTAAATTAAGACACATCCACCATTGTGGCCACAATTGTGCAGTAGCAACATATCCCTTCATTTTCCATCAGTTGCTTTGGGTCTGGGGGCAGAACAACAAGCTCTAAGCACACCAGTGTGTTTTATCACCGCAACTTACAGACTTTACAGTAGCCTGATATCAGACACCTCGATACACTTCATTTCCATGTTCAGTAATTGCCACTACTCTTAACAGATTCCTCTGGAGGAGGGGGCATTCAATGTTCCCTGACCAGTCACTAGAGACCAGCTTCATTTTTAGTTGACACTGGTGCATTGCCATGTCATCATACTTTGTTTTTTCCTTTACAGTCTTTGGTTTTGTGTGAGAGTGAGTGTGAGTGGTGATTGTGTTGCTTTAGTCTGCCGTAAAGTGTGTAGATCAGCTGTGTTGTGTTTGCTGCTACAGAAAAGAAATAAGAAGTCTCTGTGATGTTACTACAGCGTCTTCATGTACTCCTCACAGCAGAGTTGGTCCGATCTGTGAAAAGCAGCTAGTCAGACTGGAGCAAATTAAAAATAGCATAAATCTAGAGGTCTTCCAAATATGTCTCAGAGTTGTGGAGCTTTCCCACTTTGTAGCACACCCTCTGGAAGCTGCAGGTAAAGAAATTTTGATTGATTAGACTGACATGAGGTTAACTCATAGCTGCTAATTTGCATTATGAGGTACTGCTCCTCCCCCTCATTGCAGCTGCAGTGATTGACAGCAGCTGCAGTCAATCCACAATCAGGGTCTGGTGCTTAAAAGCAGGGAGTGTGCAGCTGAACAGGGCCAGTGGGCCATTCGGCAGATTCAGGTCTGCATGTCTGCAGTCTAGTCCTGCAGCGACAGACTAGACTGCTCATTGTGTTTTATGTTTCTTGCCCCCCAATGTGCTTTGCTAGTTTCTCTGGCTTGCAAAGGAACTCAGTATCTCGGTGTCTTATGTGTTTTAGTAGCTGCCCTGGCTAGCAACAGCACATGTCTTCTGTGTATCATCTGATTTAGTATTTTAATTAACATTTACTGCTGTTATATTTGCTTTACTTAATTTGAAGTTAACTTGATTTGCCCTTAATTTATTAAATAAAATAACCTTTGTTTGAACACATGTCTCAGTTTTCCCTTCTTTCTTTTCCCCCAGTTACTTTAACTATTGTTACACCCCTGGGGTTGTATCAGTGACCTTCTTTTTTTGTGGCAGGAAACACAACACACAGCCTTTCACTCTAACTATTATACTGCAGCCCCAGCTTAACTACACACTTCTATTCTTTAATTGACTTAAAACAGCCTCGATAGCAGCATCTATAGTGGGAATTATTGCTCCCCCATGGTTGCAATGCACTGCTTGACAACACAACATGGGACATGAACTATTGGGTGAAATTCCTGCATTTTTTTTGAGCCTACCATCCACCCCACCTCCTCCACGAGTGGTCCTTCTTGCTCCTTAAACCACATCACCTGACTTGGACAGCTCACCATAATGCTAGAGGGACCATAGTTTAAAGCATACAGCCTCTGGCCAATTCATTACCAGTGTAGCCCATCATATGAAATATGGCAGCTTGGTCAGATTATTTTGGTCTATTATATATCATACTCATGTTGACCCAAAGAGCTCTAAGAAAAACCATTGTTGTGGATACAGTACAAACTTCCTGTTCATTCCAGTACCCATACTACCACATTATTTAGTATGCCAGAAAAATGTGTGTTGTGTCCCAATATATAGTATGTCAAATGAAGTAAGCCAAAAATAACAGGATGTCTAACTGCATTCAGTCACATTTTAGAATATACTGCAGTACATCATCAAGGAAAAAAGAAAAAGATTGTGATATAGAATGCATACTCAAAGTAAAAAGAAAAAGTATGCAATTTAGAATGCAGACTAAGAGTAAAAAGGAAAAAGTATGCGATTTAGAACACATACTAAAAGTAAAAACACAAAGTCAGTGATTTGAAATGCAGGGTTTCAAGCCAAAACTTAAACTGTGTAGAAAAAAAACTCCTTTCCTGCTTAAAAGGCACGGAGAAGCATCCCAGTTTACACAGTGTCATATAATGCTAATGGAAATAAATAATGGCCCCTTGTGAAATTTTATGAGCCTGCAGTTTCAAACCCCTGCTGAGCTCTTCCTAATGAGTGCCGGCATATTGTAACTGCTGGAATATCAGGCCCGCAGCATCATAACACCCTCATATAACAATAGTTTACAAGCAATGAAAGTAGACGTAGTAGACTGACCATGAAACACAGCCTGGTGATGGAACGACTGCTGCTGGCCTCCTGTTGTCATCTGAGGTAATTCACACCAGGTTCAAACTGTCACCAGCAAACTAAAGGAACATTTCCTAGAAAACAAGACAGGCAGGATAAACTCTTTGATGTTATGTGTCATTATACTGCAGCAAACATAATGTACGTCTCATCTAATGATATAAGAATAACAAGAAGAAAATAAAACTATTTATTCATCTTGCAACAATTTGAATTCATTAAATAGGTCATCAATGTCAGTAAATGTTATCACCGTGCACTGTAAAAACTCATACTGTACTCAATTAATCTTTTCTCATTAACTTAAATATAAAAGTTTAATTTGTTCAAGTTAATTAAACTTTAAATTTCTAGTATTATTTTTATAGCACAGAACTCAGAAACATGAGTTCTTTTAACTAGAAGACCTTTGACTTTTAATGATGAGTTGAATGAATGTACTGTACAGAGTTCATCAACTCATTAAATTAAGTTTATGAAGAAACATGATCAGTAAGTTAGCAGACTTCCTAGCATGCATTGATTGAGTTAAAAGTCTTGCCCAAAATTTAAAATTCATCAGTGTGACTGAGCGCTTGTTGATCCAACTTAATATCTGACATTTATTGAACATATTTCCTCAGGTACAACTGGATTAATATCAAGTTTATTTGTTTTGAATGTTACATAATTACCTCAACTTGTCTTTTCAGATTCAGTGAACTTGAAATTTTAAACCAGTCCAGAAACTTTTTTTAAGTTAAAACAAATTGTTTATTTTTACAGTGCACACACAGAACACATTTGTAAACTGTAAAAAAAAAAAAAAAAAAAAAAAAATCATTCAGGAAATTAGTGGAATCAACTAATCTTTTCTCATTGAATAAAAGTAAACACATACAAGTTTTGATTATCAAAGTTAATAAACTCAACATTTCTATTTCTGTCATTTTCATAACACTTTAGAACTCATTAATGAGTTGAATGAATGTAAAGTACAGAGTTCAATCAAACATCTTCTGTGGTCCACACAAACTTTTAATCACATCTCTGATCAACACATGACACCAATCATACCAATGATAAGACATCATGTGACTGGTCACTAGGTCAGATAAATGAAAAATAACATGTAATTTAAGTCCCAAGGGTTTGTTTTCTTAGTTCTGAATACTTTTTAATAAATAGTCAGAAATATTTCAAGGTCATTTCAAACTTATAAAATTGAAACTTAAAGAGATTTTACTTTGTTTATTTTTCATGACCTGTCGAGGCCCACCTGCAGGGCCTTCACGGCCCACACTTTGGGAATCACTGGTCTAAAAAAATTGCTAAGACAGATTTGTATGTTGTAGATTTATGTAAAATTCTGTGTAATTTTAAGAAAGTTTAAATGAACGATACATAGCAATTGCACATGCAAGAAAGAGCTCATCAGTTCAAACAGTGAGTTGCAGTCACAGACTGTATATTAAATGGGTTGATCAGTTGTTTATAACTGTCAGTTGTCTGTCGATGTAAATTTCAGCCTGTTAACCTGAAAACAGTCCACTGCTCTTAAATAACACACTGATGAGTTAAGTAGCTGCCTGTCTCACTGCTGCAAAACTCTATTAATATTTTTCTCAATTTAACCGTTATAAACATCTACACCTTCTACAAGATTATTATTGATTTCTTACAACTCATAAACATTTACTCATTCGGCAAAAATTCAGCATCAATATGAACTCTTATTCCAGTAAAATGAGCAAACTAAAACAGTTATTCCTGGCTGAAATAAAGATTTCAATACTGTGACTGCTGCACTGTTGTCAGAAAAATGAGTATTTAAACATTACGTTTCCTTGATCCCTGATTACATATAGTGGTAATTTTAGATTTATTACAGTAAATATATTACATACATATTACGTAAGTAGATTTTGTTCATCTTGTGCACATGCATGCAGGTGATGTGATACAAATTATTGACAATGGTGTCAAACTTTTCCACTGACCTGTAGGTGGATATACACCAAAAACCACAGGAACACACAAATAAAGACCGATAAGAAGAGGAATGCAGGCTCAAAAGAATGCTGAATTTTAAATATTTTACAACTTCGCTTTCTCAGTGTTTTATGAGAGAAGAAATACATTCATAATGTTTATTAGACCTCAAG
Organism: Lutjanus erythropterus; assembly: GCF_056507025.1. Taxonomy (NCBI): domain Eukaryota; kingdom Metazoa; phylum Chordata; class Actinopteri; order Lutjaniformes; family Lutjanidae; genus Lutjanus; species Lutjanus erythropterus. Next base: position 35,988,838 of record NC_139334.1, on the reverse strand, counting down.
GATAGACAGTTGTGGTGAATAATACTGAATATTTTATGTTTGTTTACAAGAAAACTCCACAGGGTACCTTTAAAGTATTTGTGTAAAAGTTTGAATACCCTGTCAGTCAATTTTATTTTAATCATTGCTAACTTGTGTTCTTCCTCCTCATCCTTGCAGAAAAATATCCTCTTGGGTTATTTGACACAAAGAGGGAAAATTCAAGATGTGAAGACTTTCATTTCAAGGTAATTTGATACATTATTCTGTAATTTTAATTATAAAAGTCTAGATTTGTGAAGTAAAATAAGATGAGTCTTGGTAATTTGCTTTTAATTGGCAGAGACAACAACACCAAACTTGTAAATCTTCAGACCTGAAAACCTGACCATTACTGTCAGGGGATACTTTGCCATGGACCATGAAGCATGTTGGTCCTAGCAATTATTCTTATCAGGTGTGAGATCGAGGAAGTCAGGAGCAACCAAAATGATGTGGAATCTGTCCGAGGTCGACAAGTATCCATCCCAAATTTTAGTGACAATGTGGCCACACAGACAGACTTACCAGTGACCTCATCACTGCCAGGCTCCAGTGAATTTTTATCAGTCATTTACAATAACTGGAGATGGAACTGATAACTGATAACGAAGGATTCAAAAGTTATTAGTGAATCTGTAGATTGGAATCAGAAAAGTCTTGTTTATTTCCCCTACATAAATCATATTCATTCATCTATGTTTCACTCTTTATTTCACCCCTGGTCTTCTGCGCACCCCCTGCAGTGGCCCCGCCCTCCAGTCAGGGAATCACTGGCTTAGTCCGTGGTCCTTCGCTTCAAACTGTTAGATTGTAGGTTCCCCTCCAGTGTCAGCTTTGGACTTGCAGGGTTCCACTGTAGCTCTTTAATCATGTCTGAAAAGTTGAACCTGTCGAGACCCTATTCAGACAAAATTCTGTCCAGAATCGACCTGAACCTGTCCCTCATTAGCATATTTGAGCCTGAACCCAATTACAACCCAACATTTTTCTTCCCTCTATGAACCAGTAAGTTTTCAATGACAGGGACAATACATGCAGTGAACTGGAATTGGCATTGACTAAAGTGGAAAGAAAAATGAATACAGCCCAAACCTGACATGAGCTGTGAAATATGTGAGAAATAAGGTTCTACATGACCCAAACCCGTCATGGCCTGTCAGATTTGGGCACAGATCTTAAGCTTTACTCTCCTGTCAAGTTATCTATAACAATGTTTCTCAAATTTACATGGTAAACTACCTCAGAAAATATTAAATGTTCCAAGTACCACCTTACTGTTTTGTGCCATTTGGTGTTGCTGTGCTGTGGACACTTCACTAGTGCTTCCTAAGTGGCCACTAGCACTTGTACTCATTCCACTTCATTTTCAATATGGCTGCTTGAAATATTCTCCTTCTAATCTGCATTCTACATTCCATAATAGGGTTTTATTATTATTATTATTATTATTATTATTATTATTATTATTATTATTATTATTTATTTATTTATTTATTTATTTATTTATTTATTAAAATAAACTTCACAACAACAGAAATTTGAAAAATAAGTAAAAAATAATTAAAAATAAGCAAAAGCTGATGTTTGGATCCAGGATTGCAGTGTTTTTGAAGCATTAATTTTCTGTCTCGTCATTGAAATGTATTGTACTTTGCACTGTGCAATACAAACATTGCATATTTAGTTACAGGAATTCACTAAATGCTTTAACTTTTCAGACCAAACTACACAGTGTGGATAAAGTTAGCAATGCAGCAGCTGCTCTGCTTGCAGGTTCACATGCTTAATGTGGTCACATGTTGCTCCAGTTGAGTGGTTATATACCATTTTTTTTCTGGAACATCCTACATTCAGCCTTATTTTAATTTTTTGGATTAAAACACTGACAAACTGCTGTCCCACTTTGCTGATAACAACATCAGGGTTGGGTGGGCCATCAGAGCATACGCACTGGACAAGAGAGCCTGCAGGCCTCACCAGTGGTGGGCAGCTACATAACACCCTAGAGGCAATGGCAGTGTACATAAATAAAATACTGATAAATACTTTAACTGACTAGTATTTCTGTTGGAAATATTTAAACTCATAGTCAACTAATCACACACGTTACTACTACAATATTGTATTTTTTTTTTTTATTTATTTATGAAAATTGTATTTATATTTATTTCATTTAAAAAATATATATTTCTGATATTCATCCATGTACCACTAGAGGGACAACATGTGATACTTGTGTTACAGTTTGAGAAACAGGATTTATAATAAATAGCCAAGATCCTGGAAGACTTTCAAAATAAAGAAAATTATGTCACGCAATTTGCGTATGTTTGGTAACTTAAAAAGGCAAAAGAAAACAAAAATGCTACTTGGTTAGGTTAAGAAGAAGATCACTGGGCCTAAAACAAGAACCACTGGTACAAACAGATTTGTTCTTAAGTGGTGTGTTCGAGTGATTTAGGAGAATTTGTCACATTCACCAGTTTTCTCATAATTTGAATTTTCTTTCCGACCTGGTCAGACCTGGTACAGAGTCATGTGCAGTCAGTCTGCTGGTATACAAACCATAGTTTGTCAATAATATATACTTATATTATATATTAATAACATATATTCAAATTTGTATATATTCACATACAGGTTGAAGTCTCTGTCCAGGTGAACATCTTCACTTATTCTGTCCTCTGTCTCTGTGATGAAAACTTCCCCTGACCCCCTTTTCATATCGAGATGTTTCCTCTTTATTTCGGTGACAGTCCGACCCTCGGGAAACACAACATCAACAGCGCTCGCTTTTCTCATTTCTTTGCTTCAGCAGCTCTTTTAATTCCACTGCAGATGCTGTTGCAGATTTTCCTTTATGGATCTCTGAAAGCAGGACGTCAAACTCCAAACTCGTAAAGTTATTTTTTCTCTTTGATGCCATTTTCATGATTGAACACTTCCTGACATATGGAGCAGGAAGTGTAGCCTTATATGGTATTAGTGGGGTGTAAACTATGCTAATTTACAAGTCTCATACATGTGCACCCAAATACACATGTGGATCATTTACACAGGTATCTGAAGTTTGTATGAGACCACTCTATGAAAAAAAAGTAAGAGAAAGAATATGAAAATGTTCTTGAATGAGGCCCTCTGTTTGGGTTAAAATAAGTACCTTGGTTATGTAAGTTTAAATACAAAACACACGACATGTAATGTAATCTATGTATGTTACTTAACTTACATTGAAACGCAACGCTACAGGGCTGCCTACAGCATCATAGAGGTACTGATCAGGCTACACTGGGACTGATAATGAGCTGTCATATCAGATGTTTTTCATTGGATGAACAGACAGACACAATGCTTGACAAACAATCATCCTGTTAGCTGATTAGTTGCATATTCTTGGTTGGAAGCCGCAGTGATTATTATGCTGCTGAACATATTTTCCATCCAAAGACATCTCTGATATCTTTGCTCCATATGAACGAGTAATCTATCCATCTATCTCATCACATACATGCCAGAGAGCTGAATCCATCTGTTTGGAAAGCGGTGAGCAAATACATGGCTGAATGTGTGTCAAAGGTCTGTCCACAATCAGAGCAGACTCTCTCCAGCTCTGGAGGAGCTAATCAGCTCCAGTATGATGAGCGCTTTTCTTCATCTGTCTCTTCCTCATTCTTATGAGAGTCTCAGCAGAGTTTAAGGCTTTAATCTGAGTTTAGAGATGCTCACAGTGGTGCGTACAAAATAGAAGATACACTCTCTAGCTTCTGGTAATATTTCATGAATCACACACGTCCTAAAATAAAAACTAATGTGCACCATGCATGAAAATATAAATTCAAGTGGCACGATGGAGAATGACAGCATGGAGGTCATTTGGGTGGATGTGCAGATATTAAACCTTACACTGAGCAGCATTTAGTGTATCCCAGAGATTTGGCCACTGAGTTATGCAGGGGTGGCATGGAGCACGCACATTAATCTACCATTTTTCACATCTGTTGAAATTACTAACATTACAGTATATTAAAGTTTCTGACTCTCCTGTATTTCATTTTTTACTTTAAAAAATAAATAGTCCTACCAATCACAACTGTAATATAAAGCTTCTATACTTTATTCATCAACACCAGAACGGCTAAGGTGGTCATTTTGACCATTTTTAAATTTGTAAGTGCTTTGTTGAAATAAAAAAAAATGCTAAACTGTTGGTATCTGACTTTTCCTAAAAGTGTCTGTATTTTCATTTAAAATGTTACAACAAAGCAAAGAAAATGTGATCATTTTACCTATTTCAGACACAGTTTGAGATGCATCTTGGTTGCTTAGCAACTATCATTGTCTCTGTCCATAAAGCTTCACAAATGGTCTTGATTTTCAACTTCCTGACATTAAAATAATAACTAATTAATGACATTTGATTAAAGATAAAGTTGGGGAGACCAGGAACTTTTTGTCTCAGCACCTATAACTCACTTAAGTTTGTATTAAAGCTCTCAAATGTTGAAACAAAGCACCTTATTATTAATGTTAAAATAACATGTATATAATCTTATAAAATACATTTAACCATTTCTCACTAGATCAGTAATTCTAGATGAATGTAAAATTTGAATCAGATCACTCATGGTTATCCTACAGAAAAATACTGCTGTGAATTTATACAATCATTACGGTTTACTGCACACAGTGGCAACGTATTGATAAATATTTAAATAAATTTGACTAAATTTACATTTTGGTGTTATTTCAGTTTTTTAAAAGATAAACTATTCATTTCTTAGTCTGGGATTTCTTGCTTATGGCCATTCTAGTATTTAAGGAATTCTGGCACTTCTTCCTGAAAAAGAAACTGAACCTCCATTCTGTCTCTGTTCTCAGGCTGTGAGGCTCCTCCACACTGCCTTGAGAATCATCCCTGCTCTGAACTAACCAGTGTGGCACCTGAGTTACTGAAGTTCTCATGGAGCAAAAAGGCTTAATGGTAAAAATGGTTTAATCACTCAAAATGTTGTCACAAACTAAGCCATACCTTTGCATTAATCATAAGACATCTTTTGCATTTCTGAGCAGTCCAGAATGGAAGAGAACAGTGTGTTCCCCTTGCAAAGAGTCTGTAACATATTCAGTGCTGGAACAGATTTATCAGGTTTCTTGTTAGATGAGTTTCTCTAGGGGCCTTTTGAGATGTTTTCTAATGATTTGAACCTGCTGAATTTCTGCAACTACTTGCTTATTCAGAGATCAACCTGTGCTTTGAGCAACTTTTTAGTTGGGTTTAATATTTATTTTCCTCTTTGATGCTGCCACTGGAGTTGTATGTTCTGCCACAGAACACTGAGGTGTTAAACCCATTAATATGTTTACTGGGATTTCATTCAAATCAACATTCTATCATCAAGGTTAGCTTGGCTGTGGGTGTGTGGGTTTGATACTTGCTTGTGAACAATGAATGGATGAATGAATGGACAGTTCTGCGAATATACACAGAGCAGGAAAGGGTGTTATAGGTAATCATAGGTCAAGAGCAGCACACGTCTCTCACTCACTGCATGGTTGAGACGCACGTTTGAAAATGGAAAAGAAAAATGTTAAATTAGATGAACACTGCACATCTGCAGATGCATTTAATTACATGGACAGTGGGGGCAGTATCAGGATGTTAACTCTCAAATAAGGCATTTATGTACCAGCCTGTGATGATTGGCACTGATCTGCCACAAGTGGGTATACTTGTCATCCATTCTGGTACATAGTAAAGTATGTACACTGATCAGGCATAACATTATGACCACTGACAGGTGAAGTGAATAACACTGATTATCGCTTCATCATGGCACCTGTTAGTGGGTGGGATATATTAGGCAGCAAGTGAACATTTTGTCCTCAAAGTTGATGTGTTAGAAGCAGGAAAAATGGACTCCGGAGCCAATGGCCGTCGACACCTCTTTGTCTGGACTATTTCATTTGTTGTTGTGATTTGCTTTATGTTGCTTGAATACACTGATTGCTCTCACTCTTAATGCAGTGGTTCTGTGTTGTTTGTGCCCTTATTTTCTTTAAGGTAAAAATAGTTTTTGCTCTTATTTTCTTCAACTTATGTGCGGTTGACAACTTAAAAAAATAATAATAATACTGACTCACACCCTAACGAAGTATTGTTAGGCGCTGACCTAACTGGCACCTCAAACATATGCAGTCTGACCGTTACAGTACCACCTACCTAAACATTGTTGCAGACCATGTACACCCTTTCATGGAAACAGTATTCCCTGATGGCTGTGGCCTCTTTCAGCAGGATAATGCTCTGTGCCACAAAACAAAACTGGTTCAGGAATGGTTTGAGGAGCACAACAACAAGTTTGAGGTGTTCACTTGGCCTCCAGATCCATGGAGACCCCACCTCACAACTTACAGGACTTAAAGATCTGCTGCTAACATCTTGGTGACAGATACCACAGCACACCTTCAAGGGTCTAGTGGAGTCCATGCCTCGATGGGTCAGGACTATTTTGACAGCAAAAGGCGGACCAACACAATATTAGGCAGGTGGTCATAATGTTATGCCTGATCGGTGTATGTGAACACTGATTATTGTATCACAGCTGCTTATCTGTGCTTTTCCATTTCCAAAATTGAACGTATGCTGTCAAAGGTCACAAGCATTAACAAAAATGAAATTCTGGAGTAAAATCAGTTTACTTCAATGGAATTGCTGTGATCATCAAAATGATTATCACAAAGTAAACAAATGTTTTGCAAACAATTCTAATCTGTTGATCAATGGCAAACTCTATTGACAGTGTTGACCTGTACTAGAGTTGACATCAGAGGATGCTATCATAGCCTATTAGCAGCATTTCACCATCCAATTATAACCACACTCTGCAAGAGTATAAACTGTTCTGCAAACATCACAGTTTGCATACAGGTGTGAGACAGGAGTTAAACTGTTCCTTATGATGCATTCACAGAGACAGAAAAGGGAATTTTTCACATGGCACAATGAATAAATGCAAATTTGCATTTGTTGGCACTGAAGAGCGCAACTTTTGCTCACCTGTAACTACACAGGTGCAGATGAGAAGAGTCGACAATAAAAAGGAAAAAGACTTCTGCACAATGTCTTTTGCACATACATTTTCAAGATTTTATTAGCAACATTTCAGCAGGAATACCTTTTTTAAAATTTATCTGATGAAGGTTATTACAAGACAATAAAATTTTGAATTTGGATTATGGAGAAGACACTGCGCACAAGTCTTTTTATCTGTTGGCACCAGGAAATGTGATAGATGCAAATTACAAGATACAAATATATGAGGCACCCCTATAGCTCAGTTGGTGGAGCGTGCGCCCCTTCTGCTGAGGCAAAGTCCTTTGCAGTGGCTGCTGATTCAACTCCTCAACTTCAACTCAACACCTGTGGCCCATTTGCTGTGTGTCATCCCCTCTCTCTCTACCCGTTTTCTTTCCTGTCATATCTTCTGCTGTCATCTATTAAATAAGGGCAAAATAATAATAATAATAATAATAATAATAATAATAATAAATAATAATAATAATAATCTTTAAAAAAAAAGGGAAAAAAAAGCTTGAGCAGTGTGAATCCTTGGGTTTATTCTTCCTATTATCTCTTCTTCAGAGCTCTCCTGCATTTAGCAGCTTTCTTTTGTGAGCAGCAGCTCTTTCCCTCTGTTCTTCCCTGTCCTCCCCACACAACATTCTGCAAAGCCCCACGACACACACAAATCTTTTCCTCTGGTATACAATGAGTTGCAGAATTCCCATTTCCCGGTGCAAATACATGCAATTTTGCAGATTTGCATTCACACACCATGCAAAAAAATGTCTTTGCTGTCTGCGTTCATGCACTATAAAATCAGGTAAAACTTTTCTTTGTTTTCTTTGTGAACATGCCATAAAATAAGGCAAAAATTAGTTAGCGCATCATTTCATATTGTCCAGATAGCAACTGCACCAACTAGGTTGTTAACTAGACATATCAAAGCTACCTAGCTTGGTGAGCAATTGTGTCTGGCTAGTATTAGCATGTTCCTGAATGGCGAGTATGTCAGCTGCTGCTCACCAGTAGAGGGACCAGATGAGAATGGGGCAATTTCGGCACACAGAGTTGAGGGTGGGCCTGTCATATCAGAAGAATTAAAATGTATAGAATCAGACAGTATCACACTAACATCAGCCTCTTAACTCTGATCATTTGTTATTAATATTATGAAGATCAGTTTCAGAGTCTGAGGATGATATGAAGCACAGCAGCAAGTGTGTTTACAGGACATGTAAACCATTACACCACTGCATTTTAAACATATTTTCAGCAGGTAAGATAATAATGAAGCTATAAGAGCTTGAAAACATAATTTTAATCACATTTTTTATTTAGATTTTTCTAAATCACAAATTCCTCCCATTGTGGCATCTGGACTCTGTTTTAAAAACAGTTGTATGATGTCAACAATGCATGCATGCAACAACTTAACAACTTATAAACAATACTGAACAACATTTTTCTCAAAAACAAATAATACATTTTTAATAACTAAAAGAAGGGATTATAGCCTACATAAGTGATTTGACCAGAATATTTTCAGATACATTCTATCAGACTTTGCTTTGTGCAGGGTTGCCAGGTCTATGTGACAAAACCAGCCAAACAGCCACTCAAAACCAGGCCAATACCAGAGCTTAAAATATGCCCATACGAGTCCAAAGTCCAACAGCATTGCTATCATTGCAAGATGTATTATAATATTTACAAAATAACAGCCAGCATTAAAAGCAATTTTCCCAAAACAGTTCTTTCACTTTGGTGCTAAAACAGCCTTGTTTAATTATATACAGCTCCCTGCCTGCCTGGACAACACAAAGGTTCTCTTTTTACTGCATTTATTGTAGTTAATCCAATACCTTACCTCTCCGTATCATGTTACTTCACTATATTTTGATCATATATTTACAGTAAATACATGAATGCATGTGTCTATACACTGATCTGGCCTGGAGTCAGTTTGATAGGATTTGCATATAAATACATCATTTCATTCAAAATATGGATCTTTATTCATAGATATTCATGTAATTTGCATGCAAACCCACAGACAAAAATTTTCTTCTTCTGCTACTTCAAAAGTGGCCCAGTTCCACGGGAAAACCACGGACCTGGCAACTCTGGCTTTATGGCACTTGTTGTTCTCTCTTGACTTGATCCTTACTTGTATTGTATGACCTCTCAGATGTACTTTGCTTTGGACAAAAGTGTCTGGTAAATAAAATTGCAAATTATATTACTATAATGGTTAATTTTTGGAAGAAATAGAGCAAAATGGACCGCGATCATGGAAGACAGCCAGGATAACAGCTAAGCTAGCCCAGCTTAGACTTGAGACAGTGAGCCAGAGAGAGATGCATTGTCGTCCTGAATTTTTCAGGACATCTGGTCACCTTAGTCACCAGCTATAGTAATTCACCAACTAGCCTAAGAGTCAGTATGTCACCAAGCCTCTAACAGCACCTGTTACATGAGAATGCATGCATGCACCTCACTGTGCTGCTCTCCAGTATATGGCCAGGTAATGAGGTAATACTTAACATTTTTCCATGTCACCCCTTGCCCAGACAGAGTGGACTCCAGTGGCTACCATGTCATTAGCAGATAAGAAATGAACTCAGACCAAACCTGATCTGAATTCTATATCACAAGAAAGCTTTTCATGAAAATACTGAGCAAGATGTTAATTTAGTTGATATAAAGCCTTTAGAACCACCACATAAAGTCTCATTATCTGTGTCTTTGCTGTGTCATGTAGCCCTATAAATCTGCAGACATTCTGCTTGAGTCTAATGTCATTTATCCAGTAAAAATCATATTATTCTTAAAGATTTACTCAACCAGTAGATTATTCCTCTTCTCAAAGCTGCTCCGTCTCATAAAAAATGCTTTTACAAGTCCAACACCAAGCTATAAACTGTGATTGAGATGTAAATGAGCGTTTAAGATCAAGGTTTTAATAGTGTAACAGTTCAAAGTAATACAGAAGAAGCCTGAGCCACTGGGCCTCAGTTTCTAAAGAAGAAATTAGCATTTAAATGATCTTTGAATGCAGCTTTTAAGGGAACAAAGGTGATGTTAGCATGAATGTGTGCAACTGTGGAGGCAGACTGAGGTGTGTGGTTGGTGTAACAGCACAAGATGGCATGTGGTCCAACGCAGCAGCTCGCCTGGCTGCCCCTGTTCCGTGACTCTGTCTCACCTGCTGTCACATGAAAGAGGCTCAGAGGCGGCTGCTATCTGCGCCGACAGCTCCGGTCACGACTGCGGTGTGTTGTGATGTTGGCCCTAGAGGAGCTGCCTCCACCAGCGTGCGTCAAGCTGCCTGGTCCTGACTCTCCTGCACGACCACCTCCGACACGACCTCATGTTTGGAACCATCAAGCCTGCCCCGTTTGTTCCTTGTTCAGACAGAGATAGTACAAAGCTGTGTGGTGATAGTTGTCCAAGCATAATGGCCTCATGACCCCCAGCCAGCCAATCACATTCCTGGTCTCTAGGTTTTGTGTGTACAGTGTCGTCCTTGCTGCAATAAGACAGAACCTCACCAAAGGTTTTCCAGGAATGATGACAGAAGGTGTTTCATATATCCAAGCATGAGCAGAGTCATGTGTGTTCATGTCTTCCTCGCCAGCCTCTTGATGCTTTCTGCCATCTTGTGTTTCTGGTGTGAATGCAGTCATGTAGGATGATGTGTTCATGTGTTGTCAGTGTAAGCATACATACTCGCAGTTGCTTAACAAGGTGAAGCAATGGACTCGAGGCAGAATCTAGCAATAAAGTTGATAGATTTAGACTGGACTTTACAAAGTCAACTTGACTTGACTTGACTTTAACACCAGTGACTCATAACTTCACTTGAGTCTTTTGACTTGGAAATACTTGATATGTTCTCCGAAACCCAAAGATTCAAAAGTCGTTTGTCCTAATCAATTCATTTCCTGAATCAATTAATATTAACGCTATTTATTCTCAGCAAGTGGGTTGTAGCAATTAATTCCTTCAGATCCACTTTGTTTGAACCAATTAAAACAGATCCAGTCAAGTTGCAGGAGAGAACCATGAAGAACGACTGTTAAGGCCCCTACACATGATCAGCGGTAAAAATGCTTTGCACTGGCTGTCCTATTATTTTTCTATGGAGAGAGTGGTGTCGCCTGACCTAGTGGCACCACTACCCTCGGTGTGGCGCACCGTTTGGATCTGCCGCTCACCGCTGCGCCCAAAGTTCAAATTATTTGAACTTTGACCTCGTTTGCCGCTGACCTTTCAAAGCGCAACCAATGAGATAACAGCTGAATGTGACGTAGCCAGAAGTGACACATACAAAGCGGAGGGGGAGAAAATGGAAGAAAAACTCATTCTCTGTGATTCTGAGTTCCCCAACCTGTATAACACCACATTAAAATCATACCACGATCTCAGCAGGAAGAGTATTGCTTGGCGAAATGTCAGTAGTCAGATCGGGCTACCAGGTTTGTGATTAGGCAGAGTTTATGAACTACCGTTAAGCTAAATACAATGCTAATGTTAGTTTAGCTGTTTGTGTACGCTTGCTATTCCAGGCAGACACAGTGACAGGATCAGTGCTTCGTAGCTATATAAACTGTCCTTTAGCTCAGCAACAGTAAATCCTATCATGTTGTTACATAGAGCTGTGGTTAGTTTTTGCAGAAGGGGAGTCTGCTTTTTCCTCCTCATTCCTTTTTCTTTCCAGAGTGACAAATACCGTTTGGTGTTGCCTAGCAATAGTGAATAGCTCGCACTTGTTGATGACGTATACCTGAGCTCCACCGCGTCCGCTCGGCGCCTCTGTGCTCTACATGGTGGTGAGCGAAGAGCAAATTTCTTGTCATGTGAAGGCCCCTTAAGGTTACTAAGCTCCAGTTGGTAAAAATTATTCCAAAGATCATTTTGTTTGCGTTCAAAAACTTAACCTGACATGCCAGATGGTTTGTTACACGGAACGATCTGGGAAATCATCCGTATAAACTGTTGAAAAAGGGCAGACAAAAAACAAACACTTGGCAGGTGATTGAACCTCAGGTTGCAGACCCCTGTGATAGACAGATGGTTCATCCAGAGCCACGTGCAGCTCTCCAGCTCCTCTCCATTGGCTCTCTGTGACTTTGGCAAAACATTATATGGAAACGAATAACATTATATCTTTTAAATATTTTTCATGTTTCATTGTTGTAGTTCTATGAAAAAGTTGAGACAGCTCAAAATTTCAAGCCTACATACTACAAGCATAGTACATCAAGTCAAATTCTTCAGTTTTAAAAGTTTTATCTTCTTTAGATAAATTTAAATATTTGAATTTTAGAAAACCCAAAATATTCTATTTAATAAAGTATAGCATAATCAATTTTAAATTTATCTAAGGAAGAATAGTAAATTATATCAACTAAATGTCAGCACAAAGTTTGTAAAAGTTTGAGTTGGTCACAAAACGCAAAAATCTATTGTAGTATGCTGTATACCACATTTAAAAAACATTTTACTATTTCATCAACTAAAATATACATCAAGGACCATCTATGGCTCGGTGTCTTTTCCTCTAAATTGTGGCTCATTTAAGCTATGGCTGCCAAAAAAAGTCTTCAGGGAAAAGAGAGCATTTAATTGTTGCGGTTCCAGACAGATCCCCCCCCTTTTTTTTGGCCAGAAATGTCTCTTTTGATTGTAAAGGTTGCAGACCCCTGGTTTATCACATCTAACACAGGTGGACTTCAACCAGTCTGATCAAAGTCTTGCCAAAACCGGTCGGGAGAACAGCGAAAACATCTTTTACAAGGGGAAAAATCTTCAGTGTCATTCTTTGCTCTTCTTTCAATGAAGAAATAGTCTCCAGTTTTGATATAACAGCTATCACAGTATCTACACTGACCTCTTCAGGAGCCTCCATTGCTTGTTCGAGATGAGTCGCTTCCATGGACACTTCTCACTGTTGTCACACCTAAAACCATGCCTGTAGCTGCCAGTAGTCCCTCCTTGGATGCTGATTGGCTGCACCACTTTTGGTGTGGATGCAAACTTGAAACTTGGAAAGATGGATTCTCGCATGATCTCACAAATCCAGCTACCTTGCAAGGTAATTAAAAACCATGCCATCAACAAAAAGCAAACGTAAAACGTGTCAGAATTTTCAGACAGTGATGTAACAACTTCCAACTTCATTTGACATTTAAAGTTGCACAAAGAATGGTAAGTTGAGGCTAATACTGACACAATTAGGGAGTTAATGCTTAGCTAACTTTAGCTTAACAGTGAAGTAACTTTCAAAATTAGTGAGACTAGAAATGCATTGTTAAATTACCAAAAACGCTGCCTTTCTCTGCAGTATCAGTAGTAATCTGGTTGATTATTGTCGGGTGCAGAATTGTTAAACTGGAAACAAAATTAGTAAAAAAAAAAAAGAAAAGCCAAACACTGTTAGTACCCACGTGGTAATAGCTTACAATGCTACTTAGACCTGGGGTGGAGTATCCAATGTGGCTATTTACAACAGAGATTATATTTAGTATTTGCACCCAAGGTATAAATAACCAATGTGGCTATTTACAACCACATAACAAATAAATCATGGTCTTTTCCTCAACATACCCAAGCAGTTTGTTGCTCTTCATAACTAAACTAGGGGGCTGTAGGTGTAAATCAATGAATAGCTGCTGTGTGACTATCCTCACCTGGGTTCAAATGGACACTCCAAGAAAAGAAAAATGGGGCACCAGTGTTGCCAACAGCTAAATCATTAAATCTTTGGGCTACTTTGTGCTTAATTGCATGGAAACTCGCTTTTACATTCTTTAAGACTTGAAAGTTCACTTTGGACTTGCCTGTCTTGACATGGGACTTGAGTATGGAGACTTGAGACTTTGTGAATCATAAAACAATACCTTGATCCCATCTCTGCCTTTCATACTGTGAGCACTTCTGTGGTCCCAGGTTTGCGAACATGATGTAGATAAGATGAATTTCAAACAGTGAAGAATTCATACGCTTCAGCAGATTATTTAAAAGTTCTCCACAACCTGGAAAGTGAGTACATGCTTCAGGGTGAAAGATGTAGAGCTTTGCAGAACATTCTCTACAAAATGGTTTCCTTTGTCTTCCCTCGTGTACATATGAAAGGAAGAAAGGAAAGAGAGAAGAAAAATGTGAGGAAAGCAGTTTTTACATCAGAGAATGCATTGAAACAAAGATATTAAAGAAGAACGTCCAACTGTGGTGTCCATATTCCTTCACCAGTACAATTTGCCATCCTGTAGAATATCTTTGCTCCATACTGACTGAGGTCTTTATCTATAATGTATATGGTAAATAAATAATCATCCACCTTGCTGGCTGGTGGTGAGTTTTTGCTAAGGGGGGGAAATAACCATGTTGAGTCCAGAGAAAAATAACACTCCTGCAAACACCACTCACCCTGACATGTCTACTCTGTCTTTGTCTCGAGTCACTGAGGTGGTCTTTGGTCGTAATGAGTTATTTTTCATGTCTTTGCTCGGTCCTGCAAAGAGGCTGACCCAGCGTTGAAGGCATCACCTTTGCAAAGGTGCTCCGTGTGATAATGTGCTGAGAGACAGAAAGAGTTCAGGGGACGGGAAATATAAACTGCGCTGAGTTTATGACTGCACGTTTTAGTGGTCCCCAGACAAGCAGGGTTCAACCCTGTGAACCCAACTGACACAGTTTCCGTCAAAAATCACACTCCATCTCTCCCCAGTAATTCTGTTTCTCCACTGCTCTACTGGGATACGGGCTTATAATCAACAATGCTGTCTTTTTCCTCAGTATCTATAAAGTAATCCAGTTGATTGTTGTCTAATGCAGATTTACCAAAATGTACACAAACAACAAACAAAACAAAACAAACAAGCAGATGCTATTCACAACCAGGTTTCAGTAGCCAAGAATGGTATTTGCACCAGGGGTAGAAAAGTCAGTGTGACTATTTTTACACCCAGGTGTGTCTAGCCTAGCACTGCACAGACAAACACCCAAGTCTCAGTAGCCGACAATGCTTTTTGCAACAGTGGTGGAAAAGTCAATCTAACTATTTACACCCAAGTGTATAAAGCCTAGTATGATGGAAATGAGCACTCAAGTGTCAGTAGCCAACAATGTTATTTGCACCCAAGGGGTAAATAGATAACATAGCTATTTAAACCCACATGGCAGAGAAAAACTATTATCACGTCCTAAACCTAACTAAGTAGTTTGGTGGTCTTTACAGGTGGGCAGGTGTAACTAGCTGAATAGCTGCTGTGTGACTGATCTCACCCAGGTTCAAATAGACACCCTGTATTAGGGGGCACAGGTCTTGCCCACAGCTGAATCATTAAAGCCTTGGCAGCGTTGTACTCAAGGGCCACAACTTATTCCACAGTCGGTGGAGACAATTAGACTGTCAAAGCTAGAGTTACAATGGGGGGGTTCATAAGTCGGCTCACTGATATATACCTACAGTAAAATGTGGCCACAATGAATTAATCTAGCTACAATATAAATAATGAATAATATAGCTGTAGTAAAATAATATAGCTAATATAGCTAAAATGAATTAATAATAGCTAAAATAAAATTAAATAAAATAGCTGTGGTAAAATAATATAGGTAAAGTAGCTCAAATGAATTAATATACCTACAATAAAATAATATAGCTGCACTACAATATTAATGCTATGTATGCATTAACAAGAGAATTAGAGAAGATATTTAAAAGTAACACAAAAGTTACCTTCCCTGGTAACTACTCTTATATGCAGTAACTGGTAAAGCAATTCAAATACTTTTTAGAGAAATAACAAGTAACTGTAGCTAATTACTAAAGTTTAGTAGGTAATCCAATTCTCCTAAAGCCCTGACATGCCAAGTTGACTCAAAAGACCCCATTTACACCACATTTCTAGCCTGAAACTTCACTTCATTTCCTTAGCTTGGAGCCACATTCATTTGGATTATGCCAGATGAGTAGTATGGAGACATTTTATTTATTTATTTATTTATTTTTTGGTTGTTTTCTTCTGGTAGAAAACTGGCCACCATTCACTTCCATTGTTTGGGAGATTCTGCAGTGCTGTTTTCCAGTAAAACTCCAGCAGTGTTTTGTGGAGTAAATAACTAAACTCGAACTTCGATCAGCATGAGTGGATAATGACTGAATTTTCATTTTGAACTATTCCTTGAAACTGTCTGATCTGTCTCACACAAGAGTCATTCTAAAGACTTGAGATATTTCAGCGTCCTCTCGATCCTCCATATGCAGAGTTTGAGCTCCTCCTCTGAGGACAAGGCCAGGTCTCATGTCCTTACATCTCCGTGTTTCTGTGTTTTACCTGCTGCAGGACAAATTTTCCCTCAGGGATGTTAAAGCAAAAGTAGAAGTTGAAGGCAGGGTTCAGAAGGGTTAATGAGTCCATGTGTCCGACTGAGGACAAAGAGGAAAGCCTCAGCAAGATCCACAAGCCGCAGTCTGGGCATGAGCAGGAAGTCTGTTATCTCAGACTTGTTCAGGTCTTATGGGACTAATTAATTAGAGTTGTGCATGTTTTGTTACTGACAGAGAAGAGATGTAGGGGAGGACAAGGAGAGAAAAACAGAGGCGAAGCAGAGAGGAATCGAGGGCTGTCTCAGGAGAATCCCGCCTGCATAATGACATGCATGCTTCTTTCTGAGCCTCACCAGCATCCCCCAGTTGTTTTGCTCAAAGGTGTATGGCACAAGGCAAAGGGAATTATTGATAAAGACCAACCCTGTATTGAGTTGTTGTGTTGCCAGAACATGAGCATAGCTCATACCCGGACCTCCTGCTGCCTACCACACTGCCACCACCGGCACAGTCATTAGCACGACGCCGTTACAAATGAGTGGGCAACAGAATCGCAGTTGGGAAAGGATTTCAAGAAACATTACTTATCCAGGGATCAATTTTGCGTGTGATTAAACACAGTTAACTAATTATGGCGACAGCATGAGTTATGATTATGGGAAAATGATATGAATTACAACGCGGCGGTGTAAAAACCCCGGCTCTGATTTATCTGGAGCGAGATCATTTGGGGGCCAGAAGAGAAAAATGCTATTAGCGGATGCAAAACATATTAATGTGTGGCTGATGAACATCCTACTAAGAAGCATCAGTCATCATTGTGTTAATGTTGCATGATGAAAAGAGAAACACTGAAGGAGAGTGAAAAGCAGGACCACCGTTGGTCACTTCTTAGATGTATAAATCAGTTGCTTTTCATCTGAAAATATATATGGGGCAGGCATATAACTGAGGCAGGCTGGACAGTCAAAACTAGAAGTGCCAGAATTCCATAACTACTAAAACGGCCATAAACATCATTTTGACTCTATTATCTCTCATGATAAATACCAGACTAAGTGGTTAATTCATTTATTCTGCTTACTTTTATCTTTTTAGAAATGTAAAAACACCCAAATGGAAATTTTTTAACAAGTATTGATATATTTATCAATATACAGCCATCACATGTAGTAAACTATAATGATTTTATATATATTTACAGACGTATTTTTCTGTAGGATAACCATCAGTGATCTGACTCAAATTTTAGATTCATCTAGACTTACTCAGAGTGAGGAACAGTTAAATGTATTTTCTAAGTTTATAAATATGTTATTTTAATATTAATGATAACACATTTCAATCTAGAACCATCACAAAAGATAAGCATAGCCTATGGGGAACAAGTACAAAAATAAAACCAAAAAAAGTTGGAAGCATTGCTGTTTGTAATAAGTTAGGGTACTTTGTTTCAACATTTGAGAGCTTTAACACAAAAATTCAGTGAATTATAGGTGCTGAGACAAAAAGTGTTACAACTGTCCCTGGTCTCCCCTACTTTATTTTGAATTGAGTCTAATTCATTTATTGTATTTAATGTTGGGAAATTGGAAATCAAGACCATGTGAAGTTTTACTGACAGATAATAATAAGATAATAAGATAATAAGATAATAAGAATGATAGTTGTTAAGCAACCAAGATGCATCTCCAACCGTTTTTGGGATAACATTTAACATTGACAAACAACTGACAGTTACAGTTAACAGCTGATCAACTTACACTGGAGGACTTGTCCTGGCTTCTTATTGTCAATTTACGAGGTTGCACTCATCCTGCACTCCTGCAGAGCTCCTGCAGCCTGCTTGTCTTCACCCTGTCTGGGGAGGACAGGATTAAAACCTATTTAATTTACTGTCTATAGCTCCAACTTGCTATTTGGACTGTTACTCATTTTGCATACACAAAACATCTGTAAGGACCAGAATGCCTGTTGCTGGTACTCTCCAGCAGCCATATATTGTTTTAAAGAGTCACTGGCAATCGACCTGCTCTAATAATTGTGTTCTGATCTGTTGATGCAACACCTGATGCTGTAACAAGTCCTCATACCTGAAGGACAAATTTATCATTTCTTTTGAAAACTACATTTTCTGACCTTGTGCTCCTATAAGTACCATGGCAAACAAGACTCCAGTGTCAAAATCCAACAACTTGTATGCCCACATAGAAAGTGATGGTTTTGTTTCTTTTATACTGTCTTTTTAGTTATAAAGGTCAGGACTGAAAATATACTTATTTTTCCCAATGAAGCTAGTAAACATTCTGCTTTTTTGTGTTGCTGCCCACAGAAGTCTTCATAGAAGCCTTGTATGCTATGCTGTACTCTACAGATCTACACTCCAGTTGAAGTAGATTAAACTGAAGTTTCTGTGATATCTTATTGGACAAATGTAAGCTATAACGACTCAACAACAACAACATATTGGAGCTGAAGGTGGTACACTTGCTTTGTTTAGAGCCTTGTGGCAGTCTGACAATGTGTGACATTCAAGGCCTCAATATTATCCTTATTTAGCTGAGTGCAGTTGTCTTCCAGAGAGTCAGCTCAAGCGGTCAAGGAGTTCAAGCCCTCTTCATGGGCAGCAAGTAGTGATTTATCCACATCTTATTTGGCTGCTGCTGTTGTGACTTTAATCAGAATTTCTGTCTTGAGTTAGGCGCGCCTGCCTGGATTGCTTCCTTTACAATTTGAAAAAAAGTAACAATATAACAGTGGCAATTTCTGTCTGGTCAATACGACCGCCTATGGCTGAAATAGGTAAAAATGATCACATTTTCTTTGCTTTTTATGTAATTTATGTAAAAAAAAACACTTAACATACAGACACTTTTAGGAAAAGTCAGGTACCAGCAGCATTGTATTTTTTAATTCAGCAAAGTTAGTGCACATATAAAGTCTGTGTAGTGGCAAAAGGGAGCTTTTCTTTTAAACATATTCTGTGATACAAATTAGTTCCTTAAAACGTGAAAAGACTGATAACTATGTAGTACTGAATTGTGGAGTTAGACCATGAAACTGTTGTTCATGATTTCTAGGTTGAGGCCATGCCGTCCCCTAATAGTCCCCACTATAGAAGCCCCACAAACCAACACGTGAATGACACTGCCTCCCCTTCCATAACAGTCAGTTATGATTGTACCTTCAGTGACTCTCTCAGTCCAAATCAGCCTAGCAGTTCACTTCAGCTCACTTCAGTTCCAACAACCCGACACAGAAGAAAAAAAAATCATCCTGTCACTGGTGTAGTGGTGTTTGACACTGAGACAGCACAGCGGACACAGCACCACTGTTTCAGAGCAGAGAAAACTGATCATTTTTTTCAGGATTTTGAGACCTCATTTTATATACTCAGTGATTTTTTATTTAAATTTGGCTGTGTGGTTAATAACACGTTTCTTTGCTTTATGCAACCTTTAAAGCATACTTTTGTCCAGAGCAGTTCTTAGTCAAACAAATACAGAAAAGAGCTGTACAGTAATGAAATGATAACCTCAATATTAAGTAATCCTGATTATGAGAAATTGTGACAATTATTCATCATTCTTTAGAATCTTTTACTTATTACACATAAATATTTGAATCAGATAAAACTCCCTTTTATCTTCATATTAGGGGTAATGAAAAATAGAATGCCAGTGTTGTATTTCTGCCCTGTTCCAGATTCTGTACCTACAGAAGTTTCAACATGTCCTCTTACGACAAATGGATCATTTGCAAACGCTCTGTAAAAAGACACAAATGGCTGTTACAAAAATGACTCCCAGGCATTTTATGATCTGCGTCCTCTATTGTTAAGCTGAATAGGCAGCGCTCAACACAGAGGCTGCGCTAGACTTTTTCATTGTCTGTCATTTTGACTGACAGGGTCATAAAAATCCCGTCATAATCTATTTTTACCTGTCACTTTAATTTTTAAAATGATAATAATTACATATGCAATAGCATTTAATTTTGATTCATTTGTAATTAATATTCAGTCCAAACAAGCTGAACAGAGAATCCACACCGTACCTCTTTTATCAACACCATCATCCTTATTGGGCTTTTTGAAGAAACTTCAGCTGCTGACACTCAGCTGCCGTGACACTAGGTGAGTTCGAGATGAGCCAGGCCTGCCCAGAATTGATCAGCGGTGATCGCCGCATAGTGCATGTCGCTTAGATTTGTGTCCCGACTTGATCTCGACTTGCACTGACGTCATGCACATGTGGGCAACATTAACCTCATGAGATCGAGGCGGCCGCAGTTTGTAGAGCCAGATGCCGCAGCTGCTCTCCACTGACTGCAAACGCCTGGCTGTCACCTGATTGACAAGCTGACAGGCTCTGATTGGCTCATAATTTTGACAACAAACACCATGTGTTGTATAAAATACTAATTTTCTGTGTAATTGTAATATTTAATGCTGGACATATCAGTCTTCTGTTGTGCAATGAAGTTTTAATCTGTCAGCAAGCAGATATTTTGTGTCTGATAATAATAAAAGTTATATATATATGATTTATCAAAAGAACAGTTTAGTGCTTTACAAGGCAGATAAAAGAACAGATGAGTCAAAAGGAGGATCTCTTCTATTTTAACTTCAATCAACGATCAAGAACGCACTTTATTTCTTCAGCTATGATCATGATCTGCAGACTACAGGTAACCTACAGGTGATCTAACAGGATGTTCATGTCTCTTCCTCTAGTCTCTTGTAAGTCTGTTAAACTGTCCGACTTGACTGCAGCTTTTTGTCTCCACCTCCTGCTGTGGCCGCCTGATCTCGTCTACTCTCCAGGCGAGGCGCAATTCATCTCGAACGAACCTAATAGCTAATTAATATGCTGACTCGCCACCAAGTGGTCAGGGGTGTGAATTGCAACCTGTCAAAATGACAGATGACCTTCAGATTTTTCTGTCACCGTTTTAAAAAACCAGTCAATGACGGAAAATATTCGGTTAACGCGACCCCTGGCTCAACATACAGTCACTGTAGTTACATGTGTAAAACTAAAGGAAAATAGACTTTAGGAGCAAATACACTCAGTAACTGATTATCACAACCCATAAGCAGCTTATTACAACCCATAATTATGTTTATGGACATGGAAATTATGACCAAAGAAGTATAAAGAGTGAGAAAGTTTCACCCAGAAGACTGGGGTTCAAAGTCCTGGGTTAAACCAAAAGTCAACACTGAGCCAAGTTTTAAGTTATTTAAATTTCATGACTTCTGTCACATGATGTCTTCATATCTAACTTATTTTAACCCAAGCCCCTTTCTAAACCTAACCAAACTACTGCTGTTTCACACCATTTATCATTGTTTTTAACATCATGTGACTTACACAACACACTTAAAGGGAAAATCTTGAATATATTTACTTTAATATATCATAAAAAGGACCACAATGTGACATCAGAGATCAATGGAAACGTGTCAAATTGAAATACTCACTTTTCTTAACATGAACACCATAGCTGTAGTGTTTCTCTTTGAAATTTTCATTCTGGACAGAATAACTGTTGCATGTCTGTTTCACATTCATTAGAGTTCAAATTAATGATGAATTTTAGCCAAATGACTAAGTGTCTCTTTATGAATCGGAAGAAGTCATTCATAATCTTGTAGAAGGCATATATGTTTATAACTCTTAAACTGAGCAAAATGTTTATGTAATTTGGCAGGCACTTACCTCATTGATCAGAGTGTGTTTTCGGAGCAGTGGAATTTTAACAGGCTTAACTTTACATTGACAGTTATGAACAGCTAATCAGCTTAATTTGGAGGACTCATCCTCGCTTAGTATTGTCAATTTACTTTAATATTAAATATTTAATATTTACTTAACAAGTCCTCATACCTGAATCACAAATTTATCACTTCCTCTAAAACCTGCAGACATGGCCATTTTACAGCTTTGTGCTTCTATAAGTCGGACACTATGGCAAACAAGTATCCAGTGTCAAATAACCAGCAATGGTTTTGTTTTTTTGGACTGAAAGGATACCTATTTTTCCTAGAGATACTGGTAAAGATCTAAGTTCTACACTTCACTTGAAGTAGATTAAAATTTGGTTTCTGTGATAGCTTATTGGACAAATATAAGCTATAATGATTCATGAAAAACTACATATTGGAGTTGAAGGTGGTACACTTGCTTTGTTTAGAGCCTTCTGGCACTCCAATGTGTAATGTGCAAAGCCTCAGTATTATCCTTATTTAGCTGAGTGCAGTTGTCTTCCAGAGAGTCAACTCAAGCGGTCAAGGAGTTCAAGCCCTCTTCATGGGCAGCAAGTAGTGATTTATCCACATCTCATTTGGCTGCTGCTGTTGTGATTTTAATCAGAATTTCTGTCTTGAGTTAGGCGACTCCTGCCTGGATTGCTTCTTTCACAATTTCAAAGAAACATTTTTTTTTTTTGTTCCAGCATGTGTCAGCTCAATTAGCTAGCAATTGCTTTGTTGTTTCCAGGACATTTTAAGTAAATCTGATCCAACACAGATCTCCTACACAGAAGCTGCTGTTCATCAGCAAAAAAGAATTAAAAACGGCAAAAGTGTTGCAAAAGTTTGCCTCATGTCCGGGGACCTCATGTCCCTCCCATTCGTTAACAGACCTGATCATGTGCAGTTGAATCCATCTTGGATATCGGGGGTGAGGAGTTTTGTCCTGGGAGAGATCCCAAGTGCATGAGACACCCAACCTGGGAACCAGATGAATCTGCTTTGCCAGACACATCTCCCCTACCAACACTCTCCTCAACAACCCATCCTAGTTTCCTCCTCAGCCCCAAACTGCCCATCACTCACTGCCACCCCCACCCCCTCCAGACACTCACACAGTGCACAACCACATGCACACATGCACTTTCTTCCCTTCATTGGACCCAATCGCCCTGCCAGGTCTTCCATTCCAATTTCCATTACCATTCACACATGCAGATACAGTTCCCCATAATGTCATGTACAATATGTAGCAGAGTGCAGCATACTTAGTTCTCTTTACTTGTTCTGTACTTCTTATTCTCAACTCATAAAGTACTTTACTATTCCTATCTTATTTGTACCTTTTATTTTTCAATTTGTACAGTATTCTTTTTTTAATACAGTATTCTTATTTTTCCATAATTCTTGTATTTAACTCTATAATCTGAAGTTAGTCTCTTTAAACTTTTTATCTTGTCTCACTGCGCTGCATAACTAAGTCAAAGTCCTGTGTCCTTTGTGCATTTGATGAATAAAGTGATTCTAATTATTTAATATGGGGTGGGCTCTATATGATGACTGACAGTGAGATGAGTGTCACTTGTCCAGATATGAAAAGTCAATTATCACACGTTTTGCTGTTCTGATTGACTGTCCAGTTGTTTTCAGTCAACAGATCTGTCCAGCGCAACACCTCAGTCTCCTGAAACTTGGATCAAACTATATCCATAATCAAACTATTACCTTACCTGGCAGATGATTTATTATGCAGAACCATCTGCGAAGTCGTCCTTAGAAAGTATTTGGAAGAGGGCAGGCACTTTCAAAAAACACTTGACAGGTGATTGGATGAACCATTTTTCTATCATGTCTAGCATCTAGTCTATGGCTAAATTCAACCAACCAGATCAAACTCTTGCCAAAGCTGGTTGGGAAAAGAGTAAAAACATCTTTTCCATGGTGAAAAGCCTTAAGTGTTGTTCTTCTTTCGATGAAAAAACTCTCTCCAGTTCTGATATAACTGATGCTATCACAGTGTCTACTCTAACATCTTCAGGAGCCGCCATTGTTTGTTGGGGTCCTTCGTAGCAGGGTTATTGTAGGTGGACTTGACTGGGTTCTTGAAGACATTTCATGTGAAGAAGCCAAGAGGCTTCCTCAGTTCTAACTGACTAGTGGGGAGGTAACACCTTGAGAGGTAAGTGCCTCATGTACCCACCCCTCCATCAACTGAACCGTTAGGGTCATCTGAAAAAAGGTGTGATCTCAGATGAGAGGTGAAACGTCTTCAAGAACTTAACCAAGTCTAGATATCTAAGATAACCTTTCTATGAATGCCATGACCTGGATGGAGAATCTTCACTGACATCTCGGAGTCGAGTCATTTCCATGGATGCTTCTCACTGTCATCACACCTAAAACCACGCTCATAGCTGCCAGTAGTCCCTCTTAAGAGTCTGATTGGCTGCACCACTTTTGGTGCAGACACAAACAGATCACTTGAAGCCTGGCAAGATGGATTCTCCCACGAAAGATTGTGTATTGCACTACCTATTCGAAGCCACAGATGTTTTCAGAAACATAGTTTAGCGCACTGTTTTTTAGCTGTAATATGAGAAAGATTATGGCCATTATGTGTCCTGCTTGAAAACGGACCAGGCACTGCATGGTCACATCTTTCATTGCCCTGATTGGTTGCAGGTCAATTCAATTGCTCCCAGAGGAATTATGGCCTACGTGTGTGGATAACACCCCTTGGAAATCAAACATGAACTGAGAGGTTCCATTTGTCTGGCAATGCCAGGCCATTAACCAGCCCCAACTCATTTACAGATGGTTTATTGAGGTTTCGCCATGGCTCCAAACCCCACTTTAATTTTAAGATTCTGCTCAGCTCTGCTCTCGTTTCACCCTGCCGGATGAAATAAAGGGTTCGTCTCGAATAAGCAGAGAAAAAAAACTCTAGTCTCCTCAGCTTGTTAGTGGTGTTTGGCTGTTTTCTATGTGATGTTCTCGCTCTGCTGCTGGCTGGCAGGTCCACAGTCTGCCTCTCATCTCTCTTTGAAAACATAACAAAGACCTGCCTGGTTGGACGACTCCCATCAGTTCTATTAGCAAATCATAACTGTCACCTGACCTGCTTTGACATTCATCACGGACTGCACAGACGGGTTCTCCTGCAGGACCATACTTGTAGTTAAAGCTCAAATGTAAAAGTTTGGTGTTCTCACATAGAGCAGAGGATGGGGGACTGTGTGGCCTGTTTTTGCCTTCACACGCATTTGAACACCATTGTTCTGCTTTGCAAATAATATTTAATGAATGCTGTCACTTTTTAGTGTGATGAATAATTCAGATTCTGTTGCTGTAGTTCTCTGTGGCTGAGTGCTGTCAGTGGAAGTAAACAAGTTGAAATGGAGGCCCTAAAAGCCTCTCCCAGGAGACCCCAGGATGTTTAGCTGGATGGGTGGCCGACTGTTGCCACACTGTGTCGCCTGATAACTGCTAAGTGTTTACATTGTTTTCAGCTGGATTCAGAGATGTGGAGTCTGCGGGGCATCAAAGGCACATTCAAAGTATATGTTTCCCTCTGAAGTCAGCGCATGTGGAACAAGATGGAATCTAATAAATACAATATTTGCAGTGCACACAGGCATTAGTCTGCAGGGACCACTTCACCTCTCCTGATCCAATCGATTAAAATAGACTAACCCGCTGACATTAACACAATATTTGTTCCATGCTGGTTTGTTTTGTTTCGCACCCATTCTTGAGAGTTGGGACAAAACCATATTTTGTGGGGATTTTGACTTTTGCTCTTCAATAATGAAAAAATATATGTTAAAAGATCAAACTCTTGTAACAGGCCAACCTCCTGGTCATTAACACTTTATTAAATGTAGACATCAACTCCATCAGATTTTCCATCTTACAGTTTTTTTTTTTCATTTCACAACATAGTTGTAATGAGCAGCCATTTTATGATTAGAAGGACTACAGAGTTGACATGTTATGGTTGAGATATATCTGATAGTGATATAATGAATTTGTCTAAAAATCTAGTTTACCAGTGCTTGAGCAGAACTCCCACCTTTTTTAACCAGGAAGTGAGACAGGGGTCCTTAGGGTATAGCTAACCCTTGTTATTTCTGATTGAATCATGTTTTCGGTTGAGGTGACAGAAATCTGGGACACAACTTTAAAGGGCCAACATTTTCATAAAAAATCAAAATTTAAAACAAAGATGATTCTAGTAGCACAATTTCATATCAATGTTATCAGTAGATTGTTAGATTTGTAAGTCTTTTACCACATTTTTAAATAGTTTTAAGTTGTGAATTGGGAAATGGATGTTCTCTGACAAGTTTTCAGTAGGATTCAAATTCTGACTTTGACTTGGCCAGTCCATAAGTTCCAGTACTCCAGATTAATTTTTCTTGGTCAAATAGTCTCTGCACAGCTTTGAAGTTTGCTTGAGGTCATTGTCTTGTTGGTATATGAACCCACAACCAATCAGATTCAGTCCAGAAGGGATCCCATGCTGCAATAAGATGTTGTGGTAGATGTTCTGGTTCATGATGCTGCGGACAAAAACACGATGATGCTGACCGAAGAGTTCAAACTTGGACTCATCCGTCCAGAGTACCTTCTTACTGTCATCAACAGTCCAAAGTACATAAAAACAATGCCAGCAAGAATGCAAACTGATATCAAGGCCAAAGGAGGCCATGATATAAATATGAAGTTTTTTGGTTATTATGTGTGAAAAAGGACTATTCAGTTGTTTATGTTTGTTATTTGCCAAATAAATAACAATAACATTTTTAGTTTTTTGAAAGATTTCAAAAATATTTATATAATTTATGGCAGTTGGTCTAATAAATTTGTTAAGCACTGTGTATGTGTATATATATATATTTATTTATATATATATATATATGTGTGTGTGTGTGTGTGTTGTTTGCAGAATATGTAAATTTAAGTCTTTCAGTGACTTGGTCCAGTCATTGGTTCTATAAATTGTGGTAAAATTGGCAACTTGGTCAACAGCTCTACACTTCAAACTAAACTCTAGTGTCAGTTTTGCATGAGCCAACTTGACCATGAGTCAAGTGTATACAATTTACTTCAACAGCACATCGGTCCGCTCCCAGAAATAGCACTACGATTCATATAGTATCATAGTGTCATGATAATGGTAGTAGATACAGATGCTGCTGCCAGTAGCTCCTTCACTTGTAGACACTGGAGAAGGAAGCAAGGCTTTTGAATTAAAGGGTCCAATTTCAAATTTGAATATAATAAAACTGAAAATGAATATTTTACTAATCTACAAATGAAAAAAAATGTGCACTTTTAAAACTTTCCACAACAAATGTTAATCTTCTTTCCAGGACAACTCAACGGTGTGAGCTTCATTGTAAGGAGAACTGGGTTCTCTCTTCCATGTCATAAAATGATCAGTTGTGTAGCTGTATTGTTGAAGACACACTTCAAACTCAACAGAAACAAAATAAAAAAACCACCAGACCACCAGACCAGTCTTTGTTAGTCTCTCCACTGTTCAGTAATCACCAGCTCTGGTTTGATTTAAAGTAAATCCTTAATCCACTGTGTTAGATGTGTAAGTATTGTCCCCACTGCCTCTCTGATGCTCAGGCTCACTCTTGCTTCGCTTCATTTCATGTCTCTCCTGTCCCCACCTGCCGTCTTCATCGTCTCCAGAGTCAGAGTCCTGATCGGAGCCATTGAATATCAGCTGGGTACAGTATTCCCTGTTGTCAAGCTGCTCCCTGTTGGTCTCAGAGACTGTATTTGGTCCCAGCCAGGCTGCGTTCACTGAGAGGCTGCTGAGCCTGGTTCAGTTCCCCTTAGCATTTACTCTGCTAATCCACTGCCCCCTGTTTGTTTGCAGGTAACTTTGACAGGTGGTCGTATTTTACATGCTGCTCTTTTAACCTTGTGGGTTTATAGAGCAACGTCATCATGTAGAAACTTACATCCCATCACGTGGGAAAAAAAAGATTTTGAATGGCTTGGAAGAGCAGCAAAGAGCAGTTTTTGCATTTTTATATATGAGGAAAACTACTTGGAAGCTACAGAATGATATAAATGAATGCAGTTGCCCTTTAATATCGTAGCCTATTGTGAGGAAAACAAAGCCTTCTTGCACAATATTTTGAACCAAAGATCTAACAACATATAAAATTGTTCTTGATGCAGCCCACGGTCACTAATAACTTCCTTGTCTCATCCTTTGTTACTGCAGGTTTCACCTTATTGCATGTCCTACAGTACGTACAGGTCAGGATTGTGTCGACTGTCCTGCTGTGTGCCTCCAACAGAGATAAAATCTGATATAAACTGACTGAAGATGAGATCAAACTCAGTTATTCTTTGCCTCCAAAAACACATTTTCTCCCACAATGAGATGCCTCAGCCTCTGCAGGTTTAGGGTTAAGGCTTTTTCTGCACCTGATTTCATCCAGCAGATTGTTGTCATTATTTCTATTGAACTCACAGGTCAGAGGTCGGTCTGCTTCTCAGAAGAACTGCATGAGAGGCAAAGAATATTTTCACCCTCATGCAATGAGGGAATATTGTAGTCCTACAGTGATGTCACAATATGGCGCCAGTTTGCACACAGTGACCGCATGTCTCATTGTAACTCTGACAAGCTGAAGTACAACAGTAACAAAAAGCTTTTTTTTTAATCAGCATCTTTTTATTTCCAAAAAGTGTGCCATAAAGTAGGCCTTTAATTAGGCCTGAAAAGTTGAGCCTGAAAAGGCCAAAGTCCAACAAAATCCTGTCCGCACCCAACCCGAACCCGTCCTCATTAACAT
The DNA here is from genome assembly GCF_056507025.1 of Lutjanus erythropterus. Lineage (NCBI taxonomy): Eukaryota > Metazoa > Chordata > Actinopteri > Lutjaniformes > Lutjanidae > Lutjanus > Lutjanus erythropterus. The sequence goes on along the minus strand of NC_139334.1, from coordinate 35,959,835 downwards.
ATTTCAGTCTGAACCCGATTACAGACATGTTCAATGTTCATCTGCATTTATGTAGCCAATAAGGTGATCTCATGAAACAGGCCAATCAAGACATATATATATATATATATATATATATATATATATATATATATATATATATATATATATATATATGTATGTGTATGTGTGTGTGTGTGTGTGTGTGTGTGTGTATGTATATATATATATATGCAAAATGGCAGTAACGTCTGGCAAAACCATTTGTTGAATAAGAAAACATAAAATTAAAAATGAAAGAAGAAAACGTGTTTTGTGTCTTATAAATTATTAATAATCAATCAATTGTCAGTGATTTCAACTATCAGTTATGGAAAATGCACAAAATTTGCAACCCTAGTTTGGAGAGGTGACTGTAGGAAAGTAATGAATACTCTGAGTAGTTTAATATTTTAGTAATGTAACTGGACTTGTACTTGAGTATAGATTTTCAATACTCTTTCCACCACTGCAAAAGAGTGAGATGAATGGTGCCGGACTGTCGAAGCCTTATTTCCCAATAGGGAAGAGGAGGACTGAGTAAGTAAGTCCCCCCCCCCCTTCTTGCCAACTGTAAATCCAAGTGTTGGTGCCACCAGACGTCACAGAGCTCCAAAATATGAAATGACGCTGTGGTGTAGCTGGAAGCTGTCTGCTCCACTCATCAACAAATTTTGCGTAATCTACAGTACATTACTAACATTCTGAGCATGGATATTTATATTTTCCCATGTATACTACACACTGCATTGTGAGAGATTTACACCATGGCCACCGCAGGCTGACTGCAGACAAATCGGCAAAACACAGCCTGAAGCAGAGGCGAATAAACACAATCTAAAATCCTGACAAAAAATATGCAATTTTAGAAACTGTTATACTTGTAGATGATGAATTATAGCAGATATATACTTCTTCTAGTGACAACAGGTGCAGTTGCTCCTAATGATCAGTTGCCACTGGATTGCCAACTCTTTGGGAGAATCGACCACAGATTCTAAGTTTTAATGTCTACATTCTCACATAAAATAATTGTAAAATTACATTCCATAATACTAAAACAGTAGTATTTCGACACTTGTTACTTTAAGTTGTGGGTCTTCTCCTCTGCCATTGTGGCTATGAAATGCATTCTGGGATATGTGGCTGCCCCAAGTCCACACAAGTCACCACCCGATGCATCCTTGATAAAACGGGCGGGGCAAGAAAACATCCGGGTATTTGAATGTACTTGGCGAGATGCAGACTTTTGAATTGGAACAGTACTTGGACTGAGACTGATGACGTTTCTCAAGCACACAAGAACACAAGTACAGAGAAGAACGCAGATTGAGAAATGGCTCGTATTTCAGGAGTCTGGAGAATGGCATCTTTTCTGTCATATCAACAACATGAAACACAAGAGCACCAGTGTGATAAATGGATTAAACTCTATCTTCATCTGGGAAATGTTAGCATGTCTGGCTAACTAACATTAACTAGCTGCGGTAACTTTTCCTCCAGACAAACTTGTTAGATATCACTACATCTACATTTGTTCTGTGTCTATGCAGGGTTAGCTTAGCTCTTATCCTGGTTCTCCTTTGTGATTGCAGCCTGGCTGGTCTGGCCGGGTGACCTGTCTCAAAGTCCACTGCACTAATCGAGTCCCTGCGCTTCCTTTTCCCACGTTAATGAGTGTATTTCTGTCATCTATCATGTAGATATAACTGCCGTATTTCACCATCCAACCAGTGTTTGCTGAGATGTAAGCTAGCTTTAGCCTCAGTCTTTTAGCATTAACATTATATCATGTACACAGCTGTCAGGTAGTTTTACATATACACTTTTGCAGGGTTCTTGTTTTAAAATGTGTCAAATGGAAACATTAAAACATCAGCTGGAGACTTCTCAGCTGACTCAAGGAGTTTGTATTAGCTTACATCAGCCAGCTACACTTATGAAATCTGCTTGAGTCATTATTTTAACCTACAAAATTCAGCGTCATCCGGTAGAAATGAGAATCTGCCTCTGTTTACGCCTCTAAGGAATCACAGACCTCATGTTTCAACAATTACTCCCAATATCGATGTTAAATCTGCCACTGTTATAACTGTAAACTGCATAAATGCAGTGTGAAAAATCAAAAGTTTGGCAGGCTTAGTTACAGTAACCAAGAAGGGTGGTGCTTACTGAAGGGTCAATTGGAATCCATGATGACTTGTTGTATTTCTTATTTAAAAGTCAAGGACTACACACTCGGTCATTATCACATTTTATGTGTAGTGTGCTGTCAGTGCAAGGACTGTTTCTCTATATTATTGACAATTACTAGTCTAATAAATGACATTCACTGTAGCGCACAGGAGTTGTCCAACACAGACCCTGTTGTGGAATGATGTCATAAAAACATACTGAAATGTACTAAATGGCCTCAGATGATTCCTGTCACCAACATGTAGGCGGTAGATGAGCATATGGTGCTCTTATGACTCAGTCTGCTGACTAACAATTCACTTTCTTGTCCTTTCCAGTTAAACAGAACCTCACTTAGCTTTATGTCTCCCCCTTTGTCTCACAGCCTTCTGTCACCCTCTGACATCCTGACTGAGCCGACGCTGACTGACAGGTGACAGCGAGCACACAACCACAGATGTCACCCTCTAAAACCTCCATTTGTTTCCTCTCAGAGAACAATTTTTTGACTGGTTGTGGCAATGAGTGGTTGTGAGGAAAACATTTGTCTAATCTGGCAACCTGTCACACAAAGGCAAAGGCCAGTCGATCCATTCCTGCTGATTGTTTAATTAATTTGAAGGTCAGGAAGTTTTCTGTGAAAACAACAAAACATGAGTCTCCTCAAACGATGGAAGACTGATCTCTGGATCTAAATATCTGGATGAGGAAAAACATGTTAACACTACAAGTGCCAGAATGCCATAATTATTAGAACAGTCATAAGTATCATTTTTATCTCTTTGACAAACTCTGTTGTCTCTCATGATAAATACCAGACTAAAAGTTAAGAGTTAAATAAAAATACGGACATATTTACGCAAAGCCATGCACCAGCAGTATTGTTTTTTTTTATTCAACAAAATTACTGCAAATATAAATTTGAAAATAGTGAAAATGACTGTGTTGGCTGTGTTAATACAGGTATAATTGCAGTTGCAATAGGAATGCCATCAGATCAGCCAGAGTACATCTGGACTAGCTCACATTGTGATCAGATCTCAGTCAGGTCAGAATAACATCTGTACAGTTCCCTTTCGGTCCGCACACTCGGTACAACACATGAGTATGGGGGATTACATCCTCGCGAGACCAACCTGAAGAACTTTATCAACACGCCTGTCAATAAGGCCAATAAGACTCTAGCAGGCAGGGGAAGCCCCGCCTTCCCCTCGGAGAATAAAACGCCCTGCTCAGTCCCATCACCTCAATCTTTTTGCACTTCACCTCGCAAACCTGACGTCTTGCTAGCAACTCAACTGTCCTTCAGGAGGTGAGCTAGCTCCCTACCCAGGGCGTTGTTAGCAAGCTTCGTTTCTTGCCATGGTTTAGCTTGCCAACTGGCCGTACTTTTAACCCAGACAGCACGCCTACGTCTTGCCGACGTTGGCACGATGAATAAAGTTGCATCGCTGCGACGTCGTATGGAGAGCGTTTGCTCATTGGGAAGACGTCGCCGGGACGTCGGCATTTGGTCGAAAATGCTCTCCAGACAACGTTTGGACGATGTATCAAAGCTGCACAGCGTAGCCTCTCTACAGCTTCTATGACCTTTATTTATTCAGGTCGAATCATTCTATCAGCAAATATCTCATATCTCATAATATCTATCAGAATATCTCATCTTACATGTGATAGGAATATGGTAATATCACAATAAAAAACAATATGCTTGACCATCAAAATAGCTTCCTAATTTAGTGTGTTAATAAAATAAAGAGACACGAACGATTCAAGTTAATGATCATACATTTATTTCGGACTGCATAGTCAAAACAACTCCAGCACAGAAAAGATAACCAAGACAGAACATATAAAAACATAAAGGTGGCCGGTCGGGAGACGCACACGGACAGCACAGTCTGGACTGCTGGCAGACTTATGAGCCTGCAAAGGGGAGAAAAAGACAAAACACATGAGCCCATGTTGTTCAATTAACTTATACTATACAATATCATACCCATACTTCACAAATAAACACGTACAAATAGACACACCAAGGAAGGAAAACATCACTGTGCATTTTTTCCTGGCCGCTGTCTGACCTTAGAGAGCCACCGTAGTTGATAAGAGACCTGTAGCTAATAGTATTAGCCCTATGCTCTTTAGCTATTAAACGTATTAAAAAGCACCACAACAAGGCCTCCAAATAACCCATGTTTAATACAGTGTCACAGGCAACACTGACTGAAGCACCAGCAGAAAGCATGACTTGAAAATATGAACCACAAAAAGTTTGCGTGTATTATTTTGCGGGGCAGTCTGACAGCCCCGGCTTGACCGCGGATATCTGCTGAACTCCGGCCAGCTCTACGGGGGGCGAGGGGGGGGGTGACTGGAGGGACATGACAGAAACAACTGGAGTCTGTTGTGTTTTCCACACACCTACGTGAAGTGGATATTAACTTCACTTACAGTACAAACACACCAACAATAGTCCATAACCAGTACTGAACTATGAGAAAATGTTACACCGAGTCATATTTACAAATGGAGCAGAGCAGAGCTTCCCTTCATTAGCTGCCAGGTAACTGCTAAAGTTAACTCTGCAGCTGTAAAAACACCGAAGCCCACCAGCTACTTGCTAACTGCCAACGCTTACTAACGTTACCTGACCCTTTCCCAAATTCAACACTGATTTGTTGTCTAGATGGAGACTGTTCACGTGCTGGACAGACTTATGGCTACCTAGCAATGGCTAAATTAAGTTAGAGCTAGATAGTTGATACATTTGCTGTCAGGTCTAAGCAACTAAGTTTACTAAGCTACCTAGCTAGCCTGTTAGGAGTCGGCATCTGGGCTCTTCACCTGTGCTAGCATACCCAGTCAGGGTTTAACAACTTATGTTGCTAAATCCCGACTTATCTTGCTAACCCTGTATGTCATATTTATAAAACAGGTATTTTTTATATATTTACGTTAAGTGAGCTTACCTGAAGACTAGTCCTGGCTGACATGAAGTAGCCTCTCCGTCTCCAAAGCCTGCTCTCAGTTCCGTTGACAGTGGCACCAATTGGATAATGTGCAACCCCCAGCCAACCTATCGCCGACTTTGAAATGGCGCGCATAATCCCGCCCTCTGGCAAACCATGTCCCTGCTATGGGCCGATGCTTCTCCAATGCATTTACAGACGTCAGGAGAAGAATGCCGACGCACGATCTGAGGCCGACGTCGGCGAGACGTATGCGTGCTATCTGGGAACAGTTTAGCTGTGCTAACCGTTTATTAGTTTAGCTACACTAACTAATACGCTCCGCCACACCACTCTTGCCTGTTTAACTACACTGACATGAGACTGGAATGGCCCCAGAGAAAAAGAGAGGCTCACCTAGCTTTTCTAGCTGAGCTAGCATGTCTAGAAAGCCCAAACCTCATCTCTGCCCAAGCGCCTGCGGTTACTCTCTGTCAGAGACAGAAACGCACCAGGTGTGCCCTGTCTTTCTTGGCATGTTGCACGCTAAGGCGGCACTTGATAACCTGGAGTCTTGCGGAGGCTCGCAGGCAACTACTTTCTCCCGCAACAACCAGCAACGGTAAGGCACAAGCTGCCAATCTTCCTTTACACTGGAGCTGTTTGGACAGGCTCTTGATAGGATTCAAACCCACTGCAACCAGAGGAAGAAGCAGGTAGAGGTACTGCGGATGAGTATGTCCCGGCGCGCATACACTCAGCTGAAGCCTGCCAGTGACCAGAGATGCTCACATCCCCACTCCCAGTCTCTCTCTCGGGGTGCTCAGAAGAGACCCTCACCGGAGTGTTATGCTCACTGGCAGCCATCAGCTACACCTGAGCCAAGACCCCAGCCCCAGGCGAAACAGACTAAACATTGCTTTGTCCCAAAGCAAGCGTCTGCCCCTAAGCCTTCCCACATGGGGGAAGGGATGCGACAGACGTCCTCCTAACTTTTATGGGGACAACAAGGGGGACAGATGAGCCAAGGGTGCTCGCTGTCTCCCCTCTACACAGGGACTCTCAACCCACAGGGCTAAACCGTGAGCTGCCTCGTGTTCAGTATGCCCCGGTGTTAAGGAAACCCTGGTTAAGCGTACAGTCGCAACAAAGCACACTTATTCAAACCCCACCATTCACGTTCCCCTACCAGGGCAGAATGTTGTTAAAACCTGTTACTTTTGCCACGAAAGGAATATGTTTTCCTTTGGCACAGTTAATGAACGGAATGACGTACATGTGTTCAAAATGTTCATTGTCTGTCAATAAAGGGCTGTTCTCGTCCCACTCAGGAAATTCCCCCTCACCCACGCACAATATCTTTCTTGAAAGCATGCTCAGGTTGCGGCTCCAGCCCACCGACAGAGAGCATGACAGCACCACAACTGGCGATGCTCGGAAGGCTTCTCCAAAAGGGATGCCTCTTGGCGCGCATGCGTCATGGGAATTGTAGTCCACGGCTACAGGCTCCAATTCAAGAAACATCCTCCACTATTGAGAGGTATAGTGATGTCAGAGGTGCAGCCATCCTCTACCCCAGTGTTAAGAGAGGAGATCCAGTCTCTTCTGCAAAAATGGGCAATAAGGATTGTTCCCTCGCACGAAGCTCAATGCGGACTTTACAGTCGCTACTTCATCATTCCAAGAAAAGAGGGACGATCTGAGAGTGTTAAACAAATACCTGAGAAAATTCAAGTTCAGGATGCTCACCTTGCGCCAGGTAATGCGATCAGTGTGTCGGGGAGATTGGTGCACTACAGTGGACCTAAAGGATGCCTATTTTCACATATCAATACTACCGAAACACAGGCAATTCCTACGCTTTTCTTACGAAGGCACAGCGTACGAATACCAGGTTCTGCCGTTTGGCCTATCTCTTGCTCCTCACACTTTCAAGAAGTGCTTAGAGGCAGCGCTGGCACCGCTCAGAGGAGAGAGGATACGAGACCTCGATTATCTGGATGATCTGCTCATTCTAGCGGACTCAACTCTTCAGGCCGATACCTACACATCCAAACTAATAATGCACCTGCAGTCTCTAGGTTTTGTCATAAACCAAGAGAAAAGCTTTCTCATTTCCTATCAGAAAGTTTGCTTTCTAGATCTGGAATTGGACACTATAGAGAATCGAGCTCATTGCGGAGAATAGCCGCTTTCAACAGGTGTCTGTCACTGTTTTGGCTGCATCACATCATTCGTCTCCGCCAGTGCCATCAGCTCCTGGGACTGATGCCTTCAATGATTGCAGCAGTGCCTTTGGGCTTGTTAATGATGAGAAAATTCCAGTGGTGGATGCATGCGAGGCAGGTGTTTCCCTTCCCCCGCAGAGACAAGAGGATGCGAGTCACTCAGTCGTGCATGAGTGTGCTGCTCCCATGGAGAGACTCAGCTCGTCTGAGCATGGGGGCTCCGCTGGGCTGGGTCCTCTCTCGCGTCCTGGTCACGACAGACGCCACCAAATGGGGCTGGGGAGGCATTTGCAAGAATGCTCATGTGGAACAGGACGTGGATGGAGGAGGAGAGGACATGGCATATCAATGTGCTCGAGCTATATGCTGTGTTTCTGTCACTGAAACATTTTTACGGTGTGGGGGTGCTGGTCGGTCACCATGTCCTGGTGCACAGTGACAATGCGTGCATGGTTGTGCACATAAACAAACGGGGGGACACGTTCCCTTCCATTGCTCTCCCTCTCCCACCGTTTGCTGTTATGGAGCTGCATGTGGCTGCTGTTCCTCAGAGCGACACACATCGTGGGGGTGCTGAACAGTGGAGCGGACCTTCTCTCCAGGGGGTTCCCTGTGGCGAGAGAATGGAGACTCCACCCGGAGATAGTGGAACAGGTGTGGGCACGGTTCAGCAGGGCCACCGTAGATCTCTTCGCCTCAAGGGAAAACACACACTGTACTATGTTTTTCTCAATGCGGGACGAGAGCGCGCCACTAGTAAAAGACACGCTAGCACACTGTTGGCCGTGAACGCTCCTGTATGCATTCCTGCCAGTGGTGCTGAACCAAGCCATACTGGAGCGCATGTGCCAGGAGAGGTTGTCGATGATTTTGATCGCCCCTCACTGGCCCAGGAAGACGTGGTTCCCTGAGATCATGGCTTTGCAGGATGGGGAGCCCTGGTGCCTCCCGGTGCACAGAGGTCTACTGTCTCAGGCTCAGGGGCAGATATGGCACCCGTACACAAAAGTGCACAGTACACAGTGCACAGTACACAAAAAATGTAACAATAGAAAACAAAATAAAGTGCACAATAAGCACAAAATTCAATAAAACAGTCCATAAATTTGCAATGTTCGGCTCAACATGAGTCAAAAGCCAACAAGAAGAGATGAATCTTCAGCAATGACTTAAATATCTCAAGAGTTTGGGCAGATCTAATACACAATGGTAAGCTGTTCCACAATTTAGGGGCAGCCAACGCAAAGGCTTGGTTGCCTTTGGTTTTGAGCCTAGATATTGGGACATCTAAAAGCAACTCATTTGATGACCTCAGTGCTCTAGCTGATGTGTGAACATGGATGAGTTCAGCTAAGTACTGGGGGGCCAGACCATTCAATATCTTAAAAACAAACATCAAAATCTTAAAATCAATTCTGAAGCGAACAGGAAGCCAATGCAGAGAGGCCAGAACCGGTGTGATGTGGTCGCGTTTTTTTGTGCTAGTTCTAGATTGAAACCCCAGAGAGTCCTTTTCCACTAGCATGGAACTGGCCCTGGTCTGATTCAGATACCTAATTATGAAGCCTTGTGAGCATTTCCACAGAGAGACTGGTTCAGAACCTGAACAATTGGTTTAGTTGATGACATCCATGATTACAATGGTTCCAGTCAAAACTGGAGGAAATGTGAGCTGATTCACAAGGTAGCACCCAGTTGTTTTTTTTTTTGTTTTTTGTTTTTCTTCCCCAGAGTTGTGAACAGAGCCAGTTCAAAAACCAGAGCTGATTTGGTGGACAAGGGCTCAAAGAGGGTTCTGGGTGGAAACATTAAACCATAGAAGGGCTGTTGGGTTCTAGGTAAAACTGTAAGTGGGATGTTAGTTCTACCAGGGACCAAAAATGATTCTTCCATGGGGAAAAGACAAAGAACTCCATGGTCCTCATTAGCACCTTTATTTCTAAGAGTTTCCAGGAAAAATAAGTACAGCCAATACAGCAACACTGTGGGAGACTCCTGGGGGACCAGTATGATGTGCAAGATGAGGAGTATGTGTCTGTTGCATTTCATGCAACAGCTGTGGGGAACACTACACCAGTGGGAGATATGTGTGAGCAGCACACCAATGTTCACTACATCCAATAAGTCAACAAAATGAACACACAAAATGTCAAGAAAGGAAATATTCATACATTTATTTTCCCTATTAAACAGGAAAAACACAACCGTACACCTTCTGAATCAAAGTTTATCTCTTTTACCAAACTATTTTTAGTACTACTACTATTGTTATGATAATAATTATTATTATTTCTATCTTTATTCATTATTGATTTCTATTGTCACTGTACTTTAACTGTACTTTAACTGTAAGTACAGTGTACTTATTAATCTCCACAAAAGATGCTCTATGTAAGAATATAACATTACAAGTTGTGCCAGTGGTATGAAATGGTATACACTGCTGTCTCCTAAGTGGGCATGGTCAGAAGTGTTAAAATTGCTGTAAATGTCATGTGGATGGATGATTTTGGGGGGCATTTTATGTTTTTATTTTATAGGACAGCTGAAGTGAGGATGAGAAAGGGTTAGAGAGAATGGGTGGAAGCTCACTCCACTAGAGGGCTTTTCACACTGTACTTAGCCCCAGGCTAACAGAGCTGTCAGCCCCAGGCCAAGAGCTTTCACATACACAGTACAATCCTGGAACATTCCAAAGTGGGCCAACCCCAGCTTTAACCCAGGACTTACTGGCCCTGCTCCAGAGAAGGGTTAGCCCTGAGAAAGTGACTAAATGCAGGGCTAAAAGCTGTCAGTGTGAAATGGGTCTAAAAGAAAGGAGTAGCCTCTGAATATTTGTTCACATGAGTTGAGGACTTTTCACACTGCATTTATGCAAAGGGAGCTGTTCACCTAGGCTGAAAGAGCTTTAACACTGGCACAATCCTGGAACATTCCAAAGTGGGCTAACCCTGACTTTAGCCTCGAGCTAGCTGGCCCTGCTCTGGAGCAGGGTTAGCCCAGAGTTTGGTGGGTTATCCCACTGAAAATTGGCTACGCCTAGGGCTAAAAGCAGTCAGTATTAATATATAATAAATATAAATATTAGAGGAAGATAATCAGCCAGGTTAATGCAAAACACCTATGTGGGTGTACAGAGGCTTTAACCCAGAGCTAGAAGAAGGGCAGTGTGAATCATATAGCCCTGGGCTTAGCTTAACCCTGGGTTAACATTGTGTGTGTGAAAAGGTTAACTCTTAGCCCAGGGCTAAGGATATACAGTGTGGAAAGCCCTTAGCTGAGCACTAAGCATGTGGCACAAATTTGATGCTTGCTAGGTTGTTTTGCTGTTCATTTTATCTTCTAGCTTAAGATGCTTGATATCTTTATCGAGCATATCTATTTCCAGATCTTGTGAGAATGTGTTGGTGAGACAGGTCTCGACCAAAAATCATTTTCTCCAGATTAAAAAAAAAAAAACATTCTGGTGTCCGAATGTTTGGAAGGATATGTGGCTTGTGAAAAATTGGGTACAATATGGTGACTTTGGCACTCACGCTCACGTCTCCTATCGATTTGATCAGACTCAGGACCTGTTGCTAGTCTCCTAAAGAGGCAGGGTATTGACAAAACCCATGTGACTCAGATACAGAAAATTACTCTAAAGTGCACCGTCTCCTTTCTGAACCATCTCTGTCTCCACATCCTCTGATCGACATTCCATTTCACCCAGTCCTTTTGCATGTAGAGTCTGTTCACCCAACAATTACCAGTTAGTGATTGGTCACTGTGCTTGCCTTATTGTGATAGGATCCAATGCAACATATCCTTGGAAAGCTAAGATTCTTCTGATTGGATCAATGCAAACTATCTCAAGATACAGTCATAACAGCAGGTATGATAAACACCAACAACAAACAATTACAAAATACAGGGAACTCACCTCCAAAGCTTCCCTATGAAACCATTGATCAATAAAGCTGATCAAGTCCAGTTGATCTAATGTAGTGATACGATCAGTACAGGGGCAGTCTCTGAGGTGCATGTAATGATGCAGACCATTGGCCTTCAGGCTTGTGTTGTGTTTCATCTCTGTCATCAGGATGGACACATCCGCCATTTCTCAACCAAGTAATCCTCTAGCATGTTCCAGCCTCATTCAGACGTGGCAACTGAGAGATCAAGTGGCTTAAAATATCACTCATGGCAGAGATAGAACTTATGCACAGAACCTACAGAATGCACTCTTTACATGTTCCTTTGAAGTAATTTCAGCCGTATCTACTGGAGTTCCAGAAAAAAAATGTGGATTCTGCATGATTTGTTCCTTATAGAAAAATAAAATCAGGTCAGCTATCGTCAACAGGGCTGTTTTCTCTTTTATCATTTGGCTTTTTTTTATGTAACTAACAATTCAAGAGTAGAAAACTTCAGATTCACATTAAATCAGTCCACTCGTCTGGCCCTAAAACACACAAAAAACAAGGTAGTCTTTCTTAGTTGTTGCTGATTGTACTTTAAATTCGGCCCATAAACGCAAACATAAAAGCAGTGCTGAGTAAGGGGAGATTGAGAAATGTTCCTTCTGCTCTCAGCAGGCTCCATTTAGAGGAAAACAAATTTAAGACATGTTCTGTGTCACTAATGCAGCGTTAAAACTAAGTGATAAGAGCAGAATTCTCCTCCAGTCAGAAATCACTTTAGAGTTGTGTTTTAAGAAGGAGAGCAGCTGCTACAGTAGGATGATCCCCACAGGATGTCTGAACCTTTATAATATATCCTCACTCAAAGACAGCATTTACTGCCCTGCTCAGTTGTTGCAAATAAAAAGTCTTCAGACTTAAAAATGATAGGAAGTGTGTATCTGTCACACACACTGTTTGCTCACTACTTAAGAACAGTATACTACAGCTCAGCAGCAACCAGGTAACATACTAGTGTAATACTGTATGATTGGACATAAACAATAACCAGCAACTAGAAGAGGTCACTCAGTAGAGTGTACATCTCCACCAGCCAAGGGAAGGTGAAGCACCTGCTGCAATGCCACCACAACTGCCAGATGCAACCAGCAGATTCAAGTTTAAAATGAAGTGTTTTTGTATAGTCTCAGTTTTCTTTAAGATACATAGTGTGATGGCATCGTAACCAAGACTTCTGGGTTCACCCAAGTGTTTAAACTTAACAAGAAAACAATAAACTGGACAATAAGTCTGTTTTGTTTTATTTAGAACACTTTGTTCTTTATTTAGAGCATGTTCTTATTTACTAAGAACATTTTGTTATTTATTATAACTTTTTTTTATTTCTTTTTATTTGATTATTTATTAAGAACATTTTGTTGTTATATATTTAGAATATTTTGTTTTTTATTTAGTATACTTTGTTATTTATTAAGAAAACTTTGCTCTTTATTTAAAACATTTTATTTAGAATATTTTGATATTTATTTACAATATTTTTTATTTATTTACAAAATTATGTTATTTATGTAGAATAGTTTGTTTTTATTAAGAACATTTTACTAAGTAAACCTTGTTTTTACCTTAGCAGTTGTTGGTGACTATCAGCAGCAGTCAGTGCAGAACAGAGCAGTCAGTAAAATAGATTTTAGATAAACAGGTAACAGTGTTTTATCCAAGTGTTTAAAGTGTGATTAAATATAACTAAAACTAACATGGACTTTTGATCTCATTTTGAACATAATTTTTAGTAACTGTACAATTAATTCTCATTTTGTATTTTCATTTGTATTTTTACAGTTTTGGAATATTTCTCCTAAACACAATAAATGTCATTTTAAGAATGCTTATATTGACTTATACATTTACATAAAAAAAGAAGTTTTCACAGATTAATTAATAAAAAAATAATTTTAATAATTGTTTAAGCCTAATGTTTGAGATTCATTGTGTTTGGAATCCAGCTTTTACATGTAAAGAACATAAAATTGACCATCACACTGAAGCAAAAAATGGAAAAAATTGCTGCTTTAGTATCATTTTCATGAGTTTAAATTTAGGGGTTAAGGTTCAGGACAGTCATCTCCCAATTCAAAGTACCCTTCAAATGATTCAGATATATTAAAATTCGTAATATCTCAAATATGATGTTTTTATTGGAGCATTTTGTTGTTTATTAGGAACATTTCATTATTTATTAAGATAATTTTGTTTTTTTATGTTGAATATTTTATTTGTTTTGAACATTTTGTTTTATGTACAGAATTATAAGCAACCAGGCGTGTTTACAACAAAATAATAAATATGGAAATCTACATCTTTGGAGGAACTTGAAAAAACAAACAAAAAAAAAAAAAAAACAATGTTGCCAGTTCACAGGTCAGAGCCTGCAGATCTCAGTGGAAGTTGTGTCTATTCAGAAGGGTCGTGTTTTGGCAGAGAGCTGATTTGATCAAAATAAATTATTTGTTTTTCAACCTAACTTTCAAAAACATAAAAAAATATCTTTTTAAAAGCAACAATGCAAAAATAATTTTAGTATAATTTTCATGCACTGAAATTTAGAGGTTAGGGTTCAGGGACAACCACCTCCCAATCCAAAGTACCCTACAAATGATGATTTTATAAATAAATTAGTGCTATATCAAATATTATTTTTTATTATAATAGTTAATGGGATTATTTTAGTCAACATCTAAGATTTTCACTTCTTAAATGTATTTTTAATTGTTTTTTTTTTGGTTGTGGGACAGTGATTTGCACCAGTTTGGTAGAATGGTCCTTGATGTTCACAGCTGCCTGTGTACATGTCCTTTTAATCCAGGCTTCAGGCTAAGACAAAATCTAAAAATAACTGATAAAATGGACACTGAAGGTAATCACAATACTGTAACATGCTACAAATTAAGTTGCTATCACTCAACACTGGTTGATTCCAAAGGCAATGGCAAATGATCCATAATGGCGAGCTTGGAGGACATGTTGGTAGAAAAATCTATCAGGTCAGACAGAGACTCTGTGACATTTGTGCCCACACAGATGACAAACAGCAGCACACTGCATCAGATCTGCAGTATATGCAGCAGCCTACATAACAATGCAGGGCTGTTTGACTGACGGCATGGAAAGAGCTGTCAGCTTTAAATGCTCTGCTGTGAGCGCTTCCTCTCAGACTTCCTCCTGACAGCGTCCATGCCAATGTCAAACTCATTAGGCAGACATGTTGATGGCCACCTCTGACTGAAAGTGATACCTTTGTTGTGCAGACAGCCTCACATTCAGCCTGCCAGACACACTGACTTCACCCCAAGGACAGCCAGGAAGCGCAGGGGGACAGCAGAGGCCTCTTTGTTTAAGCTTTCTCTCCTCTTTCACACCAAACTGTAATCTCATCTCCGCTGATAACACACACACACCCTCACACACACATTAAACCTGCACCCGCTGAATGAGGAAGTGACCTGCTGACCTGATGAGATTGAGATGACCTTGAATTATTAATTTGTGTCTTTTCAGAGGACAGACACACAGGGACGGAGAGCATTGGGCTGATTGACACTGCAGTGTTTTCTGGCTGAAGAGCACTGGGGGCATCTCATTAGGTCAGTACAGTCTGTCTGTATGTCAGTGAACTGAACACTAATGACTTCACTAGAATACTGAACAAATGCTTAATGATTTAAGATTTTTATGTGAGAATTTGACTGCAGTTGTTATACTAGTAAGAGCAGATTTAGATCAGTTTTGATACTTTTTGGCATTTCTTTGGATCAGCTGAGCAAATGAAATGATAAAAGTTATCAGTCATGTCCAATGGAGACACTTATAGTTCTGTTGTAGTCATGTCACGTTAAGTAGATGATGCATTCATATGAATATCTAAGGTTACATCCACACTACTTCATTTTTGTTTTAAGTTTTGTTAGGTTTCCACCTATTGTCCACACTACCAATGCATTTTAGGAAACTTTAAATGGAGACAGTTACAAACGCTAGTGGACTACTTTCAGGTTTAAAACTCTGGGGTTGAGTTTTAGTGCGGACAGACCAAAACAGAGACTTTTGGAAATTATGACGCAGACACCCAGGTGCACTTGCTGATATGTGTCACTTCCTGATTGGTCACACAAGTTTCCAGATGCTGTGAGACCGGCTGTAGCTTGATTTCTCCAGTTTTATGTTCTTTTAGTTTTCATGCTCTCTCAGAAAGTCATGTTTATGGTTGTCAAGTAACTGATCTTCTTCTGACTTTTAATCTGAACTGTCACAGCAGCCAGTGAGCTATGCTACTGCAACTGTTTCTTAACGGATTATAAACACTTAACGGAAGACTGCAAGATATTTCACCCTCAAAAAAACTGTATACACCAATTTAGGAATAATTCCACTCAATCTTTGCCCAAGACCCATCAGGAGTGTGTGGCGGTACCTGCATCTGCAGAGACTCCACCCCCTGCCAGTACTTTCTTATTTTATCATTGATTTGCTGATTTGATTGATTTGATTTGAGGTGCTTTACAAGTCCAAAACAATAATATTTGGCATCCTGGGAATGAGACTCAACAATTGACTATTTTGTGGTGCATTTACCAAAAGCAATTGATGAATCCTGCTGATTCTGCTTAGAAACATATTAAGTTAAAAAGTGACCCGTTTAAAGTTAACCCCACATTAATAATTTGGATTGTTGCAAATATAAATGCAATTTTGAATGAGGTTTCTCATTATGGAATAGTGAATTCAGAAGTGCTTTCACTCTGCAAAACTGCTAAAATTGCTATCAGTTTTAGGCTTTATTTGTTATTCAGTGCTAACTTTCACATGCTAATGTCAGCATGCTCACAACCACTACTGTTTATACAGTTAATGCACTATGGCTGCTAATTGTCGTGTCTACACAGGTTGAGTTTCATCATCGTCATCCATCTCACACACTTCCGGCAGAATGGATGAATGCTGGTCGTTGTGTGCCAAAGTGCATTTTAATGCTTCAAGTCCATTTTCCTCCTTTACAAACGTAACAGTGATTGTGTATTAGGCTCTGATTGCTGCAAAACCACAGGTGATTTAGAAATATTGTGTCTCACCACATCCTGTGCAGACACAGATGATGCACTGAAGCTGCCACTCTGCTCTGCTAATGCTGCTTTTGCTGCGCAGGCTGTGTAGACACTCTGCAAGGATCAAAACCAAACTGCCTTACAGATCCACACAATCACTCACAGAGTTTTGTTTGTATTCATGAAGATACAGACAGCCATAGATACATATTTATATTTCTAGTAAAGATAAAATCAGCATTGCTGCTGCATACACGTGCATCAAAGTACACGTGCTGGAGGGAGCAGCAACAGCCTCATGGAAGTATAGAAAGCATCAACTAATTGACTTGCAGCAGCACAAGAGTGAGTGCTCAGGACGAGTGATGAGAGAGAGTGCGTGAATATGAACAACAGTGTCAACATACACTTTCTTTGATCATGGCTGATGTTTTTCTATACTTCTCTGGTGTATCAGTGAAGTGTATGAACCACACTGCAGGATGAAGTCTGTTAACAGTGAGAAACAGACGGATAGATCTGTGTTATATGCTTTGTACTCTTCCTTTGGAAGTCCATTTCTGTCAGTATGATGGAAAAAAATCCTGTATGTTATTATAATAAGAAAGGTTGACAAAATAATTACTAATAACCTCAAAAATCGGGCAGTGGTTAGCACTGCCGCCTCACAGCAAGAAGGTCCTGAGTTCGATCCCCCAGCTCCCCAGCTGGGGCAGGGCCCTTCTGTGCGGAGTTTGCATGTTCTCCCCGTGTCTGCGTGGGTTCTCTCCTGGTTCTCCGGCTTCCTCCCACAGTCCAAAGAAATGCATGCTAGGTTAATTGGTGACTCTAAATTGCCCGTAGGTGTGAATGTGAGTGTGAGTGGTTGTCTGTCTCTATGTGTCAGTCCTGTGATGAACTGGTGACTTGTCCAGGGTGAACCCCGCCTCTCGCCCAATGTCAGCTGGGATAGACTCCAGCAGCCCCGCGACCCTTACGGAATAAGCGGTTACAGAAAATGAATGAATGAACCTCAAAAATCATCTTAATCCATTGTATCTCAAGTGTAAGCACACCTCAGAGTAATCAGATTACTGCTGTATCTAATAATGTTATTTAAGATGCATTCAAAGCAAAAGTCTGTTTCTATTTTTGCAGAGGACTAGACAAGAATTCTAGTGCTAACTAGATTTGACTGAGTTAAAAGTAATTTCACGTATAAATGTTTTTACAACTGGATTTGTGATATCACGAGATCATACGAGAATCCATCTCCCATGATCTTGTGATATCACAAATCCAGTTGTCCCGCAAGATAACGACAGCATACATTCATTCATTCATTCATTTTCTGTAAGCGCTTAGTCCGTAAGGGTCGCGGGGTTGCTGGAGCCTATCCCAGCTGACATTTGGCAAGAGGCGGGGTTCACCCTGGACAAGTCGCCAGTTCATCGCAGGGCTACGACAGCATACAAACCTATATAATTAAGTAATGTACCCATGTTTTTCTGTGTTGACATACTTCCTGGTTAGAAAATGGAAACATAAATTCAGTACATTTATATGTGAAATTACTTTTGACTCCGTCAAAGCTCCTTATCCATTTGTGTCTGGACCAGCAGTAGGGTGGGCCCGTCAGTATCCTCAGATGGACTACTGGCAGTTAGGTGTGGTTTGAGGTATACCAACAGCATCCATTGAAATGCCTTGTCTTGAACAAACAATGGCGGCACCTGAAGAGGTTAGTGTAGATACTGGTGATAGCATCAGTTATATCAGAACTGAAGAGACTTTTTTCACTGAAAGAAGAGGAAAGAACAACTCTGAAGGCTTTTATCAATGGAAAAGATGTTTTTGCTCTTCTTCCACCTGACTTTGGCTTTGATTCAGTGAGTTGATAAATGGTTCATCCAATCAGCTGCCAAGTGTTGCTTGAAACCACCCACCCTTTTCCAAACAGTTTCTATGGGCGTCTTCATAGTAGAACTTCAATCAAGCCTGAAAACCCAACAAAATTCTGTCCAAACCTGTCCCAAGCCTGTCCACCATTAGCATATTTCAGCCAGAACCCAATTACAGCCTGACATTTTTCTAACAAGCATAAATTTTTTTAACAAGCTTCCCTCTGTGTACCAAAAAGTAGGAGTTGGCAGCGACAGAAACAATAGATGGGGGAATTTGAACTGGCAACAACAAAACTGGGGAGAAAAATGGAAAGAAATGCTCCTACTACAATTACTATTGACTTACTATTGACCTGATGTAAGCTCATGAAATATGTGAGAAATCTGACCCGACCCAAACCCATCAGGTCTCGTGAAGTTCTGGCACAGATCTCAAGCTCTACTTCCAGGATGGTTCTGTGTAACAAACCAGATCAGGGATAATGCTATCATGGATTAAAGAAGAATGCACTCCTAAATATTAATATTTGCTAATTATTGTTTTTGTTGATGTTGTTGTTTTCACAAAGCAGTAACACTCAGTGCACCTAATGTCCACTAGCAGCCCTGGATAAAATGGCACAGCAGCAATTCCAACAGAGGAAAATAATTTGTCTTAAACATCAAAAAAGTTCATATATCAGCCTCCTAAATATGCAAAGAGTTCCTGATTATAATGTGCTTCTTTAAACTGACATGCTAAACTTTTTAGATTTTATATAAAAAGTAGAAATTTAAACATTAAACTATGTGTGCATAAAGCAGCATGATGTATGCAGTGTTGTAAAAACCAGCACAAACAAGTAAACTCACTTCAGGGACCCATGGTGGGGCTAATATGTCAGACCTGCATGTGACATTCTGTCAAGAGCAATAAAACTCCAGTGAAAGTAAAGATGACAGGAGCAGCAGAGAGCAGAGAGTCCTCTCATGCTCCTAACCTGCTAATCCTCTGTGCCCTCTGGGAAGCTGCCTCTCAACATCTGCCTCCACCTTCATCCAGCAGGCGGCCGCTTCATTTCTCTAATGTGAGCATCGCGCACTTTGCCAACAACAGTTGGCTCTGGAGTGACCATGCAGTCCTGTGACCCGCGGCACTGACCTTTCACACACACACACACACACACACACACACACACACACACACACACACACACACACACACACTGAAGTCAGCAGAGTGGGAACAACACACTCTATCCTGGGGTTAAGTGAGGAAACCAGATTGGTTATATGTTCCATAACATTCTGCTGACGAAAACACACACAAGCCCACACACAGCAAGAGAGAAGATTCCCAGATACAAAATATGCTGTTTGTTTCATGCATACACATTTTTGCAACTCTTTCTGCCTGCTTCCATCTAGAATACACAGTACACTTTCTACCAAAGAGGGAACAGAGATGAAAGTGAGCTCCTGGAGGAAGCAGAACACTGCAGCAGGGCAATTTATTTCTCCCTGACTGAAGTAGAGGTAAAATGTGACAGAGAAAAAAGCTGTTTTTTTCCAGAAAAGTGAAGGGAACAGGAGTCATTGAGAGCCACAGCATCTCTCAACTTTGAACTTTCAACATAAATCAGATTCATTTGGAGGAGAACTGAAGATAACAGCACTTGGGCTCATTTTTACTGAGTGAAAGTCTACAAGTATACTTCTGCTCGTTCTTTTTTCCCCATAGTGACACAGTGAGTCTACGGATTCGTCTGATTAATTCATATGTTTGTTCATTTGTGCCTCCATCCATCACATGATATCTCCTACACCTAATTAGACTTGGGTGAAACTTGGATCTGTACTGAACTTTAATGAGTGTGCTATTGCAAAGTTTAAAAAAGCTGCAACAGTGAATGTTCTTTTTATGGAAACTGAACAGTTTTAATGGATCTTCTTATGTCCTGTTTATCTTGCAAGGCAGCTGGATTTGTGAGATCACACGAGAATTCATCTTGACAAGCTTCCTTTGTGTCCAAAACTGTTGCAGCCAATCAGCATCTTAGGAGGGACTCCTGGCAGCTATGGGGGTGGTTTTAGGTGTGGTGACAGCAAGAAACAACGATGGAAGCATGGCAGTGTTTATCTGATTGGTTGAAATTAGCCTGTGCTAGATGTGATAGATAGATGTTCATCCAATCACCTGACCAGTGTTTTTTGAAAGCGCCTGTCCTTTTCCAAACAGTTTCTTAGGACAGCATCCCAGATGGTTCTGTGTAAGCAGGCTGAGCATGACGTCCCTCTCCTCAGCAACGCTTTCCAAACTTAAAAAACAACAACAGACCATCACACTGGTGAGCCTATCCCAGCTGACACTGGGTGGAAGGCGGCATAAACCCTGAACAAGTCGCCAGTTCATCACAGGGCTGACACATAGAGACAGACAACCATTTACTCTCACATTCACACCTAAGGACAACTTGTAGTCACTAGTTAACCTGCGTCTCTTTGGACTGTAAGAGGAAGCCACAGAGAACCCACGCAGACGTGGGAAGAACATGCAAACTCTGCACAGAAAGGCCCCGCCCCAGCCACAAACTCCACCCAGCCAGCTGGGGGATTTGAACTCAGAACCGTCTTGCTGTGAAACGACAGTGCTAACCACTGCACCACTGTGCCATCCAAAAAAAAATCTCAGAAATGAACCTTGAGTTGAAATTGTTTTGTCATACATTTAGATTCAACATGTTCGCTTAGTTGTCTTAGTGGGATGGCTTAAACCTTGAGTGGAAGGTGAAGTTAATTTAAGCAAGCCTTTTTCCCTTGAGCACAGACTTATTTATCAGCCTTGATGGAACACCCCCCTGCTTTCGTGGTTCTGTTTGTCTGAATCATCCGTCCACCCCACGTCCTCCATGCACACTCTTTCTCAGTCTTTGTACTACACCTGATTCTACGACACATCAGAACATAATGCAGCATGTCCAAAGCAGTACCTTCAGCATCCTAATTTTGACTGACCAAGCTGCCGTATCTGATGCACTGGGAGTGAGAACAGGCTGTTAGATCCCATGGCCAAGAATAAATGTCCACTCTCTGACCTCCGTTGAAGATAAACCCAGAATTTTCTGTTAAATATTTCACAATGTTTTGACCCACTAATTGGAGACCATAGAGGCCGTTCATGTGTTTATCTTCTCAGAATATTGGATGATCCAGTGAAGCTCAGTACATTTATGACTGTGTCACAGAGGTGTTATTTCCACTCTGTAGTTATTTCGGTGTGTACTTTGTGGTGTTTAGCAGCAGTTGTGTTGTCCATCTATCCCTCTTGGTTAGCTGCCACCTGCCACAGCTGTTCCTCTTTGCTGATGCATTTTGTGTTTAGCAAATGTTATCATTACCTCCCAGATTGTTCCCTGTGCTCCATTAAAGCATTTTGCACTTGCACTGGTTGATGGCCCTGCAACTCAGACACTGACTGTTTAGAGTCTTTGAATGTTTGTCTTTTTGACTCCTGTTGCTTTCAGAACTTGACAGTAATGATAATTACACACTTTTTCGGGTGACTGTGCTGCTAAAAGGGATTGCTTTCAGTGTGGCTGCTCTAGGTTGTTGCTTTTGTCAGTGTAATTTAGTTAAAGGAGTAGTTTGATATTTTGGGAAATGTCTTTGTGTCAAAGTACAGAGCTGGAGTCTGGATGTGATTAGCCTGGCTTAGCATAAAGCCTGCTGGCAGGGGGGAACAGTTAGCATGGTTCACAAGTGCACAAATATTCAGGACTGTCAAAATGACACTTGGTATAAACACTCATCCCTTGTCAGGGTGACATGACTTTTTTATTTGAGTTCATTTTACCATAATTTTGAAGCTGATATAGACTCTTTAGTTTAAGACAAACACACACATTGTGCAGTTAGCTGATATTTTCTTAACTAAGCGTACTAAAAATGGCTGTAATTATAAGAACTCAATGTTTCTATGTTCATTTGACATGTTGTCATAACAAAAACAATTATTATAACAATATACAATACTTTTTCTTTCTTGACATAAACTGTGGCAATCTCCTGTGTTTTTATCAGGTTACTATTTATTATTTATTATTTTATTATTTATTTTATCTGTACTGACAATTTAAAAAAAAAAGTGCAAGTGCGGCATAATAGCAGATTTCCCAGCATGCATGGTGTGAGAGTTAAAACTCTCCAGGAACCCCTTTTTAGTAGTTACAAGAGAAAAAACAAGATGGAAACTTGCTATGTGTTTCTAATACATTTTAAGTTAAAGGAAGTCAATTTTGTTGGTAATGTTTGTTAGTGTGACACAACAGTTGTTGGTATTTTAAGGTAACTGAACATGTTTTCTCAAATTCAGTGAAGTTTGCATGACTTTGCTATTTTGGAGAAAGAAAACTTGCTTAACTTGTACTTTCTGTACACGAACTTATGTAACAAATTACTTATTTCATTCCAAACCACAATCATTTTATAAAACTAACAAAGTTTGTTTTGTGCTTTTACCTAACCATGTAGTTTTTCTTTTCTTCTGAAACCTCACCATGTAATTTTGTGCCTAAAACTAACCTAAGTATTTTTCTACGCTAAACCTGACCAAATACTTTTTGTGCCTAAACCTAGTTTTGTTGACCTTAACATAATTGGTTTTACATAACTGAAGACTTTAAACTAATTATTCAACCTAAGTTCAGTTAACTCACATTATTAAGTTGAATGCATTCAAAATTATTTAGAGTGCACATTAAAGATTTTGTTTTCAGACCATTTCAAATCAGGTTTTACATTGAGTGAGCAAGTTAGCATTTACAATTTACCAACACCTCTAATATAATAATAAATACCCCTTAAAAATACATAATAATTCACAAAAAAGCATGTGTCTTTTTTTTAGTCTGTACATGAACAGAAATCTAAAAGTAAATTTATAGTTGTTAAGTTACATGTTGGAACTATTTCCAGACAAAGCACAGATTTAGGGAATCAATCAGCTCATTTGTTGGACTGCCAAATTGTTTTGAATTTAAAAGTTTTAGTAGTCATGTTGAAGGTCTTGCTACAATCTATTATTCATTAAAATGGCAATATTATGCAATATTGCATGAGTACTTTTAAACTGGATGAAAAAGCAAAGAAATAAAATAAAAAATGGGGTGCCAATAATGGAGAGAAAAGAAAAGAAAAGGAGCTCTCACAACGGACCAGCTCCAGGAGCTTTTTGACTTGCAGCCTTGCCTGGTTTCAGCTCAGAGGATGTGGAGAGGCACCAGGAGAGACGTGTTGGATCTAAATCAAAGGCAGATGAGGGCTGCAGGGGAGGGCGGGGTCACAGGTGTCGTGGAAGAGGGAGCTTTCTCTTTGTCGCGAGCCAAAGCCCTTGAGCACAGTTTACATTTCAGAGTGGTAGGGTTCAAACTTGCACATCTCCCTGCTGACATCTTCCTCCATCCAGTGCTGGAACTGCAAACCATTATACGGTTAGGGCTTTTATTCTCTCAGTGCCTGCTGCTTCTGTTTTCTGTTAGAGCCTGGCTCAGGCGATGTTTTCTAACAAGGGAGATTTCCATGGTCATTACTGGTTTGTGTTTTCTGTTGATTGTAGGGGGAAACAGTAGATCTCCTTGAAAATATTTAATAAGAAAATACTGACACAGTGAATTAACCCTGTAATGTGTAGAAAGAAAACAATGGATGTTACAGTTTCAGTTAGAGAAAAATGTGATAATTAGTCTTGGTTTTTAAAATCTCAATGTTTATCTCTCTGAACACGGTCATTTGTTACACAGCAGTTAAACATGTTAGGAAAGTGTTCTGTCACTAGAGTGCTTATTAATCTTTTGAGTAATGAGATAACCTACTGTGTTACCCGCTATATGAATAACATTCAATAAATGATTCCATTTGGTTTGCTTGGCCTGTTCTCACTCCCTAAGTGTCAAATATAGCAGCTTGTGGCTCTTTTCCACCAAACACTTGCTTCAAACACGATGCTGTAGGTACTCCTCTAGCATCATTTCTTGGGACCCCTGCAGTGATGTGATTTGATTGCTGTTGAAGTTAAATTACCAGTGAGAAAGTCCATGTTAGAGGAGGTGTGGTGAGTGAATGGGTCAAAGAAACACAGGATTTGAACCTGACTCGATTTAAGGAAACATAATATAAGTAATTTATGTACATTATGTACGTTATGTGAAAAAGTAGTGGGGTAAAAATCCCCTTTAAAGGGATTCACCCAAAAATGAAGTCAGTCTACTCACCCGCATGCTGATTGAAGGTCAGGTTTAGTTTTCAAACATAAAAACCCAACATTCCACACTGACTAAAAAATGTTATTTACAGCATGTTTTTAGCCTGAATCTTCACTGTAGATCATTAGCTTGGAGCCACGTTCACATCCACACTGTCTGAACCGTGTGTGTGTGTTGTGACAGTGTGCATGTCAGTGAACATCTAGTTTATTATGCATGTTTTTTTCTTTATTTTCCCATTTGAAAACTGGTCACCATTCACTTCTATTGTTTGGGAGATTCTGCAACACTGTTTTCCTGTGAAACTAAAAAACTCAACCTGACCTTCAGTCCACATGAGGATGAGTAGATGATGTTCATTTCAGGATGAACTATCCCTTTAAGCCTTGTCTGTGAAACTGGCCCCCGATGTTTCACAGTAAAAGGCTCCAGTCTTGATGTTTTTCATCTTTGCTTTTTTAAATTCTGCACTGTGGTCGGCCTGAGAACACACACATCATTTACGTAGTTAAGTTTGGATGAAAAAAATACATTATTTACAATTTCCGTAGCTGCCTGCATAAGAAAGTTACTTTTTACTTTTTTCAATTATAAATGAAGAGAGTGGATAAAGGCAGTATTTTTTTTTGATAAGAATGAAAAACTCACAGCAACATGTTGATAAAAAAAGACTTTGTTATAAAAACAGATGGAATTAGAGCTGTAGAAAAAAAATATTTTACTGCAAAACTTATCAAGACAAGTGAAAGTGGATATGGTGTTAAATTTAAGGAAAAACAGAATCAACAGCAACTTAAAATCTTATCAGAAATATAATACAAACATTCATACAGCCATTTAGGAAATATAATTCTGCTTCTCTGTGCAGAGGAGGTAAATACAGGCTCCCTCTACAATTAGAGAATTTACTGTATCAGCACCTCTTTCTTACAATCTCATTTAGCTTATTAAACAGAAACAAAATGAGGTGTAATTCAGCCAGAAATTAGGACTCTTTCCTAATGACATTGATTTGATTTGGTCTTAGCTAAACGCCTCGCCCTCAGCCCTATCTGAGAGTCTGAGCCGTATTCAAATGACCCCCACATACATTAAGAGGCTTTTAGCTGCTTTCCCATCCGTGAGGAAGGCCCCGAGCTCCAGGTGAGATTAGATGTGACTGCATGATAATGGAAGCACTAATGCAATGACAGCCCGATTCACGCCACGCAAAGGTTACGGCCCCGGCAAATTCTTAATCAGCTCAAAATGTCAGAGAGCTAACCTTGGGTCCCAATAAGGGCGTATCCGGGCATTAGAAGGCAGACCACGTCAGCATGCTGATGAGCCGCGAGGGTGGAGGGGGGGTCAGAGGAATCCAACTTTCTTTGGGACACGAGATGAGTGTCAGGAGGCATCCTCCATCACGATGGGCTTGGCAAAGGCATTTCATTTTCTATTTAAATGTATTAAGCTTGTTATTAAAAAGATCTTGTCCATTGAGGCAATTTTTGCTTTTTTATGGTTTTCATGTCAGTGTAAAGAAGTGATCACACAACCTGATTTTTAATGAGCTTTCTTGAGACAAGTTACATTACACTTATCAAGTATTTGTGTATATAAAGTATATGGCCACTTCATGTGAAATAATTATTATTTTTCATTAACTAAATGTGCCCACCTTTGACTTAAAACATCATAACTGTGTTGGTGTACACTTCAACTGCTCGTGTTTATTCTTCCCCTAAACAAATAACCACATGTTCTAAATAAACAACATCATATTCTAAATAAAAGAAATGTTTGAAATAAAAAAAATTCAAAATAAATAACAAAATGTTCTAAATAAATAACAGAATGTTCTAATTAAACAACATAATTTTCAAAATGAATCAAATGTTTTAAATAAACAACAAATAAGTGACAAAAGTTAAATTAAATCAAAATTAAAA
Organism: Lutjanus erythropterus; assembly: GCF_056507025.1. Lineage (NCBI taxonomy): Eukaryota > Metazoa > Chordata > Actinopteri > Lutjaniformes > Lutjanidae > Lutjanus > Lutjanus erythropterus. The sequence continues at coordinate 35,933,409 of NC_139334.1, read as the reverse complement.
TGTTGTAAATAATTAACAAGATGTCCTAAAGAAATAGCAAAATGTTCTAAATAAATAACAAAATATTCTAAACAAACAAGAAAATGTTCTAAATAAATCCAAATAAACCACAATACACTTAATAAGTTAGCATTACTCTATGCATCTTAAAGAAAACTCACTCTGTACTGTACAACAACACTTTATTCAAAACTTTGCTAATCTCTGCTGGTTGTACTTGTAAGTTGTGGTGACATTGCAGCAGGTGCTTCACCATCTGTTACTGTAGCTGGTAGAGATCTGCACTCTGCTGAGTGACCTCTGCTAGTTTACTTATAGATCAACTGTCACTTTAGCTGCTTTCAGTGTCAGCTGATATTTTCACTGTACAGACAGTTTGACTGTCTTTACCTGTTACACTTCAGCTGATACTGTAACTGCTGCTTTCATCATTTACACTTCATTTAACTGCTACTCTACTGTTCATATATAAACTACATGCATTACTCTATGCATCTTAAAGAAAACTCACTCTGTACTGTACAACAACACTTTATTCAAAACTTTGCTAATCTCTGCTGGTTGTACTTGTAAGTTGTGGTGACATTGCAGCAGGTGCTTCACCATCTGTTACTGTAGCTGGTAGAGATCTGCACTCTGCTGAGTGACCTCTGCTAGTTTACTTATAGATCAACTGTCACTTTAGCTGCTTTCAGTGTCAGCTGATATTTTCACTGTACAGACAGTTTGACTGTCTTTACCTGTTACACTTCAGCTGATACTGTAACTGCTGCTTTCATCATTTACACTTCATTTAACTGCTACTCTACTGTTCATATATAAACTACATGCATAGACATATAGAGAATATATATTATATATTGTATATTCTGTAACTGTTGACTGCAGGAACACCGGCACTACATTTCAGTTTATCTGAATAATTACAAGAAATTATAAATAAATAAAATAAATCTGTACTGAGCTGTAGCCCTCTTATGATTTTGCAGATTTCTTGATACTAAATGCAGAAAGATCAGAGGGTCAAAGTGAGAAGAATTCATCTTTTGGGGAACATAAATGTCTGTACAAACTTTCAGTCTGTCCAGTGGTTGTTCAGATACACTGGCGGGTGGCTGTCAGTGCAGTGTGTGTTGTCCTGGCAGAGTGTTGGCAGCAGTGAAGGCGTTCTCTCCTGTGGATTGTGGTTTCACCCTGCGGTGATGTGGTCTGACTGCTGCTCTGCTCTGCTCCGCTCACAGCCTCAGCCTGTCAAACAGCTAGTGGACAGAGAGCGAGCTTTATGAACTCTGAGTGCACCCAAACACACACATAAATGCAGGCTGAAGCACAAAGACAAATCCATGTGATTGTGTGTTTTCTTTTGTAGATAACTTCTTTGTAGACACATCAGTGAAGAATACTGAGACGGTTTGTCAAATTTTTACATCAACATGATTTATTTTACATATTTCTCTGTTCACTCTTTAAGCCTAACCTTTAGAATAAATACATGAAAAAAAGATTAATCCACTCACATATACACATACAAAAATATGCTACAGAAATCATCTTCTGTGTAATTATATTTTTCAAACTGTAAATCATCACTGGGAAATTTTTGCTGCTTGTATTCTGTGTAATCCAATGTCTTTCTCTGTGCTGTTTCTTCCTTTACAAAGCAATGCTAATTCTACACACATTTCATGTATTACATGTGTGCAATTATCCTGCACAGTTATCCATATATACCCAGAAACTGTATATGTATATCTGAAGGTGTATATAGTGTGTGGTGTGTATACACACACACATACAGAAAATTATTAGAACACCTGACAGATATGAAAATATTGATCTTTTTTTTGCCTCCAAAACATATTTTCATTTCATAATTTTCATGAAACATGCAGATGGCTGCTCTGAGCACAACAAACATCAGATAAAGTCCTACTGTTTTTATCCACTTTTAACTTCAATATTTGGTATGTCCACCTTTTAGCAGCACATTTCTCTGGCATAATGTCAATATATTTCCTGAGAACTTCAACACTAATGTTATCCCTTGCCTTCTGCAACTCAAGCCAAAGGCTTTCCTTTTAATGTACAATAGATCTGTCCAGTTTATTTTTCAACTCCAAATTTGCTCAGTGGGCTTGAGGTCTGGACTTTGAGGGGGCCAGTCCATCATTTTCAGTGTTCCAGCAGATCCCTTCTTTCACAGGTAGTTCTGGCAATAATTAGAAGAATGTTTAGGGTCATTGTCCTCTTAGAAAATAAATCCAGGCTCAATAAGACGACTCCCAGATGGTACTCTGTGCCTCACCAGAATGTTGTGGTATACTTTCTTATCCATGATGCCATCAATTTTCACTGAGGCTGAAATGGCACCCCACACCATAATACTACCCCTCCGTGTTTAACTGTTGGCAAGAGACACTCATTTTTATATCTCTCCCCCTCCCTCTGTCAAACGTACACTCTTCGCTTGTTGCCAGACTGTTCAAACTTGGACTCATCGGTCTACAACACTTTATACCAATCTTCCTTTGTCCATTTCTTGTGTTCTTTTGCCAATTTCAGGCATTTCACTGTATTTTTCTCCTTCAGTAATGGTTTCTTTGTCGCTATTCTGGCAATAAGTCCTTCTTCTCCCAGTTTCTGACGCACAGTTGCACCATTAGTCATTGTGGTGTTGATCTTGTCATGCAGTTCTCATGAGGTCTTTCTTTGGTTCTTAAGACTAAGAATTTTGAAATGCTTCACTTGTATGTCTGACAGTTTCTATTTTCTACCTCTGCCCTTTCGGTTCTGGTGTGAATTGGTGGCATCATGGCAGTTCAAAGTGTACTTTACAGTGCTTGGACTGCATCTCAAGTCCTTGGCTATGAGGCAGTAACTCCAGCCAGCATCAAAAAGGGCCTTTATTCGAACCCGTTGATCACTCGTCAGCTCCTTCTTCACCTTAGCCATGTTCAAAGAGCAACATGTGCTTCAAGACTATTTCTAGAGGCTTTGAAATTGGTGATGTTGCTTCAGTGACAAAATCCTGATGTTATCAATCACTTAATGAGCAGGATAAGCCTTATACATTCAAAAGAATCACACAGCTGTGTCCTAAGACTCTTGCATCATCATCAGTTCAACCACAATCACACCTGACAATGATAACACAAGTAATTTGGCTTCTTCTGTGAAGGAACATGATTGTGTGACATTGACAGTGAAATAGGCCTGGCTTGTTTTTTGTAAGGAAAATGACCTAGATCTCCTAATGATGGCTCAATTCTATGTTTTATAGAGCATAATGATGTCTTTGTAGATATTTCATTCATTTTATTGGTTTTTTAATTGCCAATTCAACAAAAATCACTGAAACCTCTTAAATATGCCAAGTGTTCTAATAATTTTGCCCACCACTGTATATGTAGATATATATGTTTTTAAGTATTCTATTATCATTCATTTTTTTTCCCTGGTTTCCCTGGTGTGGGATCAATAAAGTTTATCTTATCTCAACATTACTACAGTCTGGAATGCAGATTTGTCTAACCAAAACACTACTGGTACCTATGCACATGTTTTTTTGAGCATACTGCAGTTAAAGGTTTTTGCAGCCATGTGACTGACAGAGTATCTGGTGTGGTCGTGTTTCAGATACCGTACCTCCCAAACATTTTGCTGGTAAACGATGATTCTTCACTTAAGCAGAGAAGGGCTCTTTTCACTGGCACAACGGCAACCAAAACCCCCCCATACTGTATCTATTAATCTGTAGCTGTCTTCCTCCCCTAATGTATTCTTAGAATTGTAAATTGCAGCTGTAAACAATGATAAAGCAGAACCATTAGAGGCCATTAAAAGAGCTGCTGACCTGGTGATATCCTTTATGTGAAATCTGACTGCAGATACACATATATATATATAATATATAATAATATAAAGACAAGTACAAGGGGGTACATGTTAAAAATAGTGTACAATTATAAGATGCTATATTAATATGAGTGTGAATAGATGAACTTCCGTGATTGCAAACAAATAACATTTCCTGCAGTAATTGTAAAATTGCAAGTGGGGGGTTTCCGGGGTGGGTGGATGAGCAAGTGAAGGAACAGCTCATTGCCTCCCTTTTTTGTAAAGACTTTTTTAATTGAATGATGCTCACATTGCAGTGCAACTGTGATACACAAACGATACAAACAAAACCAATTCTACATGAAAAAATTGATTCAAAAGAAAGTAAAAGGAAAGACTCACATGTGTTCAGGTACCTACCTCCCTTTGTATCATTTGTATAACTGTATGTTTATGGTATCATGTAGGATGGGGCATAAAACCATTCTAAAAAGTTGGTTTAAAAAAGAAAGATGAAGACAGTTATATCTCCTTAGCACAACAAGAATGCTAAAATACCGTTAGATGGCGAGATGTGAGACCTGGTGTGCTTTTCAGACTACACTTAAACCAGTCCTAGATCATTCTTAGACCTGTCTTAGCCCCAGGGTAAGGGGGGCTGAAAAAGCTTTCACACTGGCAATTTCAAAGTGGGCTAACCCTGCCTTTAGCCTAGCTGGCCCTGGTTAGGGTTAGTTCCACATTTGCAGGGTTATCCTCTGGAAATGAACTAAACAAGAAGATAAAAGGATCAGTGTAAAATGAGGCTAAAAACCATTAAATAGTAGGATATAAACATTACTCATGTCCCGCGGTAGAAGAAGTGCAGTGTGAATGGTAAAGCCCTGAACTTAGGTTAACCCTGGATTAACAGTGTGTGTCAAAAGTTATTCTAATTTATTGAACTCTATTGAACTAGTCCAGGACTAAGGACATCATATGCAATGTGAAAAGTCTTTCAAAAGAAACTCCCACTCCACCATTAGTAAGAAGCAGTTATGTATGAGGCTAAGAAACTGAATCATTTTGTGTATTGAAACACACCTTCGTACCTTCGTCATACAAAATTTCAATACCTGAAGAGTAAATAATCAGCGTCAGTAAGCAAATAAGCACACAGAACGCTCGTATCAACATTTAATAATGTTAAGTGATTCTCTGTCTCAAGTTTCATGTTGTAGTGGCGTGCAAGAAAAACAAGACAGAGGTGGGGATCACTGTTTGTCTCTAGGTAGTGCAGCTAACCTCTTAACTCATCTGTGAATTTATTCCCTCAAAATGTCCACTCAGATAAAGTCACAATGCATCCTCTCTTTGCCAAATGGAGCCGGGGTGGAGAGCGTTTCTGCTGGAGAGCATGGTGTTGTTCACAGAGCTACTGGTAAACACAGAGAAACACCTGAAGTTCATGGTCCAGACCAGGGCTAGCTGCTCTTTCATAAAGAGCTCTCACTCTGCCACTATTATTCTAGTACCCAGAGGGAAACCCTTGGGGCCTTCAAGGCCCTCAGAGTAGGCCTAACACACCAGCATTTGAAATGTCTTATTTAATTTCTTTCATTTAATAATTTTCATTGTCTTGTAACTTTAACTTTGGCCTCATTGTCCATCAAGTTTGCCTCAGCAATGAAAGGATTACTGTCATGAAGAAAAAAAAAATAAAGTTATCCAATCAGATTTTTTGGGTTGTTGTTGCTAGGCAGAGAAAAGTTTAGAGATGGCTCACTCATTGGTTAGGACTTCATCACTGGGAAAGAAGGCCATAGTCTTGATTAGAAAGTGACAGATGAATTAATCATATTTTGATTTATAGTGGGCTCGCCAATGGCCTTCCCAAAGGCCAACTTCACTTTCTTTAAAAGAGAGCAGTTAAGTTAGTGCATCATGTCCCTGGCTGCAGCAGACGAAACCGAGTTTGTGGCTAACTTGACAGCGTTTCCTTTTTCAAGACGGGCTTTTACAGAGAAGCAATTAATAATAGATAGGTAGATAGATTGAAGACAAACTCCAGCACTGGAATTGACAGAAAAAGGGAAAAGTGTTGAAAGCTATATGAAGATTGTCGATTATCAACACTACCCATGGATGACTGGCTGTAAGAAAGCTAACAGGCTGTACTGCTGAAGTTACTTTTTAAGCTGACAAGTCATCCACCTGGGCTGATGCTGGATCTGTTAGTCTTACCAATCTAACAGAACCAGCCCATTATCACCGAAATTCAGCAACACATCTGCTATGGTGAGCTCAAAAACTTGTAGGGACACTAGAGTGGACCATCTGCTGGACAAACAGCTCCGCAACCACATTGTGATCCACATCAACAAGGTCACGCAGAACGGAGAAATTTTGAAATGACCTATCAACATTGTTGTATTTCTGGGGAAGCAAGTGCTTGTATTCAGAGGACATGATTAGGGCAAATACTCTGAGAATAAAGTGAACTATGGCACCACCCTGTGTTTTTGGGCACTAGTGATGGGAATTCCGGCTCTTTTTAGCGAGCTGGTTCTTTTGGTCCAGCTCCCTAAAAAGAGCCGGCTCTTTCGGCTCCCAAGTGGCTCCTCAGATTTTTTGTTGCTCAAATTAATTTATTACCCAAAATAATGTAAAATGAATTACTAATGTAAAAAACATACATCATATCAAATGTTTATTATTTATATGGCTTTATTTATATACTCAACATACTCAGCATGGTCGAGAGCGCTACAAAATTAAGCAGAGTGCTTAATTTTGAAAATAAACGCGATATATTATATAAAATACACATTTTCTGTGTAATTGTAATATTTAACACTGGATATATTAGTCTTCTGTTGTGCAATAAAGTTTTAATCTGTCAACAAGCAGATATTTTGTCTGATAATAATAAAGGTTATATATATGACTTATCAGAATAATAGTAAAAAGGGTTTTACAAGGCAGATAAAAGAACAGATGTTACATGTGTCAGAAGGGGGATCTCTTCTATTTTAACTTCAATCAGCGATCAAGAACGCACTTTATTTCTTCAGCTATGATCATGATCTGCAGACTACAGGTAACCTACAGGTGATCTAACAGGATGTTAGTGTCTCTTCCTCTATTCTCTCTTAAGTCTGTTGAAAAGTGTCCAACTTGACTGCAGATTTTTGTCCCCACTTCCTGCTGCGGCCGCCTGATCTCGTCTACTTTCCGGGCGTTCACTGTGCTGTGTGTCTATAACCCCCCTCCCCCTTCTACTCAGTGTGGACACACACACGCCATCAATCAAGTGTCGGTTCCCATCATCCACTTCAAAGAGCCGGCTCTAAGAGCGGGATCATTCGCAACCGACACATCACTAGTGGGCACGTCAAGCAAAATTCAGTACAACCTGATACAGTCAGTTGCAGAAGTAATGACTGAAACCATGAAGGATGCTAAAAATAAGGAGTATAAAGCAAAACGTACTAAACTACTGGATGAAATCTGCCAACAAAGACTCCAGAGAGTGGCTCCAACATGGCAGAACTTCACATTTTGTTTGCACTGTGTACCAGCAGGAAGAGGAACTCCTGGAGCTCTTTGAGTCTATTGTGGACCACAATGATGATTTTGCTGAGAATGCAGTTCATAGCACAGATGGATACATGATACTGCTGACACACTTTGAGTTCTGCTTTTTACTCTCCACATTCAACACAGTTTTTGAGTATTCTGATGTGCTGTTTGGAATTTTGCAGAGTTTCGATTTGCAGTTCTGTCTGTGCAGCATTAATGACTTTCATGGCACCAGAGAGAGAGAGAGGGAGAATTTTAACTCTAACTCTAACTGAGCAGGCGCAAGACACAAAGACAGGGCGATGTGTGGCTGTATACAAACAGTGAGATCTTGGACAACATTCTGACCCAACTGGCTAACGAACAGGTTCAAGGACCATGCTCCTTGTCCTTCTAGAACCAAATAAGCTTTCATCATAGAGAGAAAACTTCCCTGATTCCGAGTTTGGAAATCTCTGGGAAAACTATGGCCTGCACTTTGATCTTCTCAGGCTAAGGACTGAACTTACAGTCATGTAAAACATGTCAAACTTAGAGGGAAGGAGCTCAGCGGACCTGCTTCATTTCCTCACAAAGACGGAGCTGACAGAGAGCATGCAGCAGCTTTATCACCTCACCTGTCCTGACCATCCTCGTCTCTGCCTCTTCAGTGGAGCGCTCCTTCTTGGCCCTGAAGCGCATCAAAATGCATGCCAGAAACGCTACAGAACAAGATCTACTGGGAGCATTGGCACTGATGTCGATAGAAAAAGGACTTCTTTTAGAGCTTAAATCGAAGGACGGACTTTATGATGCTACTATTGGTCATTTCACAAAGAAGGACAGAGAGCTGGACAAATTAAGGCAAGCTGGTTGGTCAGTTTTATACTTCCACTCATCTTTGTTGGTGTATTTTGTAGTCTTAATGATCTCCGTATTTTTTGTGGCTTTATTTGTTGTGTCTGCTTGTTTTTCGCTTGAGTAGGCATACATAAGATGGTAACTGATGTTAAAATGATTATCATGTTCCTGTTCTCATTGGTTAAAGTGTTACTGCAGCACAGTGTCTGCAAAGGACTTCATTGGAGACTGAAACTGGGTTCGTCCCACACTTTCAGACATCTTAGTAAAGAACGTCCAATAGTGTATAAGCATACACAGCAATGTTGAAAGATGAAAATATTACTGGTGATAAATGACACATGTAACTGTGTGTATATGCTGCTGAAAGGAAACAAAAAACTCAAAATAATTCACTGTGTAACTGTTCTTAATATCAAACAAACTTACCTAAAAGTATGGTACCAGAGTAAATGGCAATAGTCTACTGTTCAGTACAAGTTTCCTTGTTTCATACGGCTCTATAAAACATATTCTGCTATCATTGTGGGGTGTTTGCTGCAGTTGACTGATTTAAAAGTAAGACAGCTATAAACTACAGACACACGCTGTTACCACAAGCTACCCAGCTGCCTGCTGCTTACCCCTCACAAAATCTTTTGCCCTGTGGCTGCATTTTTGGTGTCTCTGGCTAAGTTTTGGCTGAGCTGAAGTCCCAGCTCTAATGATCATGGTTCACCCGTGCCTAGTCCCACAAACATCACCCACACAGTCGGCCCCTTCTTCTTCTTCTTCTTCTTTGGCAGATTAGGCAGACTATGTGATTAATTTTCCTTTTGACAGTTATTTATATTTATATCTAGTTAAATAATTTAGAGATAGTCCATCAGTTTCTTAATTTTAGTCCACTAAAAATAAACTATTGGTTTTAACTTTAAAAAGTTAGAGTCTGAGCTGCTTTAAAATTGGAAGTTGACTAAATTTGACAAGCAGACAAGTTGAGGTAGTTTTCAAAACATATAAGTAACTTGATATTGATTGAAAACATGTTTAGTAGGCTTAAGATATTAAACTGAATGAACAACTCTTCAGTTACATGTATGAACATTGTAAACCAATCTGGTTTCCTTTTACATCTCAGTTTGAAAAGTCTCATTTGACTTCACACAAATAACTATGGTGATTATGTTTCTTTAGGCCGAGTAATAAAAGAAGATAAGATAATCCTTTATTACAACGGGGAAATTTGCATTGTTACAGCTTTGCATTCAGCAAAATAGAGCATTAAGCATCAATAAAAAAAAAACAACTATAATAATATATAAATAAAAAAAGGATGATAAAACAACAGGAAAAATGTAAACAATATAAACAAGAAATAAACTCAGCACACAATACATATTCATAACGTTGCACATAAGTGAATATCAATAACAATTAAACTCTTTCTCAGTAAATTGTACGCACAGCTGCAAAGTGGCTCGATGTTATTGCCAAATTTGATATTCCACCAGAGAAAATCTGAGCTGTTGCAGACAGTAGTGCTAATTTTGTAGCAATGGTGCAGATTTTGGCAGAAAAGCAGGCAATGTGCAGAATTGGAATTGGTGCTATGAAGCACTCTGAAGAAGGAAGAAGGAAGGAAGAAAGAAGAGCAAGCTGGCCTGCACCAAGCTGCAGGATAAATGGGCACGCCACAGCACATGCTGGTGCAACACGTGAGTACTGGCTGGAATATTATTTATCACATGCTCTCTGTCTGACCCAGCAGAAACACTACCTCGATCTCAAGCCGGAACAGTGGAACATGACTGAGGAGCTGAGCCAGGCCCTTGAGCCATTTGAAGGAGCTATGGTGTTTCTGAGTGGGCAAGAATATTTTACCTACTCTGCCCTTCTACAGATACAGTGTTTCCTCTAGGATTTTTTTCAGCAGCGGGGGCAGGCGTTCCGTTTCCCTTCTTAGAGAAATATTTCAATAAAATCATCTGAAAAATGCAGTCAGTTGTTATATAATGGCGTGTAGATATTAACATTAGCCTAATACTATCAATTAGTTTACTCACATTAGCGACACTGGGTTGGCACCGGGCCAAATTAACTTAAACTACCGATAAGTTACATAACGTTAGCTGGGCATCAACATATTGTGAACGTCTGTTTAACTTGTAAAATCTATGTCGAGTTATCTCAAGCTAATAACTTACGTCTACCTCTTCTCCGGCCGGTAAGTCGCTGCTTTATTGTTTATTTGTAATTCGGGAATTCGCTCCTCTGACTCTGCCCTGTCGCCTAGGTGCTTGACGTGCTTGACGACCGCGCCTCCCAAACAACTCTAGCATCATGCAAATGAGCATGCGCAAGTATATTTCCATACTGAGCAAGATAGTTATCTGCAGTTTACTTTAGTGCTCGCAAGTACCCGACAGGAGGCTGTTTTGAAGGTGGAGAGATGCGGCGGTGTTTTTGTGTCAACAATAAAAAAAAATAAATAAATAAATTTGAAGGAGTGGCGGCTAGGATTTAGGAGTGGCGGGCCGCCGTATGTGACAGTACAGATCGCAACAAGATGGCAGGGGCTATCTGTGTTCCAATCTGAATCTTCAGACACATTCTTCTGCTTTGGATCCCAGGTTTAGGAAGCTTTAGAAGTATTCTGGGTCCAAAGCACAGTGCAGATTATGGCACTTGTTGCCCACAAGGACGCAGTTCATCAAAAACCTACTGCAATCATCAGACTCCAGCACCAATGATGAAGAGGGGCAGAAGTTAAACCAAAATATGCAGATTAGATCTTGATGTATTTTTGAAGAACATCTCCTCGTCCAGGAAGGAGAGTCCAAATGCAGCGCACTGCCCGACACTGTCAAAGCTGGCAAAGTCCTTCCTGCCAGCAACATCTACGCCATCAGGGTGTCTGGTTCCTGCAGCAGGAAACATTGCATCAAAGCGCAGGGCGAGCCTCAGTTCTGAGCATGTTGATATGCTTACTTTTCTTCATTTCAATCACTGGCTCCACACACACACACACACACACACACACACACACACACACACACACAGCATTCAGAGGAAGAAAGTGATGAAAGTGTCAGCCCAGTCCATTCCTTTTGCCTACAGATACCACAAAGTCTTTAAAGATGACAGTAAATTCTTACATTATACCTGAGACTTGAAACTTTTAGTCCTGGTAGTTTTAGGATGTATGTATACCTTTTTAAAGAAAGTAATTTGATATTTTTTTAATGTTTTTATTTGTTTTTGCACTTCAGAAAATGTTTTCCTCTTTAAACCAAGAAAGGTGTAATATAGCACTTGAATGCTCTAAATCGGTTCTGTTTATCCACGTAATATTACGCCTTTTGAGTTTTGAAAAATGTTTTCTTTTTAAAACTCAGAATGTAATATTCCAGTAGCATTTAAATGCACTTTTTTTATTTGAAGATATTTTTCAGAGAACCAGTTAACAGTGCAATGATGCCAGTTCAGTCAGAAAAAGCTAAGCTTGTGGAATGTTAATGTGTGTTTTTCAGCTCCAGATGGATCATTTGATTTGTTATAACTGTTTCACTGCACCCTGCAGACAGATATTATTGCAATTAAAAGGAAGAGTTCCACCCCAAATCAAAAATACATACAGTATTTTTCCTCTGGCCTGTAGTGTTGTTTATTCATCGAGATATTTTGTATGAGTAGCAGCGTTTTGGAGATATCAGTTGTAGAAATGTCTGTCTTCTCTCTAATATCATGAGACTAAATGGCACAAGTCCTGTGGTGCTCAAAGCACTAAAAAAAATACATTTGAAAAATCAAAACCAGCATCTCTGTCCAAAAATACTGACATGGCTGCTTAAAATAATCCACAGATCTTGTTGTGAGCTGTTTCATGTAACTACTTTCTTTCCAATACAAAAATATTTTTTTTGATTTTGTGGTGAACTACCCCTTTAAAAGCTTCTTTCGAAACTTAGGCACAAAAACTACTTGGTTAGGGTTATGAAAGAATTGTGGTTTGGGTTAAAATAAGTATGTTGCATATGTCACATGATGGAAGTAACATCACTTGTATGATAGGTGTCACATCCATAACAACATTTTAAGTTACTCAAAACTTTAAGTAACTCTATGTTTACTGCAAATACACACCTTCTGGGTCCTTATACTTCTTATGTCATACTTACTATATCCACTAAGGGGCACCACCTAACAATAAATGGATTTATCAGTCAGAATAAGCTGCATTCACTTTCAACCAACAAGCAATGGGAAAAGGTTTTCACAAGATCTTAGTAAAATAACATCTTATGGCCAAAACAGTTATACTTTGACCAACATTTGAATGTTCTGATTTTAATATTTAAGGAACACTACTGCAAAGATAAAAAATGATACTGATCTTGAGCTTGCAGATTGGAAACACTTAGGGCCCTATCTTATACTGATCTAAAGCGCAAATGGAAAGCATGTGGTGTAATGGATTTAATTTATTCAAGTCGTGTCCAAATCCACCTTTGCTGTCCTGTGCCAGGGGCAGGAGTGATATTTTGCCCTGCCCCGCCCTTTGCGGCACCAGCACAAAGCAGGATACACCTATCAGATGTGCCCAAGTGCCCTCATTAATTCACAGGTGAGTTTAGGCCAAACATGAAATAAACCAGAAAAAAATCAGAAAGTCAGCTCTCATCACCTTTAAGAGGCAGGTGCATCAGCAGCGTAAGCGGTGTCAGCATGACGGCGGATTTACCAGGAGGAAACAAAGAGAAAAGATTTTCAAAGTGAGGAGACAGATCTCCTGGTTTGAGAAGTGAAAGCGTGAGAGCACACAATATATGGAGACAGCAGGACTTCTCCAAAACAGCTTCATGTGTTGTTATTTGGTGTTTTTAAAGTTATGATATTGAGCCAAAACAGATTCTACATTCTGTCCGTATTCAGAGGGTGCAGCTGAGCGCAGCAGACGGCTCGCACTGCACGCACTTCAATGTTCAACATACTAGGTTTAATAAAGAAAATGATAGCTCAACATTAGAAAGTAAAACTCTAAAACGGGTCTCACTCACTTGGTGTGAGGCTTCAGATGGATTCTTCGGCAGTTTTTGGTGTCTTTCTTCAGTAAGGGGCGCTTTTTGCCACAGCCAACTGCTGACCATAAATCCATCGGATGCTGCAGTATTTCTCCCAGATGTGTTTTGGATAAACTATAAATACAGTGTTCTTGAAACTTTAGGCTTTCACCTGGAATTTTGTCTGATATTCCAAATGTTGCTGCAAACCTCAATCCAGCAGATTTTATCCCTCCAGCACAGCGCACAATTTACATTTTCATTGTTTAATCTTTTGAAGTATTTCCACACAAAGTTGGTGGCAGACATCATGTTGTGTGTCTCATTCAGAAAAAGTTACTGTATTAAATATATAAATGATCAGAGGTGCTTGAATTCATGGCACGTTGTGCTTGTTAACTAATTAATTAAAGTTCTTGGCGTGCTCAGCCGGTAACATATAAGAGCAGCAAAACACACACCAGCCTGCATGAAAATGAAATACTAAGAACAAAAGAGCATCATGCTATGACTTTATTTTCCTTTTCTGTCAACTGCCAATTAAATTTATTAGACTATGGCTATTTGACAACTACATTTTTTCCTGCTTTGTCTCAAGACTGGGGGGTTGCTGCACCCCCAACACCAAAGTTCCTGTCTAGAGCCAGTTTTTGGTTTGTCCATTCTGGGCTACTGTAGAAACATGACAGAGCAACATGGCAGCCTGGAAGGGGAGCTGTTCCCTCTGTAGATACAAAGGGCTCATTCTAAAGTAACAAGGCGATTATACACTAATGAAAGCATACTAATTAAAATTATATTCCATTTCTACCATATTCCGATAATAAATCCTCCTTAATCTGACACACTGGACCGTAAAGGTGAGTTCACCAGACAAATTTGTGTCCAGTATTTGTCATTTTGACATTTGTGTGGAGAGTTTCTGTGTATTTGTGTAACAGCTGAGCCTCTGACTGTCTCCTTTTAACTCCTGCCTCTGTGTGTTTATGAACAGGCCTCGGGATACGCTCAAACTTTCCATTAAATTGAAACATTTTGCCTCAAGCTGAAGATTTGCCTCAATTCGTGTCATGTGGAGTGAATTTGCATCCTGCTTTATATGCAATCTGCCTCCTGCCTCCTGTTGTCTGCGTTTGGGTCCTCCTCCACCAGTTGAACCATAACACAAACACACTACCTCTAAAACGTGATTTGTATTCAGTCTGAAGATATCTTATGCCAGCCATTACTGGTGGAGAAGAAGCCAGTCAGGGAGAAGAAGAGCTCAAACAAATATAAAACGCTTCATGCAACTTTAAATAAACCCACTATAATTACTAAACTGACCAAGAAGTGCTGAATAATCCAAAAAACAAACTGATTTCAACTCCCACCACACAGTGAGTGGATGATTCTCATAGTTGTTCTTAACTGCTCTCCTTACATTTACATCTACACTGTCTTACACCTTTGATTCTTTTATCAAAGTGAAATGTTACACACATACAGTCATTCTGTTTTGTGCTGATGATTCATTCAGAAGAGTTTGATGTCCATCCAGATCTTGGAAGTTCTCTGATTATAAGCCACATGACATTATACAAAAAATGAAGACTTTTTTGTTCTGTTTTATCATACAAATACTGCATGTCTGACATAAAAACACCCAATAAACTGTTCTACTGTTTAAAGGCATGTAGAGGCCAAATAATTTTCTAGTATGTAAGGCAGCCTGCATGGCACTGTGTTGTGTTTTGCCCTCTGGAGGAGCACCCTAGAGGTCAGTTTATGTTGGTACACTGCAAGGGCACTTTATAGGGCACTTTGCTACGTTTTGTCCACTTGATGGGCACTTAACCACAGTTTGTCCACTAGAAAGACACTTTAGAGGGCTCTTTACTACAGTTTGTCTACTAGACGGGCCATTTACCATTGTCATGGTTCAGAGTGTTTTCATTTTTGAGAAAAAAAAAAAAACATGACCTATCCTAAAACGTGTTAGAGACATATCTTCCATCACACACATTTTCTACAGGAGGAAATTGCTGCAGTTTTGATCTTGAAATAATAAGATTAAAATGAACTCAAAAATTTGAACTTGTTGCCATAACATAAAACAAATTACGGCAATCTCAAAAAGGTGTTTGTGTCAAGTGAAAATAGGCTATAAGGTTTTTGTGTCATTTTGACAGTCCTGAACGCTTGTGTGCACAAAAAGGATGTGATTGGAGGTTGGCCAGGAGGAATTTGTATCATAAATTATTATCACAGGCCAACATCAGAGAACACAACAAGACATTATACATGAGCAACACTGGACTATTGATCAGCTGTAGAAGTTTAATGGTATCTGAATGAGGATTTACTCTTAGACTGACATATGTAAAGGGGACAGCTCTTCTAATAACTGATGGCACGATAAATGAGTTTAAGGCATTAGATTCTGGACAGGATAACATGATTTGACCATCAACTGCTGTTCTAGTGAAATGATTGTGAAAGTCACTGCTGTTATGATTTGGCTGTGTGTAAACTCTGGTTCAGTGGAATAAATGGTATTACTGAAGAATGTATCTGTGCTTAAGGTAAGCCTTTTCTCTGCTGATAACCATGAGAGTGTACGATGCATGCTTTCTGTTTTTGTTCTTGTAGGAAAATGCATGACAAGTCTAGCAGCTCTGCTCAATTTGCAGTTTTCGCAGTATTTTGAAAGGTTCTGAGGACTTTTGGAATTTTGTCAAATCCACCAGACACACAAAGTCATTTAGAACACACAGAGCATGCATTAGGTGTAGGCGTGGATATCAGCTGCACTTACAGGACAGTGAGTTTAAGGTAGCAGGTAGGTGTGATGTGCAGTTGAGCCCTGCAGTGCTGCACGCTGTGACTGCACAGGAAAACCAGACTTACAACCTGCAGTAGATAAAAGTGGAGACTTAAACATTTATAAGACTGAAGACAGCCAGCGCCACTTTGGAATCTTTTAATCCTTGTACACTCCTCACACACACACACACACTCATTCTGCACTCACATTCCCCCCACACACTGTCTCATTCACGGTCACACACACACACACACACACACACACACACACACACACACACACACACACACACACAGACAGACTGAGTCACAGGAGAGTGGAATTTGAGCCATGAGATAAGCGGGGGTAGATGCAGCTGATCTTTAGATTGTGGCTGCAGATTAGAAGAGTTAAACCTCGGAGAGGCCGGACCTCTGCAGCAGTCTGCAGCTTCTCTGATAACACTGAGGAAGAGATGGAGAGATAGAAGGGAGGGGGGTTAAAGTGGAGGTAAACTGAGCAAAGTGGAGGGAATAATAGATGTTGTTTGGGAAGACGGACCACACTGGGATGAAGGAAAGTGAGACCATCAGAGAACGTGTTCAGCAGGTGAACGTCACACTCAGCTCCTCTGTTCTCCATCAAGAAACTATAACATTTAATTATGACACCAGGCTCAACATGACAGTCACTATGGTTCCTGGTGTGTGTGTGTGTTAGATAGCTCTGTCACACACTCTTAGAAATAAAGGTGCTAACTAGAACTATAGGGGATTATTTGGCTTGTCCACACAGGAGACCCCTACATAAAGGGTTATACCTATAACCATCTGTGAAAAGTTTCAACTAGAACCCCTAATGGCAGGTTCTAAAAGAGAACACTTCTGGTGCTTATGGTTCAGTGGTTCCACCCAGAACCCTCTCTGTGGGTTCTATCCAGAATCTTCCCACCTTCAAAGAGTGTTAACAAGCTTTACTGAGAACCCTTTTATATACTTTTATATATCAGTGTTTTATCTAGAACACAACCAGGGGGTTCTACTACAAAGTAGTTTATATTTCAAGGGTTTATCTAGAACCCACCCAGGCATTTCTACCAGAACACTTTTTATATTCCAAAGGTTTTATCTTGAACCTACCTAGGTGATTCTACTAGAACCCTTTTATATTCCAGGAGTTTTATCCATAACCCACTCAGGGGGTTCTACCAAGAACCCTTTCATGTTATGGTACCAAAAACACCTGAAAGAATTCTCCAAGGATTTCAACAGTCCTTGAAAAAACCCTGTCATATCTTCAGCTATCCCTATCAAATTAATGCAGAAATGCAGACTTTCTTGCTCATTTTACTTGTCCTGTCATACTTATTACGTCCACTAGGGGACACACCCTAAGGTAAGGCTTAACTCCAGCTTTACTATGAGGCTACTAGTGTGTCAACAACTTTATCAAAAGTTTATTATGACCTTTTCAGCCAACTTTATCATAAAACTAAAACATTTCCCAAGCAAAAATGCCCAACATTCTTTAAACATTCTCTGGTTCTAGCTTATTTTCTCTATTTTGTATCATTCTAAATTCAATGTACTTGGGTCTTTGACTGTTGGTTTGATAAAACAAGCAATCTCTGGGAAATTTTGAAAGTTACTTTTTACCATTTCATATGAAAATAATAATTAATTGCTGCCAACAATGGGATCGTCAGTGCTGAGTGTTCACCAGCCTATTAGGACTCTGATGAAGAGGAAACACACAACAAGATATAAACAAACAGCATATAAATCTAGCTTTAATCTGAAACTTTAGCAAAATGTAAAATACCTGGAAGTATGAAATTAAGCTCGTCCTCTTGAGGAAGCTGCCTCACCTGAGAGAATCTCATTAATATGGGCTTCACTTCAGAGTTTTACTGTCCCAAGCTGCTCTAAATGCTGTTTCAGAGGATTTTCCACCCTGACAAGAACAATATTCTGAAGAGTCTATCAGAAAGTGTTCCACCCACCGGCTCACACTGTATCTCACCCTGAAAAAAATCCCAGCCTGTCTGCCTGAATGTCTTTATAGTGTGAGGAGGGGGGTTGAGGGCTAGACAAGGTTGTAGAGGATCCTCTCTTTATTTATCCACCTGAGCTCTGTCAAAGCCCCCTCCCAGCCTCCTTTGCACCTCCCAGAATAGACCAGGCCTGGTGAGCTGGCGGGCCTGATTACACCCCGCACATTTATCAGTTTCCAAGGCTATCATTATCCCCCCCAGGAAAGTTGTGAATCCGCTGGGTGGTTGACAGGTGCAGGGCAATTTTGAGATTATTTATAATGACGACTCCACCTCAGAATTCTCCGTCATTGGCAGCTGTCCTCAGGAATATGTTACAGTGACAGAGGCAGGCATTGACTTTTAATGGCAGGGCACTTGAAAAAGCAAAAGAGAAGAGCGCAAGGGAAAAACTCGTCAGAAATACATGAGTGGAATGAATTAAGTTAATTATTCGAGATGTTTTTTTTTTTTTTTTTTTATTCTGCGATGAGCCTGGTCCTTAAAAAGAGATACATCACAGCAAGTACATCACCCATCCAAGATCTCCAGCTCGAATAACGTGGCCATACTGGCACCAGTTGAACAGCTGTACTGTAACTATGATAGAAGTTCTTAAACTTATCACTCAAAGGTCTGCAACTGATTTTTATTCAAGGTCAGAAGTCTGGAACTAAATAACATCTAATGAACTAACATAACTTTAAAAGTTGTTTGTCTTTTTTATATTGATCTCTATGTCACCTATACACCAGTATTTGGCCCAACAATGACAAAAAAGGCATTTTGTGGATATTCTCAGGTATTTTTAATAAAACAATTGATGATGCATCCTGCCCTCAAAAATGTTGCTTAAGTTTTGTCCATTCAAACGCTTTCTTGCTGACAATGCAGCAGAGCATGGAAGACACATACATCCATTCACAAGAGCAAATATTTCCTGGGAGTGGGGGTCACTGTACAAAAGCACCACCTTATAATTCATAAATCATGGGTGAAACTGGACCATATTTTATGGAGAAAATATTTTCAGGTCTCCCCTCTGATGTCTTACAGATTCCCAACTTCATCTCTCAGGTATTTAATCACAGAGTTTGGTGATTAGCAGATAGCTTTAGCTTACTTATTGCTGAAGTAGCTTACTATAATTGTTTGCTGCTATTAGCTGGCAACAGATCTGGGCTAAGCAGCTGACACACTGAACTGACGCAACCAATCACCAGGACAAGCACAGCCTCCGTGCGTGACAAGGAACACAGCACTGATGTTGTACCAAGGTGGTGTTCTTGCTGGGTTTAGCTCTGCAGCTCTACCCAACTGAGCTAACTGCAGGATTGCTAACTTACTTTAGCTCGGTTAGCAGTGACTCAGCCTCAGGCTGCTGTGAGCCAAACCCAGCAAGAACACCACCTTGACATCATAGCCAGTTTCCTGTTGTCAAACTCATTGGAGCAAGGAAGATGTTTGTGGGGAGCAGGCTTCACTGAACAAAAGGACCACATCTTAACTTTATTCACTGATCTGGGTTAAACTGGATCATATTTCATTGTCTGGTTTCCCCTCTTATGTTTTCTGGCTGATTAAAGTGGCTAACCATAATTGTTAGTTGCTGATAGCAGGAAACAGAACAGGGCTGAGTAGCCTCCTGATGAACATGACCAGTCACAATGACAAACACAGCCTACATGAGCAACAGGGAACACAGCACCAAGGTTGTGTTCTTACAGGGGTTTAGCGTTAGCCCCCAGCATCCTGTGGCTAACCAAGCTAAGCAATCACCTTCTTGAACCTAAGCCAAGGAACGTACTCATAAGCTACTCATCATGCGAAATAATTAAGGTCTTGTGATTGGGCCAGCACAAAACTGAGACATTCAAGGTACAGACAGTCTGACAACTACATTAACTAGTTGTAGAAACTGTATAGGCTACTAGAGACATGTTCAAGGAAACTTTACACTTCATGATGCATTGCCATTCAATCCAGATTTTGAAAAGTCTGTCTACTTCGTGACCAGAGGTGTCACATGACTTAGACTCAAAGCAGACAAATCTGGCAACCTCTTCAGCCTTCTAGTAGTGTTGCCACATTGCTATGGTGCCACATTGTAGTGTCTGTCATTCGGTGTCTGCCACTTGTGTCTAGAAGGGAACCCAAGATTTGTGCCAGATTTTTTTAATGGTTTTGAGATCTGTCACGGGACTGGGGTTCCCTTCAGACACCGTGTCTGCTGTTGTCTGCTGACAGTGACAACATAGATAACTATATTAATGACATGAAAGTGGCCCTCAGGAACTGATGGTCCCTTTTTCGATGCTGATATGAGTGTTCTTCAAATTATACATAGCAGTCAGACCTTGGTTGTGATAATAGCCTAGGTATTCAAGATTTTAAGGAACAAAGTACTTTCTGTTAATATTCTTGATCCACTTGTGAATATCTTGGTTCTTTATATGCCTATGAACTGTATGTACAGTGTACAGTCTCAGACAGAGGCAGACAGATATAAAGCAGATACCTGAAAGTACAAACAGTGACACAGGAAAGAAACTAAACTTCCCACCACAGAGATTCAGTTAGAAGCTACAAAAGTACTGAGAGCAGAATACAGAGAGGCTTAAAAAGAACACATTTCCCTCTGTTCTCCTGCACACATGAGATGAGTCTCGCATGCTTGTTTGAGGAGGAGAAGTGGGGTTGTCATCAGATGATGACATGTCAATGCAACCAACGATCCGGCTCAGCCAAGAGCATTTTAACTTGTAATGGAAATGCAAAATCAATGTGGCATGATTTGATGTGGCATTGCAAAAAGTGATAATGGAAAAGCCATGTAGTCACAATACCAAATCCCAAGTTTCTGGCACAACCTATTTTGTGAGAATGCATAGATCAACTTTGTTGTTTTAGTAGTGGGACAAAGCCTTAATGACTTAACCACCTAACTTTTCATGCAGCACCACCATTTGGTCAGAATGTACTCACAGAGAACAATGTGGTTAATGTCATATGTCTTGAGCACAAGAAATGTTCAATGGATGAACATTTTGGAGATCCATCTCTGGTCATTCCTTTTAGTGCTGCCATGAAAAGGATCAACTTTGCACACATAATCTAATAATTTAATAAGTGACCTGTTATTAAATTTACAAAGGACACCCTTGCTACCATTTTGCTACAGCTCTAGGAATAGCAAAGGGATTAGCTTGTTGTTCTTTTAGCCCTTCACTTTGGTATACTAGCTATTTTAGCCTTAAAAGTTTTTTCTGCAAAAAATAAAAAAAATAAAAGTGCTGTGTAAACTGACATTAGGATGGGGTTCCCTCAGCTGCATGGTTGGGAGTAACTACAGTAGTTCAAAGAGAATAGGAGAGTTGTATGTATGAGACTTGCAGGGAGAATCCACCCACTTCTCCTATCTGCATTCACATATGTGAATATCTGGCAGACACTTCTTTGTAGCTTGCAGTGCCACATACAGCACATGCATCTACATATCACTGCTTATGACTCCTGCTGTGGCTTTGTGAATATTGAAAATGCTTTTGAAGCACAGACTGTACTTGTCTAAGAACTTCAAAGATTTCTAACTTATATACCTCAATGTTCTACATGTTTGAAGAATTCCGAGCTTTGAAAAAGGAAACACATGCTTTCTATCTACAGTACATTAACTATCAAGGAACAAGAATAATCTTTGCTTGAGATACAACCTGTTTTATGTGATCACAAACGCACCAATCCTTAATACATAAACATGAACACTTTGTCATTGAGACTAGAATACCAGTAAACCAGGGCGGATTACACCCGGTCATGTCTAGATGGGAACCCTAAACTCTCAAGAGATTTGTACATTATTTCTTCACGGTGTCCATTGTACAAACTATATTTTGTAATGTGACACAAATTGAGAAATGTGAACACCACACTACACACCAGCCTTGTTTTAGTCTGGATGAACAGAACCCTGGAGAATTTACCCACTTGGTACAGTTTGGGTTGGTGTGAACACTGGGCTCGTAAATAAATAAACTTATAAACAGAGTGCAATGATTTGCAAAACTTTTTTAATCTATTTTCAATTGAATACTTAATGTTCAAACTAACACATTAATTTTATTCTTTTTTGTAAATATACACTCACTCTGAATTTTATGCCAGCAACACATTCCAAAAAAGTCAGGACAGAATCATGTTTATCACTGTGACACATCACCTGCACTTTTAACAACACTCAAAAATCAAAAATAATTTTCAAATCATTGCATTCTGTTTCTATGTACATTTTGTCCAGCATCCCAAGTTTTTTAGAATTGCAGTTGTATGTTCAAGCGTTCATTTTTTTGATCAGTTTCATTAGATGCCAGAAAAGGGGGTGTGACATCATGATTGACAGCTGAGCCCTGCTTGCCATTGAGTCGTCTGTGCATGTCGGCAGGACCTTGATACCACGGCGGCACCCCAAACTGTGGCTCCAAATGACGTCACCACTGCAAGATGGTGCTCGTATACAGGATACATTATCGATATATCATATCTTTATATAAGACATCGTATATCATGATAGATTTAGGATATTGTAATATCGTTATTTGGCATAAGAGTTATCTTTTCCTGGTTTTAAACTGCATTACAGTAAAGTGATGTAATTTTCTGGACTAACCAGACTGTTATAGCTGTTCTTTTACTTGCCTGTACCCACTTGGTCATTTTATCCACATTACTGATAATTATTTATCAAAAAATCTCCTTGGGTCAGTGTTTTGTCATTCCTAAAATATTGTCACCATTTTGATGTATCTGGTCAAAGAATTTGTAATTCTTACTCATTTTATCACCTCAACCACTTGTAGGCTTTAGAGTACACAATTTGTCAGTATTTCACAATTGTGATAGGTTGTTCGCCTGGTGGAGACGTGACATCCATCTTCATATACAGACTATGGGGAGACCATATTTTCAGATTTTTATTTGTTATCATACCATGACTTTGTCACACATCACAATTGTGACAAAGTCCTCACTTCAGCTCCATTTAGGGTTAGAGAGACCTAATCATCAAATAAATATATACAATTCTAATTTATGATTGAGAATGGATGTAGAAATAAAAAATATGAATTGTGCATTTTGAGGATGCCTTTGTGTTACTCTTTCTCAAAGAATACTGGTCACTTAATTTTCGAGTAAGATCATGACACTGATGTATTAGTGTCAGTGAGTGGGAGTGTAAGAGAGGCCAAGGTTAGTTTTAGTCTGACCAGTCAAATATTACTTGTTGTTTATCTGAGGCAGTGAGAGAAAGGCTGCAGAAAGAGAGGAAACTTGTTAACAATCGTGTGAATATTTTATTTTCATTTTTCTGTGTTGTGTTTTATATTTTATACAACTTAAACTTAATAGCATCACATCACAGTTGGCAGAGAATACATAAAACGCCAATATTGAATGTTCTTGTGAGTGTGTAATAGCCCTGCAAAAGAGTTGTTCAAAAAATATGTATAACATAGTTTGAAATGGCATTGTGACTTTTGAAATACTTTGAACTTTATATATGTGGTGCTGCAAAACACAGAGGACAAAGAAGTAATGACCCCCTGGTAGCTGAAAACGCCTGGTTCACAGTCACACAGACATCACATCCTAACAGTTCCTGCAGATCCCCGCCGTCTTGTCTTATCTGTGCTGTATCTATTTTGAGGAGGATAACACCACGCTCAGGGCTGTCACAAAACCATTTCAGCAGTGTATTGCTTTCAGCGATGCCTCTGTGTTGTTGTTGTTTTTTTTTTTTCACTCGAGGTGTGAAACCGATTCCTCCATCCTCTGCAAAGCTCCTCCATCTGGATTGCTGCTTAAGTCGGCATGCTGGTCACGCTGCATCAGACCAGTCACATAGATAAGCTGCTACTTCTATAGAAACATGTGTCATACTGTACATCTTACTTAAAAAAGAGGTCAACACAAAACAAGGATTAAGGACACAACGTTTGTCTTTTTGGGTAAACCGCAGCTGTGTCTCTCAGCACAACAAAATCAACAAAAGATGCAAAACTCTGTGGGCCAGGAGCTGTCAGATGTAACAGGCTGAGTCCAGTTTGGAGCTTCTGTCATGTTAAAATGGCTTGTGGATTACATTTCAGAACAAAATCCTATACAATATTTAAATCCTATGTGTCAGTGGTCTTACATTCTTCTTTACTGGAACATTATAAAATGTGCTCATAAATTATAATGGAATTGAGAGAGCGCAAATCTTCACCAACATTCAAAGGGACAGTTCACCCCCAAATAAAAAATATGTATATATATATATATATATATATCATATTTTCCCCAGTGCTGTTTATCCATGGAGATTTTTTTGAGTTGAAGATATACTGACCTGGAACTAACCATCACTTAGCTTATACTGCTCAAAACAGCAAAAACTACATTTGAAAGACTCAAAACCAGTGTCTCTTTCCAAAAATCATGACCCAGTTACTTAAGATAAAGCAAGAATCAATCTTGCCAAGCTTCAAGTTATCCATTAGTGTCTGCACCAAAAGTGGTGCAGCCAGTCAGCATCCTAGTTGGGACTACTAGCAGCTACAGGCGCGGATTAGATGTGACATTTGATGCAAGGCAGCAATGACAATGACAGTCAGAGGGAGAGTTAGGAGGTTTTAACAGTTTAAATAGACCACCAGATTTGAAGGCTGTGTTTGGTATGTAGTGCAGACATGTCACGTGTGATTACTGCTGCAGCTCTTGCTCACTGCCTGATCTACATTTATGTCACGTGACCTAAATAACATAGTTGAGGTCCACTACCCCTGCTGCTGCCGGTACTCTCCACTGATATGATATGCCATTTTGGAAGTATTGAAACATTGACCTATTTCTAGTGTTTATATATGAGGACATATATAAACATATATAGACATATATAGGTGTTATATATAACACATACACATAATTAAACAATGGAATAAAATATAAAATAAATTAAAATAAAACAATATATATATGTATAGTTATTTATATAAGTAACATCTTTGTTTTATTTATTAGTCATTTACAAAAATTAAAATACAAATTCTGTATTTTCACTTATAAAGGAATTATATTAATATCATAGTTTGAATTAAAATAATTCGATTGGTCACGTAAGCTAACATACATAAATTGTGTACATTATGTAACTAAGAATTCAACAGTGACTTTTGGTTTTACCTGAGACTTGAATCCCTGTCTCCTGGGTGATTGGACTGAGGTTCTTTGTCACATCCATCCACCCCATCCCCTCTACAACAGGCTTTCTGACTCTTTATAATGCCAGCTGACTTCAATGGCACATCAAAATATAAAACTAGAGGGGCGCCTTCAAAAATAATGCTATAGGAGTTCTTACAGCATCATGGTTTGAAGCATAGGGGCACTGACCAAGCAGCTGTATCTGATGAGTTGGTAGTAAGAATGAGATGGTACTGGAGGATCCGTTCATTATTCTGAGAGCATATCCAGATTACATTTTCATACAGGGTGTAAATGAGATTTTTAATTTTATTTTTATGGAATGTTATTAGGAGAAGCAAAAGAAAAGCCCTGCTTCCAATTGTTGTGCTCTATTAACTTGAATAAAATAGCCTGCCATGTCTTTTATTTGTGTGTGTGTGTGGAAAATACATCACACGATTTCATCTGCCCAATCCAAAATCAATACCATGCAATCCACTCGCAATCTACTTCCCAAATGGCCCTGTGTGAACAAAGAAACTGAGAATTAAACTTAAGTGAAGTGCCGGCTGTGGGCTTCCCCAGAGAGGAACTTTTCATTTATTTGATGTTCTTTATCCATAGTCTGCTTTCTGCAGAGTGGACATTTTTGAACAGTTAACAAATCATACACTGATATGGATTCTAAGGAGGGAACTTCACCAAACTTTCCTGAGAATTACTGATAATACTGTCCATGCCCATCCTGCTGTAACCAGATTAGCTGGTTTAATGCAGTGGCTCAAGTATACAAATGACAGCCACTCAGTACACATACCTCTCAAGCACCACCCACTCCAACAACCTGTCATTACCCTGTTTAACCATAATGTTCCCACTGCCCCTTCAATTTCACCACAAGTTACTTCAGAGTTCAATACTGTTAAAAACACATATGGAATTTCTCTATTTTTTCCAGTGCCGATTGTGTCAACTATAACCCAGTCCACTCAGTATATTATAAGGTACAAGGTAGAGTTATCCAACATTATACATAGGGTTGTTTAATGAGATCAAGTTGATGTTCCCCTTTTTGCTACTCACAAAAACAGCTTTAAATATGCCAAACATTTGTACAGTAGTTTAGTTGAGATAATAAAACAACTATTTTCCATGTTTGAGTGCTCAGGATGAATGAAGCGGTCCCACACCTGAAGGAAGGAGCTGCTCTTCAGCCTGGTGGTGCAGCAGTGGATACTTCTGTATGTCTTACCAGCCAGCAGCAGGGTGAGCATAGGAACATATTCAAAATTCACCACTGTTGTCATAAGAAAATGCAAGTTGTAGTTCCTTTGTGCTACTCAAGAAAAACTATTATTAATAGTGAGGATGAATGAAGCAGTTTCACAGCCTGAGTGAAGAAGTTGCAACTTGCATCATCACAATTTTAATTTCTTTTTTCACCAAATCATGCAGCCCTTCTTTCTATTAATAGAAGTTAACAACAACGTGGCACAGGAATTTTACCGTTTTAAGTTGAGAAATAAGATGTTTCTGAACTTTCTCTTTCAGTGTTGGGGCAGTTGGGGGAGGTGACCTGCCCTCCAACAGGACCCTGCACCCCAACCACTCCAGGTTCATCCAGGTTCAGTAGTCGTCCAAGGAACGGTCACTGTCTTCAGGTACTCCTGCTGCCTCGCAAAAAATGGGAGCATGTCACCTGACATCTACTGTAGGTAATATATTGAATATTAAACTATTCTTATAAATATTATTATATTATAAATAGTATAATAATATTTGTCTCCCTGTACAGTTAGCTCTATTAAAGAAAAGGTATTAATATTATACAATGTGGTTTTTAAGTGCATGACTGGCAAAACAAAGATGCCATGACATAATGTCTGTTACCTGTCTAACTGAATTTAAATCTAGACTAAAAGTTGAAAAAAATTAAATCCACAGTTGAATTGAGAGTTTAACTTTGTTTAAGCTTAAGCTCATAGCAGAGTTTGACATGATTGTAGCCTCGGGTAGCAGCAGATTCAGACAGGACTGTCTTTTAATACAATGTGACACAAAATCGCTCAGATAAATCAGCCACAGTGGTTAATTCACCAGAATCATTTATGTCAAAAACAGGAAGAAGCATGACATTTATTCTTATTGTTCAGGGAAACAGAAAGGTCAGGAGAGGTTCAGCTAGATTTCAACATTAAATGCTGGGGTTCACAATTCTTCTAGTCCAAGTCAGTGATATTTTTTTCATCATTTAATCTTGAGAACAATCTTTCCCAAGGATCCCAGGATCAGACTCAGTGTTTTAGTCGCCTACTCTTAACCGTACCATACATATTGTGTGTCTATCACAGCCTGATCTATCTTCTTCCTCTGTGCCATAGAGTTCCATTGTTGTCCATTAACAACACATCAGTGAGCCACACACCCTGTTGCACTGGCTGACATGCTCCTTCATCAACACACTCACTGTGGTTTATTTTGACATCATCGCACATACAACATTCTGCTGACAAAAGTACTCACTACAGAAACAAATGTGGATTAAGCTGCCACTGACAATAGTCCCCAACAAATGCACCATTTCCTCCTGTTTGTTTGTTGAAAACAAACAACATACAGCCAGCACCTTATCACAGAAGGTCATGACACAGTCACAACCTTTTGATTATATATTTATGTACATAGACATGAGTTTTGCATTTTTTTCATTACACACTGCACGACTTTCAAACTAGCAAGAAGGAACATCAGGGTGAATGGTATTGGGTCGCACAGGTAGACAAACAGTAACTACATGTATTTTCATATGATTGTTTCTGAAGTGCACTGAAATGTTTCTAGCAAGCTTTATTTTGAAAGTCTAACTGGATGTTGTGAATGCATTATTGCTAACTTGACTGTCGATTGAGAACAATAGTGTATAATATATTAGTTTGAAATAGAATAATATTGGACTGGAATTTTAAAGATATTTACATTTATACACTACAATGTTACATTATTGTGTTATTACACAGTGTTCACTAAGTTTAGTTTAAAGGAGCAGTATGTAGGAGTTAGTGACATCTAGTAGTGAGCTCGCACACTGCAAACATCTTGTCTCATGGTCCCTTTACAAGCATGTTGGAGAACCTACAGTGGTGGCGAAACACGTACAGATGTGAAAGGCTGTATCTAGAGCCAGTGCTTTGTTTGTCTGTTCTAGGCTCCTGTAGAAACATGGCGGTGCAAACATAGCAACCATGCCCACTGTAGATGTGAGACCTCTACAACATCAATATGATCAGTACTTTACTGAATAACCTGTTGTACCAATCTGAGACGAGCCTTCTGCCCTCTGATGGATTATCAGTGTACTGCAGGCAGCAGCCAGCCTCTGAGTCCAAAATTCAACATGGCCACCTTCATGTAGTGACTTGCATGGTTTTGGCAGTGAAATCTTTAATTTTGAAAAAGTTACTGTAAGAATAACATTCATATTGTTGCTAATATTTCATTTCAAATGTACTTTAGTGAAACAGTCCTATAATTAGTTCATATTTTGTACCTCATTTTATGGTAAAATAGTTTTGTTGAAAATTAAAATGTTTGTATCAAATATGATACAGCTGGTACATAAGATAATTTATTTGTGAATCCCTCAGAAATTGGCATATTCCAAGACCAACCACATATGCACTCTAAAACAGTGGTTTCTAACCTTTTTTCCTTGGAGCCCCCCCTACTTGTCTCTCAAGACAGCTGAGCTAATTTTGGTTGATAAAAGCACAACAACATCTGATGTAATGAGATGAAGAGGTGAAATAATCATTGTGTTACTGTCATTTGCCACAGCTGGAAGGTACTGGAAAAGCTTTAAATGCATGAAAAGTTGTTTCTACAATAAAAGTTATTGCCTGACGCACAAAATATGATACAAACAGAATGTAAATGATATGAATTTAAAAAAACACTTTACAGGGTTAAAATCATGAAAACACACTGATTCTAGGACGCCCTGGTAGCTCAGCTGGTAGAGCTTCTGTCCATGCACTGAAGCTGAATTCCTTGCAGCTGCCGTGGGTTCGACTCCAACCTGCAGCCCTTTGATGCATGTCATCCCCCCTTCCCTGCCTGAACTTCAGCTGTCGTATAAAACACCCATGAAATATTTTTAAAAGAACAATTCCTATTTTCAGGTGATTATACACTAATGAAAACAAACCTATGACTGTTTCATTCCATTCCTGCCAAAAGTTCAACAGTGCACATAGCAAAACAAAGGGCCTGTGGATTGCTGGGGGCAGTGTTGTGTGAAGTGGACAGTACAGTGGTCTTGTTGGGTACTAATCACCCCCCCTGAGTCCATGGTGAGAGCAGCCAGATCCAGAACTGGCTCCACATGCATCTCTAGAGGTACAATTATGAGTGATTAACTTTCCAAAATCTCCAGAAGTGAGATAGTGTGGATAGCTCTTCCCTTGCGCCATCCTTCACCCACGGCCTGAAGTGAGGGACGTGGAGGTTGGACTGATCCCAGACCCTCTCACAGGAGTTAATGCAGCCACTTATTTGCGAAATAGGTTAATGGATAGTGCTTTAAATAAAAGCTTGGTAACTGGTAAACAAAGTAAATGTGGGTAGATATCTTTACCAGCTAATAATGTGGTAAATGATGGCTAATCTGCCCAAAATATATCAAATATCAGGGAACTATGCACTCAATAATAATGGGACAGTATGAGTGCATCGCAAATATAAAGAAGTAATGGGTAATACTGCGGTAGAGTAGCATTTTTATAAAAGGAAAGGTACCAGTGGAATCCCATGCTCAAATTATTGTGGTTATATTTTGGTTATTTTTTCACAATGGTTATTATTGAGATATTAGTGCAACACCTTGGCAATTACAACAAGAAAGAAAACTACAATTAATAATTCACAGAAAATGATAGTAAAAATGTATAAGTCTTCATTATTTTCACAGTACTTCAAACTAGAAGATAGTAGATTTTGTGTTTTTATGCTTTTACTATATTTCCTTAGAGGTGCACAATCTCTGGCACAGTATCTGATGTATTATCGTCTTACAACGTTGTCAGTGTGATAGCAAACAGTTGCCATCTGATGACCAAAGCTTGAGAGTGAATGCTTATTGGACATCAGTCCAATATTCATTCGCTCTCGAGTTTTGGCCTCCACCAACTCATGAGAAAAGTATCTGTCTCTTAAGCTGCTAAATGCTCTGTTATTATAGCCACGTTTCCACCTGGCACTTTCAATAAAATACCCTTTAAGCTCCTCCCTACATATACCTAAAACCTGGATCTGTTTTGCAATGCATGCTGTATTCATAAATGTTGGTGGGGTTATCAGGGCTAACCCCTTTCACTTTTCCAGCAGTTTGGAAACAACAGACTTTTCATGGTTTTGAGAAGCTTTAGAGTTTATTAACTAACACACTGTAACCTGAAATGTACATTTACTGCCAGGTTGACAGTTTGTTGTCTGCTCTGCTCCGTTCACTTTCACTTTTCTGCAGCTCACTTTGCACACACATTTCATGTTCTCTCTTTTCACTATGTAGTTGTTTATTACAAGGGAACAAACTGCAGACAACAAGGCAATAGACTGCTGAAAAAAAGACATCTGAGTCAAAGCACAGACGACATGATGAATCTAGTTGCTCCAGTTCTCTCCAACCAATCAGTGGTCTGCAGTGTTTTAAGTCCACCTTTTAGTATCAGCTCAGTTCACTCACAAGCTCAACAGAGGGGGAATGAAAATCAAATATAGTGGTTCTACTGGTATTATCCACAACTTTTGCCAAGGAGAATGCAAAAATGAACTGAACTGGAGTGATTAGTGGAAACTCAGTTAATGTTAACTAGCTTTTCTTTAAGTGTTAATGCTTATTTTATGCTATTTTATTTGTTTATTTGACAGGAACAGAGCACAACTACTTAGCTGTTCCAGAGTTAGCTATATTTTCTTCTGCAGCCCCTGGGCAGGAAACAGAGAATAACTTCTCTGTTACAAAAGAACAAAACTCCTAATAGTATTATACAAAAATACAATTATAAGACAGAACATATTCACGATACAACATGGTTTGCCAGAACATTTTCACTCAAAACAGCTGCCTGCTGCTGCTGGAAACCAGGTTAGTGAGAGTTATGTTTGTGGCCTGGGCAGACAAAACAGTGAGCAGCAACAGAGTAGTCTGTTCATCACTATGAAGGACACCTTTTACCTCATATGTAGTCGCTTATTAATGCAGAATATTGATTTGTGCAGCTGTAAACACCAATGTCAGTCATTATCTGGAAACACAGATGATAGTTTTTATGGTTATTATAGTAACCATGATAACTGTAGGATAATGACCATGAGTGATCTGATTCAAATTTTAGATGAATCTAGAATTACCCAGAGGCAGAAACAGTTAAATGTATTTTATGAGATCATAAACATGTTATTTTAACATTTATAATTTCATGGCTGGAAATGAGTACAAAAATGAAACCAAAAATAAGTTACAAAACATTTGTAATTAATAAGGGCACTTTGTTTCAACATTTGAGAGCTTTAATGCCAAAATTCAGTGAGTTACAGGTGCTGTGAGAAAAAGGTTACAAACGTCCCTGGTCTCCCCTACTTTATTTTTAATTTTTAATTAATTGTTTGCATTTTAATGTCAGAAAATTGGAAATCAAGACCACTTGTTTTATTGACAGTGATGGTTGCTAAACAACCAAGATGCATCTCCAACTGTGCAAAATAAATCCATTTAAAACAGTCAAAATGGCCACCCTCACTGTTCCACTGTTAAATGATCTTGTTAATTGTCAGCAGCCATATTGTTATAAGCTGACATTGTGATGTTTCATTACATGGATGTTTCTTTTCTTGAGTATTTTTGTGTTTGGATTCTTTAAGATATTTTCATAACTTTCCTTTCTCTCATTCTGTCAGCCTTTCTCTTCGACTCACATCCTTATAGCTGACATTTCTAAAGTCCAACATCTGAGTGTTTCATTGACCTTAAAGCACGAACACCCAACATGAGGGGATATGATTAACAGCGATTGCCACATCTTCGATCGTGCTGCCCTCAAAGCTTATCCTAAGTAGAATCCATTAACCTTAACGTGGTACAGTATGCAACTCGATGCACTTCAATGTAAGCTCTTGGCTCCAGTCCTGAAAAAGCCTTTGGAGAGGAAAAATGCACAGCGGTGACTTGGATGTGGAGAAGGAAATGCCAGTGAAACACGTAAGCCAAGACAAGCCAACTCAGCGGGCTACATTCTAATAACCCACCTCTGACTGGGAGACGAGCGGGTCCGAGGGGAAGCCAAACAGCCTCTTAATTCCAGCTTGGCTTCTTTGATTCTGTCAAGCAGCGTTTCCTGCCGGATCTGATAGCCTGACAAGTTGTGTAAATCAGATGTTCAGGGTTCAGCAGCCCTGTGTGAATGGTGTGTTTATAGAAATTGTATATCCATGTGAAATTGTAGCTGGCAAAATCTTGTGTCTTTTTGTTATTATGTAGCTTGCTGTCGCCCTCAAAGCCACAGGATTTTATTTATTTCCTGGTTTATACATTCTGCCTCTGCAGGACTATCATTTTATAGACTGTTCTAGGGAAGAAGATGACCCCCAAATCCTGTATGTCAGGAGACAGATGTTGAGTATATGGTGGCTTTGAGGAGCACATGTTCACCCTATGTGGGCAATTTGCAGGGCTTTACTTTGTGGAGTGATTCAACATTTCCTGGTTTACAAAACAGCAGGGCTCTTGATTTAATGTTACGCATCATATACAGAGAGGCTACTATTTTCAATGAATTCTTTACTACAACTCAAATTTATAAGTGTAAACAGATGTTATGACAACCACAACATATATTCATTCACCACAGACATGAGCAAAGCTGTTTAAG
This sequence comes from Lutjanus erythropterus, assembly GCF_056507025.1. Classification (NCBI taxonomy): domain Eukaryota; kingdom Metazoa; phylum Chordata; class Actinopteri; order Lutjaniformes; family Lutjanidae; genus Lutjanus; species Lutjanus erythropterus. The sequence continues at coordinate 35,900,163 of NC_139334.1, read as the reverse complement.
AACTGGCACACTGTATGGTGGAGCTAAATTGTGAAGTAACTTAAAGGTAATTAAAATTTAAAATTCATGCCTAAATTTCACAAGAAGCCTGCACTCGGCCAGTGGTAAACTCAAGGGGGAGCATCAACCTCAAAAGTGCCCTTCCAGTAAAAAAAAAGTGCCACAAAATGTGGTAAAGTCTCTTTTAAGGTACCTGCCAGTGGACAAAACATGACAAATTGCCCTCTAGGGTGCCCATATAGTGGATAAAAGACAATACAGTGCCATATAGACTGCCCTACATACTAGAAAATTATTCAGACACTATGTACATTTAAATTGTTAAATATTTCTGTGTTTTTATAACAGAGTTGTAGTAGTTGCTGTACAATAAAACAATTAAAATCAAAAAAGGAATTGGAACTGTTTCACATCAAATGTATAATGATTTTTGCTGTGCTGGAGTCCCACCACATAGTGTATGTTAGTAATTGTGAAATAGAATTTTTGACCAATTGTAAATGTGTTGGCTTCCTGGCTTAAACAAGTATATTGTGCATTACAACATAAAACTGTCGATTGTTTGCGCTGTTGGGAAAATAGGAGGGGACACAATCTGGGAATGTTTCTAGTAATAACAGGACTAAATAACTGACTTTGGATGTTTCTCAGATGTCAGCAATGTCAAACATGGCTCAAAGGTTTCGGGAAACAAGCTTTGAGTTTGAAGTCAAGGAATCAAAGTGCTCTTGAAAGTGTTAGTGTGTTAGTGCTTGCCTTTTCATGTTAGTATTAGCAGCAGACTAACATTAGGAAGCTAGCATTAGCTGCCCAACATGGCAGCTAACAATTAAAATAAGCTACTCAGCAAGATCTAAAACATTTTTTTAAACAATGTGGCATTTTGACTGTTGTCCTTCACAAGAGTTCACAAGAGAGTTCATCTTCTCTGTCCCTCTGCCACTGTCACTGACAAGTGAGGCAACATGACGCAGAAGCAGAAACTGTCTGGTCCTCTTGTGCAAACTATGAGACATCAAGGCCCAGTTTTTAATGTTTGCTAGGTTTCACAGATACACAGCTGGACTTTATCAGCAGAGCAATGTTAGGAGACACAGCCAAATGAATAATGTGTGCATAAAGAGAGAATAGAAGAAGTCCTAAGATAGAGCCTAGAGGAACTCCACTCAGGCAAGCACTAAAAGATAGTCAAGTTCTATAGCCTATAACCTTTATTACAGTCACAGACAAAAATATCCTTCCATCCTTTAGTGTTGGTGTTCGCTTCTTCATGTTAGCATTAGCTGCAAACTAACATTAGGAAGACAATGTTAACAAAATAAATACAAATTTAACTCACATTTCATTTGTACTGTTGTCCTTTACAAGACCATCAATAAAATCCTTGATCTTAAGGTTTTATATAAATATGTTCTCAACTCCAATGAGTGCTTTGTCTTCTCTGTCACTCGTCACTGTCACTGAGAAGTGCAGCAACAACAGATGCAGAACCTGCAGATAGAAACGTTTTTGTTCTCTAAATAAAAAGTTCAAACATGCAGAAAAACACCAGACATAATGTCACCGGTTGTGCTTCCACCATGGATTAATAGTTCCTTTTTTGTCTGTTTTTATGGTCATGAGTCTACATTCAGGTCTTTTATTTTGAAGCCTTTTCTGTGTCTGACATCCTGCCTGATTGGTTTGCTCTATGCAGATTGACAAGGCATCAGTAAGAAATAGTATTGAGAAGCTTCTGGTTGCTGGTGGAATCACAAGCGCTGTGTAGAATGGCTGACATGGTGCAGCTGTTGACTGGTGGAATTGAGGCATTAGCTGTCACATAATAACAATAGTGTATGTGAATACTTCAGTTCAGACAAATATATCTGCTAGTACCTCATAATAAGGTCACAAAATGCCGAAAGCACTAGAAAAGCACACAAATTGTTTGAAAATTGTTGTTGGCTGCAAGAACCAACAAAAAAGTCTCCATGCACTCCCATTATTAGGATGTGAAGATCCAGGTTTTTGACAGAAATGCGCCCATAACTATTGGAAAACTCTCAATGAGATCTAATACAAAGCAGGATTCACTTCAAAACTGAGGCTCAGGGATGGATCGATGCCAGCTGTCTGTGACTGTGACGTCTTCATGCTTTTTCACTGTTTATCATCTCACATGTTGCAGGGGCTTTGAGGTCTCCTCAGCACAAGGACAGCAGAGGACACATTAGGTTGGTAGCCTGATATATTAGGACTACTTTTGACATTAACAATGAGCTGTTGCAGCCTTTAGTAGCTGTAATTATAATGTAATATTTCTCTGTCTTGCTGTTTGTCTTATGCCAAATTTTTCAGGTTTATTAAAAAAAATACAATTCTGTTACAGGCTACTGTTTCCTGCAAAGGCTCCACACAGTAAAGAGAAAGTCACAAAGACCTCCTCTGGACCTTGAGGATGAGGACAAAAAGGGCTGGATGTTATTGAACTTGAGCACAGACAGACATGTTGTGAGTCACTCAAATCCCTCACTCATTCTTGAGAACTGCAACAAAACTGTACTTTAGGGGAGGCTTGATTTTTACTCTTCAATTATGCTGGAAAATATATTTTAAATGCTATTAAACCTTGTAGCAGGCCAGTGAGCAGCCATTTTATTTTTTAAAGTGTCTCAGAGTTCTCTTAATGTTAATCAAAATACACATTTTTAAACCATAATTCTTATTTAGCTTTGATTTAGAAGGACTACAGAGTTGACATGTTGACATGTGACACATCTGACAGCAATAATATTGAATGAATGTGTCTAAAAATAGAAAGTTTACCAGTGTTTGAGCAGTATTCCTGCCTTTTTTAAACCAGGAAGTGAGACAGGGGTCCTTAGGGTATAGCTAACCCTTTTTATGCCTGATTAAATCATGTTTTTGTAAAAATCTAATGGAGTTGATGGAAATATGGGACATAACTTTAAAGGATCAACATTTTCATTTAAAAAAATAATCAATTTTAAAAACAAAGTGTTTGAATTTGTGAATTCTTGACTGGCACAGAGCGAGTTTAGAAATGAAAAATTTCATATATACATACATCCTCAGATTATGATAATAACTAAAAATAAATTCTCACCAAATCATTGGAATTAGAGTGTTGATATTAATCATCATGTTTTTTGTTAGGACATGATTTGCCTCATTTCTCAAGAATGGCTGCCCTACAAGTGTGTATGTCTATGTATCGGTTACTAGTCTATTTGCTGAAACTAATGCAGTGTAATTCAGTGTGTGAGGCTCTTCTGTAATGTTATTTCAGGCTCAGTTGCGGTTCTTGTCTCCAGGACACTTCTCAGTGATGTGGAGAAGCTAAACCACCTCCACTGATGCCTTCAACAGTGTAATCCTGTGGTTCTACATAAAGAGCACTGGATGTGCAATTACTGAGTCACAGAAACACAGAACATGACAATGTAAAAAAAAAAAAAAATCAGTGTTTAAAATAATGCAGATGAACTAGATCATGCATAGAAATATTACATAGATCACCTATTGTTGAGAAGTGGGACAAATCATGACATACCACACACTAACACACTGATACTCAAATTCCTTTTTTTGTGACGATTCATTCTTTACTAATTGATATGTATGCCATTTAGAAAATGTTTTGGTTTGCTATATTTCTTTTTTTTTTATTTCTTAACTTGCTCTGTGTTCTCAAAACTAACAACACCCTCTGATAACATAGGTGTAAACACATGCTCTTATAATCATCTTTGTTCTTAAATGGATTTTTTATGAAAATGTTAACCCTTTAAAATTGTGTTCCAGGTTTCTCTCAACTCTGTCATATTTTTATAAAGAACAGGTATAAAAAGGGTTAGCTATACCCTAAGGACCCCTGTCTCACTTCCTGGTTTAAAAAAGGCAGGAATGCTGCTCAAACACTGGTAAACTTTCTATTTGTAGACAAATTCATTCAATAATATTTCTATCAGATGTTTCTCAACCATAACATGTCTATTCGGAGTTCTTCTAAATCAAAACTAAATAAGAAGTATGGTTTTAAAATGCATATTAAATTAATATTAAAAGAACTCTGAGACACTTTAAAAAATAAAATTGATACTCACTACAACTATGCTGTGAGATGAAAAAATGTAAAAGAGTTGATCATTAGGAAGCTGGCCTGTTACAAGGTTTAATAGACTTTAAAATATATTTTCCAGCATAAGTGAAGAGTAAAAATAAAAGCCCCCTTAAAATGCAGTTTTGTTGCAGTTCTTAAGAATGAGGGAAGAATATTTGAGTGACTCACAACATGTCTGTCTGTGCTTGAGTTATAGCATCCAGTCCTTTTTGTTCTCGTCCTCAAGGTCCAGACGAGGTTATTGTGACCTTCCCCTTATTGCACTGATGTTAGAAAGGGCTGCGGAGCCGAGTGGGGAACAGTCTTTGCAGGATACAGTAGCCTGTTGTCAACTCCATCAACTCCGTAAGATTTTCCATCTGACAGAGTTGACGTCTATGTTTGATTTCAAAAATAATAACTAGGAGGTTGGCCTGTTACAAGATTTAATAACCAAGAGTTTGATCTTTTGAAGTATATTTATATATTCTCAAGAATTAACATACTATAAAACTTTCCAAATGTCAGAACACTTTCACAAGGCTGCAATAACACTGAGACTGATCGCATCACCTAGAAATGAAAGACATATTGAGCTGTATAAGACTAGATTCAAGAACTGTATAATGACTGTGGGCAGGTCCCTTTTTATTTTTAAAATTATGGGAATAAAAATTCATCAAAATCATTTTGGTTTCCTCTTGACATATGTAATCATCTTCACATTGGTACTGAGATCAGCATTCACTGTTTGATATTTTTGAATTAAGTACAAGCAAGTCATAGACATGTAGTGCCAAGACAGAGACCCTTTTAGGTTCAGCAATGACATCATAATCCATTGCATTGTTTTACTATGGATGTTGTCATATGCCAGTTTATGTTCTGGTTTTAATGCTTTACTATATTATGTTATATTATATTATATTATATTATATTAATCATATATATCCAAGTTATATTCCTATTTCATTGGTTATAAGTAGAATCTTCTGTTTTTAAGGGGAGTTTTGGTCATTTTTCTTTTAATTAAGTTGCAAGGGTTTCTGTGGTATTTAAGATAAAGGTTTTATGTAATCCTGTGGTCATTTTATCTATGATCACAATGTTTCCATAACTCTTCATTTCCCTAAACCAACCCAAACACAAAATACAGTAGTAGCTGACAGAAAAGAAAACATATTGTTTCTGTAGCAGTGTTACATACTCCCCCCTGCTGATCTCAGTGGCGGCGGCAGCAGCAGCGTGACTTAATGTAGCTTTTGTTTCCTTTTAGTTCTCTTTTCCTGGTGAGTCTGGTAGTCCTATTTTCACAGCTTTGTTTCTGTTTGTTCAGGATTGGCTTGATGTTGAGTAAAGGGAAGAATGCTATTTCACTGGCCATATGTGATTGGACTGAGGTGGGCTTCTGGGCAATGCCTCAGGCTCCTGAAACTGAGATCAAACTGTCAAAACAGACAGTGTGCATCAGTTATGGAGCAGTTTTGCCTATTTGTCACCTCAAATGCCTCATATGAAGTGTGTTTTAGCTGTAATACGAGAAAGATTGTAACCAGGAAACGGAAACAGACCAAACACCATTACGTCACATGTTTCGTTGCTCTAAATGGTTGTACGTCATATTTTGCTGCACTGATTGGTTATAAGTTGATAACACCCAATGGAAATCAGCAATTTACTAAGAGGTTCAAGACTATTTCACATTTGAGAATCTAGCATCAGCATCAGGCCAGAATTTCCACAAAGATTGTTAAAATCTAATGATCTCTAACTGAATTCTCCATTGCACATTATTGCTCTCTAGAACATGGACTCGTTCCAGTTTGGAGTATTTTTGAGCTTTATTTGAATGATACCTTCACGACAAATTGTCACAATTACTCAAACCATGTGGTAGATTACCATCAAATGTAGTAATCCCATTTTAATGCCACCTCATGGCTATATTTAGCTTCTGTCATGCTAATACAAAAAGACAGGACAGTCTAAGCAAAAACTAAACTCTGATGATTTTTTTGTTTGTTTGTTTGTTTATTTGTCAAATGCCAGATGAGAGGTATTTTTGTGACCAAAGAGGCATCTCAGCATCAAGGTTATGTGGTTGTGTTGATGCGAAAAAAAGTTTTTACACTGCATGCACTGTTAGTTAATGCATTCATCCAGAAAACTACAACCCCTATTCATTTGATACAACCAACAAAACGTTTTTAAAACTTTTCCTTTTGCGTCTTCAGCTGACTAAATGGAGACAGACCCCCCCCGCCCCGCCTCCGCACACACACACACACAGACCGCTGCCTCCACACCCTCCATCATCCCTCCAGCATTCAGTTGAGACATTCTGCATTTGAAAAACCCAAATGAGTGTTATTTAATCAAAACAAAATTCTGTTCACATCTGATCCTAGAACACATCTGAGCGGTGTCGCAGGGGCTGAAGTTGTTCACTTCATTTTTCATGCCACCAGTCAAGCGTGTGAAATGGCTCAGCAAAATGGTTGGTTGTTCAAACATTGATAACACAAATGAATTTCAAGGTCACAGAACATAATATCAGAGCTCTGTTAAACACCTTTTAACAAAACACACTGTTAGAAGAAAACTGTCTTTCAGCTTTATAGATTAAAAAAAAACATTCTTTTCTCTGATAAACTTTTCACAACCCATCTGATCCATTAATTTGGCCATTATTGCAATAAAATGCAAATATTAAATGATGAAACATGATACCAAAACCTATTCTGTCCTTAGGTTGCTCAAAACTACAATGTTGTTTTTTGCTACTGTAGCGACTTGGAACATGTTGACATGTGGCTGTGTACCAAAACATTACTGATGTTGCACTGATGTTGCAAAGCCCCATTGTGATAGTATTTGTTAGCAGCCTTTCAGGTGAGACATTTCATTAACAGACTAGAGACTACTGAGTTTAGTGCAGATCTCTGCCAGGCAACACATGGTGAAGCATCTACTGCAATGCCACAGCAACTGCTAAATGCAACCAGAAGAGTTTAGCAAATGTTTTCACAGAGTTTAATAAATTAATAGTCTTTTTTACGGTATTACTAGCAGCAGAAAGCTTTACAACAATATAGAAATCCACATTTTTCATTTTAGATCACTCCCAGTAACTGAATGGAATTCTCTGCTAGCATGTTCAATATCTCACCTTTATAATAAAAAAAAAAAATCATGAACATTTATTCCCATTTAAGTGAGTTACTATTGCTGTTATATGCAGATGCATAACGTTGATGTATAGCATTGACCAGTGAGGTACAATCAAAATGGCGTGTATTGCTGATCATAACATATCGGGTATGAAATTTAAAAAAAATGCTTTTTAAGGTACATTGTTTGCTAGCTAGAAAAAAAAGGTTAAGAAAATTATGTCTTACAACATACTCTACTACCTTCTTGAAGTTGTACTTAGGAACAATATTTGATATATTACACTCCACCACTGTATATAAATATGTCACCTTCACCTCTGCTAATTTTTCATGTCTGGCATTTTAAAGACTAAATGATGAAAATGATTTTGATGTTTTTGTTTTGTGAAAATATAATAATTGATCCATAATACTTGACTTCACTTTAATACAAGTGCTTACAACTTTACTGACATTTTGTCTGAACATATAAATCAGCAATACAAGGTGTATTGTACAGTAAATACTGCTGTATTAATGAGTTCAATTTAACATTATTCCAGAGTGTATTTGGTCCCATTTGCAGCTGGTGTTAAAATGACTCTTGCCCTGGTGTTCAAATTTTATAGTTAAATTAACTCTAAACAGTGGTGGACAAAGTACTCAACCCCAGTACTTTAGTCAAAGTGGATACTCCTGGTCAAATATTTCTCAACTACAAGTGGAAGTTGCTCAGTCAAAATTTTACTCAAGCTACAGTACTAGAGTACTTGCTTTTAAAAATACTTAAGTATTCAAAAGTACAAATTGCAAAGTACACTTTCTAATATCAAATGCCTCAGGACCTTCCCTTCCCTTACATAAATGCAGAATATTTCTGACAGGATTTGTCAGTAACGTGGCATTTTAGCTGGATGAAGTCGATGGATTCGCTCAGGACACGGGTCCCAACAAGGCAAGGGCCTGAAGGGGTTTGAATTAACCCTGTAAAACCCAAATATAGAAAAACACTAAAAAAATTTTTTTCAACCATTAAGATGTTGTTATAGGAGGCCTTTGATGCTAAAAATGAGGTGTTTTTAAAAACAAAATGTTTTTGTAAGTTTTTACAGAAATGTTGTAATATTGCAACGTTGGGCTCAATGGGGAGCAGAATCTCCTGTATTTGTACTCATTGTGTGAACAACAATACAGAACTAAGGATTCATTTGCAGGGTTTTGCTTTTGTCCCAGAACAGAAAAATAATCTCAGTCATGTTGTTATGAACAGTCATTTATTGCAACAACTAGAACTTTGACATTTATTTACAGTGATAGTCCCAGAAACAGTTCTTGTCCTCTGAAAAACAGAGGCGAACATCACACTTGCTGCATTGGGTATTAGTATACCCTTTACTGCAATGTCTGCAGCGTCCTCTCTTCACCTTCATTGGGAAATGTCCAGTTAGGTCCTTGCGCACATCCTGTGGGGGGTGTGCACATGCTTTCTTGGAAGAGGGACCGTTTGGACTCCCATCACCTAGGGATGATTGAGTCCTCGTCACTCGCATCAGTGTCGTCAAACTCTATGTCCACATCACTCTCTCCATTTTGGACAATCCCAGTCACATCCTGCACATTGTACCAAAGATCTCTCCTTGCTGGTGGCATTCTGAAATGGAAAAAATAAGATTGAAACAAATGTATATATAAACAGCACACATTCTTATTAGATTCTAGATAACCTGCAGAAAAAGAGGGGATGGTGGGGAGATTGATTTCAATATGAAGCGTTTACACATTGCACTGAAGTAACCTATTCACACATTTAACTGGTCACACAATAGTGTATAGCTGACCAATTGTAAACTCTGATTATCATACTAATAGGTATGCAGGTGGCCTCCAATTTACAACAACACCTTACATTCCTGAACATCAACACCTGTTCCAGAACAATGGAAAAATGCCCTCCCCCAAGCATCCCCCACAACTGCTTTGACTATGAATTGATAGGAACATTTTCTTATCGATAGCCAAGACAAAGGGCAGACATGCACAAACAGAACAAAAAAAAAAAAAAAAAAGGGGGTTTTGGGGGATAACAAAAATTGTTGTAATTCTGCAACAGTGGGTCTTACAGGGTTAAGAGGCGCGTCTGGATGACGGATTTCTGCTTTTACATACATCCCATTTGAAAACTGGTACTGTGGTTTATAGCCACAATGTGTGGCCAGTCACATTTTATAAAAGAAATAACAATAAAAACTGACTTCAAACTAACAGGTAATGACAACCTTCCTCGAAAGGTAGTGGAGTCAAAAGTAGAATGTTGGTCTTTGAAATGTAGTAGAGTGAAAGTCATAAGTTTCCAAAAAAAAACAAATACTCAAGTAAAGTACAGATACTCAAAAAATGTACTTAAGTACAGAACTCAAGTAAATGTACATTGTTACTGTCCACCACTGACTCTAAATCGAGTAAAAAATTAACACTACCTTACACTGTGCAGTGCTCATTAAATTTAACACTACAGGCTAAATAACTCTAGAGTGTAAATATTATTCTCTGTAGTGTTGATTTACTCTTCAGTCATGAAGTCATGTCTAATTGGGTTAAATTCCAGTGTTCATTATCACTACATGGAGTTATGGAGGGTCAAATCACTCTGATGAGTGTTGATGCTACACCAGACTGTGTTGAAAATTTACTTTCATGAATTAATTACAATTATAAAACACTAATATCAAATAACACCACACAGTGTCACTGAAACTCAGCGCTATTTGTAAACTTATATCTCAGTGGTGTTAAATTTACACTGAATTTTCTCTTTTGTAGTGTCAAATTACATCTAACAAATTTTGTTTTCAATATTGCTTTTTCAAATGTACCATTTAGTGACCAAAAAAATAATGCAACAACTACTTCCATTATTGCATTATTAAAAACTGTATTGTCAGGCCAAAAATGTCATGGAGAATACAAAATCTATACCTATAAGCACCTATAAGTTGCTGAATTTTGAAACAAAGTACCCTTACTCATTACAAATAGCAATGTTTCCGACTTTTTTGGTTTTATTTTTATACTTGTTTCCAGCCTTTTCCAATAGGCTATGATTATTTTTTCTGATGGTTCTAGGTGGAAAATTGTTATTATTAATGTTAAAATCACATTTACAATTTTATAAAATACATTTACATTTATAAAACTGTTTCTCTTGTTTGTGGCAAGAAATAGAGGAAGGCTAATCACCGGCGTGAGCTGTGGTTGCCATGCGAATACGCACTGTAAAAAAACAAAAAAAAAAAAAGTTATGTATGGAAGACAAAACATGCCTGGACTAAACAGAACGGATAAATCAAGGACACTACAACAAGAACAACGTAAAAAAAAAAAAAAAAAAAGTTACCAGCAGAATATATCAGTTGAAATTCATCTGTGTTTACTAAAAAGCAAAAATAATAGGAAGGAAATAATGGGTGAGAATGAGGAATTGCTGGGAGCTGCAGCAGCATCCACAGATCCGGGGCCACCTGCATGGCTAAAAATGGATCACCAGGCCCAACAGTTTCAACAGCTTTTAACACCAGTTCTACAGCATGTGACGGCAGAGCAATGGGCAACAACTAGAGCAATGCCAACGGTGCCAAGTAATCAAGCTCAGTATCCTGGTGTAGCCCCTTCTTCATCAACATTAGAAGCTCCAGAGCCACCCAGCACCCAAATGGACATACCATTTGCAGCAGAACTGGAGGTAATATGACAGAGGTCACATAATACAGGTCCCCTATTTACCTCAGCCATTCATGACCCAGCTGTGCGATGAAGAGATGAGCGAATGCCTCAGCGTTATGTCCCAGCACGCATGGCTTCACACGAGGTGCATGGAACTCATGGCAGCAGCAGAAATCGACATGATTGCAGCAACCACTAAATGAAGCTTCCAAAGTCAAGCTAGCAACATATGATGGCAAAGAGGACTGGGACTCATTCCTGCTTCCTTTTGAGCGCCAGGCACACAAATATGGGTGGACTGGTGCAGAGCATGTCAGCAAGCTACATGAGTGCCTTCGTGGAGTTGCTATTCGCTATGTCTGCTGTCTTCCTGAACACATCCGTGAAGACTACACCCTCCTTAAAGAACAACTCACACAAAGGTTTGGAATAAAAGATCCCCCTACAACTGTTTGCACGAAGCTGGGAGAGCTGTGTCAGGCTAAAGCATCTGCAGCAGAGTTCGCTGAGGAGGTGCGACGCCTTGTGAGCCTGGCTTATCCTGGAACAGACCTATTACTCCAGGACCAGCTAGCCACTGATGCCTTTTTAAAAGGACTGAGGAACCAGAAGGAAGCCTATGTGGTGATGAATCGTGATCCACAGTCACTGGCTGAGGCACAGAAGCTAGCTGAAGCCCACAAACATAACTTCAAGGCTACACTGGGCCACGATGTTGAGATAAGGACAGGAAGGGCCAGACGGATCTCCTGGGCAGACGAAGAGGGTGACTTACCTGACGAGCTTTTCCCTGCCTCTAGACGTTTACAGAGCCCCAAGTATGTCACTGAGGAACAATTTAAAATGCTGATGGACAGAGTGGAGCAGCTGCATCTGAGGTTGGAGCAACTGCAATCAATGGCCAAGGATGCCGGGGGTGCAGGAGTGGAGCGCTCTGCTCGATATGGCAACAGAACACAGGAACAAGAGTGTGGAAGGAGGCCAGCACTTCACGCACCTTCTCAAAGCTTGAGAAAACAATCACCTAGCCCAAGTCAAGCAAGCAGAACCACATGTTTCCATTGTGAGGAAGCAGGGCATGTCATGAGAGAGTGCTCATGGTCACCTAGCCCAAATCGTCACAGAGACATTCCCACAGGTAGTAAGCCAGGGGGTTCTGGGAGAGGACCACTAAAAGAGGTCCCAGCTTGCAGACTGAAATAACAGTGAATGGCCTACCTGTTCAAGCAATCGTCGACACTGGCGCAGAAGCCACAGCGATATCTGAAGAGGTCTGTAACATGCTCCCACTAGACGCACGGGAACCTCTCAACAAGACCTCCCTCCGGAATGCTGGAGTTGGAAGCACAATGTCCTCCTTGGGGGGATTGGAGGTGACTCTGGAAATTGGGAGCCGAAAACTCAACTGGAAGGTATAACTGCTCCCAAAGTCTTCTTCTAAGACAGAGAAGCCACGCTCCAAATGATGTTTGACCAGTATTTATTAGAAGAAGTTAGACTTTCCTTTAACGGCATTATATTGGCTGAAAACATTACATGATAATTTATATTGGTAGTGAAAGGGAAATTTTAATAGAATGTTAGCAAGAAGGTGTCCGGTTGCGGACCAAGTTATGGTAGTTTTCTGCCCCTCACTTCTTCTCCTCTTCATCATCATCACTTTGAAGAATCATTTCAAGTGTTTTGTTGATTGTGTGTCCTCTGCCTTTCTCCTGTGACGCAGTTACACACACGCTGTCGCTCTGTCAGAAGTAGATCAAACATGGCTGCCTGTCGTCGGCCGATCCGCGTAGCAAACACGATGTAGCTCTAAACGACTACATATCCATGATATAATCCATACGTCCTGAGCACACATCTATCCATGTCATCTAACTGCACAAATATATCAATCTGCACATTATTTACTTGATATACTCTCTTCTATTCTTACTTTGAGTGTCTCAGCAGTCCAGTGTACAGAGTACAGCCACAGATCGCGATCATATAGCGAGTTGTCACAGTGCACAGAGAATTTGGAGACCTGGACCTTTACATGTCACATGACCCACATGGCCACTCTGATTGGTCAACAGACACACAAAGCATCATGGGGATGGTAGTAACAGTGAAGCTAAGGACAACAATGACCATTTTCAGTGTGGAAAATGGATAAATAATCATAAAAACGTTAAGAATCATGAGGGACTTAAAGGGCGAGGACTCCAAAAAATCACTGAGCATCAAAGCATCTGGAAGGGCTACGATCATGTCGGATGCGGCTTTCAAACGGCACAGTCATCAGCTTTCAGGCCTTTTAAAGTAAGTCTCTAGCACACAGCACTGCGGAGCTATAATCCAATTAGTAAACAGAGTGCTGTGGGATTGGATCCGATCCCGTCGACCTGGGGGGGGTAATTCTAATTTAAAAGTTTGGCCTGATGGTGGCGCTAGAGGACAGGTCAAGGTTTCATTATCAAGGGGTTATTTATGTATTCAACAAATAAACAAAATGCCTGACACAAAACCTTAGTCAACAATTTTCTGTAAATCATTTTCTGGAGGCAAATATCCCTAGGGTCAGATTGACCCCAAGGGTAAAATGTGTTAGTAATATTTGAGGATAATAGGAGGGTTAATCTGCGGATGCTCAGGTTTAGGATGAAACAAAATTCTTCTATGGATGTCAGGTTTTGAGCCACAACAAAGGCCAAAATGTAGCGTGCAACACAGCAGGCAGGGCATGTTTTTAGCCTTGCAGTTGTTTATGACTGTTTATGACTTGCAGCCCTAATGGCTGGGTAAAGGGAATGAGGAGTCAGCAGTTGCTGTAAAACAAAGCAGTCAATAAAATGTATCTTATCAAAGTTTTTCAAAAATAGTGAATCAACCATGAGAGGTCCTTAGGCTGAGTAGTATGTGAGACTAGCTGTGAAAGAAGTCCAGCTCCATTGATCACTAACACACAACCCATCACATCATCTCCTCCAGGCAGAGATAATTATGTTTACAATTGTTATGTTGATTATCAGTACAGAATGAAATGTGCCAAAGGTTTGGTGAGCAGTCCAATGTACAGTAAGCGCAGCATTCATGATTTGATTATTTGATTTGATGTATCACTTGGCATTGTAGATGGTATCAGGCTGTGCTGTCATAAATCTACTGAGCCCTCTACCAGACAACACCTCTCCATAGCTCTGTCCTACAGTACCTTTAAGCTGCTTGTAACTCCCAGTTTCACATAAGCAAACAGCAGATACTCAGCAGCTTGACCCAGCCTTATATCTATATTGTGTCTGCAATTAATAGCCAATCTCAACAATCCATCTGGTGAGAGAACTTTTTCATGAATCGTGGCCATGGCCTGACCTATCAAAGCAAAGAACATGGTAGAACATGATTTCAATGCGATGTCTTGTGTGAGTGTCGTGCTGAGTTGGGTCCAAAACACACACACAACACTCTGCTGTTTGTTCCAGCATCCCAGAACTACTCTCCTCTTTAACCTGCACCCACACACTCAACCAGGCCTCCCTTAGTAAGCAACAAAGCACACAGTCTAGTCGACAACCTCACCAGCTAACGCCTGAGTCCCGTTTAGTCTGTTTCAGGGCGGACATTAGCCAGGATCAACCTTAAGTCTATGTTGGGTTAGCATGGCTCACATCTCTGTTCTCCTCCTGGGGATCTGGCTGGGTGGTCGACAGATGCTGTGTGCATTGTTGTTTACCTCAAGGTCCACTGTTCTTTCTATCCAAATACCAGAGTTTCTTTTCTAATACCTAGGAATGTATTTTATATCACACAAATTTCTGTAATTAAAAACATAACTTAAGACCAAAATGGTTAACACTTTATTTCAAGGTGTCTGTAATAAGCATTAGCTAAAAGGTAATAAGGGCCTTACAAGATTCTTATTAATGATTAATATATGTTAATATGACTATGTAAATGTTAATAGTATCATAACAAACACATTTATTATTAGATTATAAGACATTTAAAAGCACAGATAATTTTTTAACAATTTATAGACTGCTTCAGAATGTTAATAAAAGTTGTGTGGGTTTCTTAGAATTGTTTATGAAGATAACACATTTATAGTTGTTAAACCTTAGTGACTGCATGCTACACAGACCATAACTATAGTGCACAGGATGCCTTAGTAGGTCATCTAGTGGAGTGTCTGTTCCGTATACTGTTCCGTATTCCGTTTAAGATTCAGATTTTAGTTACTCTCCATACTGGTTAATGACAAAGATAGATCCATATCACAAACTAGGACATTTAAAAAGAGCCAGAACACTAATCCAAACATTGTCCTACTGGAAGGTGAACCTCCGTCCCAGTCTCAAATCACTGACAGACTGAAACTGGTTTTGCTCAAGAATATCCCTGTATTTAGCACCATCCATCTTTCCCTCAATTCTGACCAGTCTCCCAGTCCCTGCTGCTGAAAAACATGCGCACAGCACGATGCTGCCACCACCATGTGTCACTATGGGGATGGTGTTCTTGGGATGAAAAGATGTGTTCTGTATACTGAGCATAATAAACAGTTAATTAACCTTAATAAGCACTGCTCACATTTTAGATTCTGTACCCCCAAAATGTATAGTTAACTAGTAAAAAGTGCAAAATATAAAGGATTAATTAGCCTTAATAAATGTGATTCACACTTTAGATCCAGTACCCCCAAAATGTCTAGTTAACTGGTAGTAAGTGCATAGTAAAGAAGTAATTAACCATTGTTCACACTTCAGATCCGGTACCCCCCAACTGCATAGTCAACTCGTAATAACTGCATAATAAAGGATTAATTAATCTTATAAAGCATTGTTCACACTTTCTATCCTCTTAACTGTTAATAAGTGCATATTTAACTGCTAACAAATCCATAATTAAGGAACAACCAAAGCTTAGTAAAGGTTTAAGACAGAAATACTAGCTAAGTTAGTTATACTCAATAAATGTGTTTGTAATGCTGTTGTTGTAAACAACTATAAGAAACCCATAAGGCTTTTACTAACATTCTCAGTCTTTAACCTGTTAATAAGTTTCTTATAAGCACTTTTTACTGTCTTATAATCTAACAATAAACATGGTTATTATGTTATTAACACTTAAATAGTTATCAACGCATATTAATGTTGGTAAGCATCTTATAAGGGCCTTATTACCTATTAACTAACACTTCATACAGACAGCTTAATATGAAGTG
Source organism: Lutjanus erythropterus (assembly GCF_056507025.1). Taxonomy (NCBI): domain Eukaryota; kingdom Metazoa; phylum Chordata; class Actinopteri; order Lutjaniformes; family Lutjanidae; genus Lutjanus; species Lutjanus erythropterus. The sequence goes on along the minus strand of NC_139334.1, from coordinate 35,883,983 downwards.
TTACTACAAAGAAAATCCTATCTGGTTTCCTTTTTGCTTCCATTGAGTTCACTTCGAAGTGTTTGTTCTCAGTGGCTGCTGTGAGACACTCGAGAACGTCTCCAGGTGAATCGCTCCTGTTACAGGCTTGATTTACCAGAATAAAAAGGACATGTTGGATCTTTGATTTTGGGGAGATAGAAGTAAATCATAAGTTGCTCCTAGCATGAATCTTAATGCTGCCTGCCTCTATGCCCCACACTTCCCTCCAGCTAAGACACTTCTTTTCTACACTTTCCCAACTTATCCACCGGCCCTGTATTGCCTGAGAGACTGCTCTTGCACATATAGCAGCCTCTTCTTGCCACTTAATCTCCTCTACAACCAGCTTCCTCCTGCCCACTACTGTTGCCATGAGCATCATTTTTACACTTAACACCCTGAAAAATTCCCACAATGGAATGAAGAGTAGTCTTCAAGACACTGTAGGCTACTAAGTGTATTACTTTATGTATATCACGTGACAAGTGAAGTAAGTCTAGCGATTCATGTATGCAATTTAAAACTTTACATATTGTTGAGTTTTGGTTTAAGATTCAGATTTTAGTTACTCTCCACAACAACATGCTGGTTAATGACAAAGATAGATCCATATCACAAACTAGGACATTTAAAAAGAGCCAGGACATTAATCCAAATAGTTATAAGTTTAAGCATAGATGGGTGGTTAAAAAAGTATTGTTTTACAGGTCCTTATTTCTATTGTCAGCAATGATTGTACTTTTAAATTCAAATAAAACACCCCCCTCCCCCCAAAAATGTCATCAGACAAAGTACAAAACCTTTTATCTATTTCCAGACCTTTGTGTCTCCCTGTTATCTTTTGGATTCTGCCATTGCAAACTCAAATACCCTGAGCATACCTCCTGTGTTCACAGAGTAGACACTTTTCAAACCTAAAAGTCTTGAATTCACAATATAGATCAAATGATGTGACACACTCAGGAGCCCTTCGTACCATTTCTGCAGGAACTGATCTTTTAACCTCTGCTCAATGGCGAGCTTAAGCGAACTGATTTTATCATACCTCTGATCCTGCCAAAGGTATGAAAAGCCACATTCATCTATTATTCTCTAGACAAATGTGATCCATGGTGATACATTTATTCCAGTCACATACAAATTAAGATTGTGCAGGAAAAAGGGAGTTTTAGTTACTGAAAATGTGAAAAGCATGAGAGCTATGTAGTACTGAATCGTGGAGTTAGACCATTAAACTGCTGTTCAAGATTGTAGCGACTGACATCAGAATTGCATCACTGCCCACCAGTAAGAGAGTTCATTTCACACATTTAACACCCACAACCATCCAACAATCCAATCACAACTTTCCAAATCAATCACGCAATCTGAACCCAACATCCAGAAAAACTAGCAGTAAATGTCAGAGCCACCAGTGTGCTTGTTGGTCAGTGGAGGAGAGAAATGCCGGCTTTACCTCAGCATCAGATTGCGTTGCAACGTCCGTATTGTTGCAGCCGCTCATGTACAAGCAGGAATAAACTGGTGGACTGTGCATTTCCCAGTATGAGTTTCCCAGGGGTTGCTGGTGTTAGCAAAGCCATGGCCACCACTGCCGACCTGGCTGACTTCTGACTGACTGATCTATGGAACTGATGCTCGGTGTATATATTGTACATAGTAACACCGTTGGGATTGCTGTTGAACTGCAAATAATGATTTCCTGATTTGGTTTGGTTTTTGGAGGATCTGTGGTGAAGCCCAGAGCAGGCTTTTTGAGTTGTGTATGATATTGGAATTGTGAACTGGATTGGACTGAACTGTGTTGGGCTTGTGGGAAAACCGAAATGGATATTTTACCTGAGTGGATTGAACTCTGAACTGAGACTGTGTTATCTGCTTGGTTGTGCGTTGCTGTTTTTCAGGTCTGCTGAAGCCTGGGAATAATGTTAATAGATGTTTGGTTTATGTATTGTGTCAAATTTCATCTGGTGTCAAGAAATGCCAGGAATTCATATTACAACAGATGGGTGAGGCATATGTTAGGGAAGACCTTGCAATTAGGAATGCACACAGGCACACAAGCATGTAATGTACAATTTGGTATTCAAGCACACTGTACATGAAGCTGTCAGCATACAGGCAGAAAAAAAGAACTCTGAGTTGATTTCCAGTTCATGGGGATATTGACACTGACTTTATATATCAGTGGACAGGGCCAGCGTGTCCACAACCACTGGTTTGTGGACAACTGTTCTTGAGTTTGGCATTACAGGGGTTACCATCGTATCTGTGTGGAACCAGAGCATACGCAGTACCACCAAGAGCGTGAAGCTGATGAGGGACTGGCAGTTCATCGCAGGGCTGACACACACATACAAACAACCATTCACACTCATTCACTATGGACAATTTAGAATGACCAATTAACCTATTTAATACATGTCTTTGGACTGTGGGAGGAAGCCAGAGCGCCTGGAGAGAACCCACACGGACATGAGGAGAACATGCAAACTCTGCACAGAAAGGCTCTGCCCCAGCTACAAACTCCCCAGCCTCCCAGTCTGCTGGGGGATTTGAACTCAGGATCCTTGTGTTGTGAGGCAGCAATGCTAACCACTGCACCGCCCTGTCACTAAAACTATATATCTGAAAACATTTTAAACAAGAAATATGCAATGTGGTAACATAATCTTGGTCCATATTTGTTTAAAACTGGCAGTTTCCTGAGCTCTGTGGGTTGCACTGGACAGGCCCTAAAGCATACCTCGTTTTATGGTCTATTTTACTCCAAATGGGACCATAATTTACTAAATTAACATCATGCTGTGTTGAAGAAGACTTGAAACATGATTGGGACCATAAACCCATTAGGAAACTGAGTTCTTAAATCATAAATCATTTTTATACAAGACTTCCTTTTAAAGGCTGTGGAGTTGCCCCCTGCTGGCCATCGGAAATAATTCAAGTTTAGGGCACTTCTCCATTGGCTTCACTTTTCACACCCAAGTTCTGTCCACTTCTTTTTCTACTGTGTATGAAAATTGCTCGTATTAGATGAATCCCAGAACCATGTTAGTAATTGGATAAGGGCGCTTTGTTACATAGGTGAACAGCTCTTCTTTTCAGCCATGCTAGCGGCAGGTCGGTCAACCACTTTGGCCCTGATTGAAATATCTCAACACCTATTGGTTTGCTGGAGGCCAGATTTTATATTTTGCATGGTTCTTTTAAATTTGCTGTAGATTACATTTGTAAGCAGGCCTCTTGCGCAATGTTTGCTCCATTGAGTAACAAAAGTAAGTTTCATCTACCAATATATGTCAAACTAGAGCTCTGTAGAGACTTGTGACACCAATTATGCTGTATGCATGCAATGTGTTTGTGGTTTGAGAAGATTTTTGAGAAGTTACACCTGAAATTTTTTGAGTACACTTCAAAAGTTAAAAGGTCTACTTGTAATAATATGATCTACAGAGATCTAGGAGATATTCACCATGTATAAGCATTAAAAAGAGAATTTAAGTCAGGCAACTCACATTATAAAATAAGCTCCGACTACATCACTGAGCAAATATCTTAAACCACCTGTGGGAGCATGCTGGGGTGTTGGTGCAAAGAAACAAAACTCAGCTGGACAACATATAGCTGGTTATTTAAAGATTGTGTAAAGCAACAATAAAAATGTTTGAGTTTGTCGCACCAAAAAAATGTGTTATTAAACACCCAGTCAAATTTGAATGATTAAAAAAAATGCTCAATATATTAAATGAGGTCTCAAAGTCATGAAAAAATAAGCAGTTTTCTCTGATTTGGACTGAGAGAGTTGCTTAAGGTAAATGTTGGTTCTTGGGGCTTACATAGTGTTAGGGGACCATAGCTCCGGCACATCACCTAGCAATGTTTTGTCGGCGTTGAGCCTCAACAGGTTCAATTTTTCAGGCATGATTAAAGCACTAGTTTCAGGTCCACCCAAAAAAATCCGAACACAGAATGTGAACAACAGTTTAACAGTCCACACACTCCACAATTCAGTACACAGTTCTCAGTCTTTTCACATGTTTTCAGCAACTATTTTTAACTGTTTTTTAGAAGAAACACCCCCTTTTTTCCCAGACTTTAAAAAGCTTGACCTAGCAGTGAAAAAAAGGTTTGGCAAGTTGCATTTTTCTTCATCCACGTCCACTTGGCTTACATTAATCTGCAAAAAAGTTTGGTTTGGAGCGTTTCATCAAGTTTTTCTTTTGAGCATATGAAGTCTTTAAATTGCAAATAATGTTCAGATTCCTTTGTTCATTTTTATCAGCCTTCAGAGAGCAGGAAAAACTGATGCAAAGAACATCATCAGAGAGCCAGAACCATCTTCTGGTAGCAAAGCGCTAAAATCAAAATATTTCTCACAGCTCTAAATGACATCTGTAGCAGAGGTGGCTTAGAATCACATTACTGTAATGTGGTTTGTGCCTGCATGAGATACATAAGGGAGCTTACAAAATAGAACAAAATTCTCACTCTAATGAGATAATGTGTGAGAACCCTCTCTCATGATCTTGCAGCAGTGCAGTGTGATAGATTCTATGCACCGTTTTAGAGCTTTTGTCATATTTTTAAAGGCTTTTTTCTTTTCCCAAATGGGCCTCTGTCAGCTTTAAAAAGCCTCGAAACCACAGAAGAGGCTAACAGTGCGCTAATGCAGCACTCTGCACACTAACACACAGAGTGCTGTGGTTGGTGGGTTCCATCTGTGTTTTCATTTTGGTCTGATTTTAAAATGTTTTTGACAGCAACACAGCAAACAGCCATTTTCATCTTGAAAAGTGAACATAAACCTGCTTTTTATAACTGTCTAAAAGGTAATGAATTTCTTTTTCAGGGTCAGCGCATGAGTGAATCATATCCTAGCATGCAGTGGGTAGCAGTCAGGGAAATTTACTATGTAGGTTATAATAAAGTTTGGATTAAATATAAATAGGTATCCAAGAATGCATATAGACTAGGCCTCAGTGATTATAGCTGAAAAACCTATCATGATAGTAAAGTTTCATATCAATAATTATTGACCAGGTTATGACATGTTGTGGACTCCAAAGGGTGGAAGTGGCTGAGGTGATAAAATGAGTAAATATCACAATGTTTTTGACCAAATACCTCGATATGCTGACACTGTTTTAGAGATGACTATTGGTGCTTTTACAAAATATTAACCCAATGAGATTTTTTGATAAATAATCATTAGAAATTAACAGCTAGAACAGTCTGGTAAGTTCAGAAAATTACATCATTTTACTGTAATGCAGCCTTTAAAAGCAAGAAGAGACAACACTTCACTAAATCACGATATCTCATGTCTGATACAATTTAATATCAATATATTGCCCAGCCCTAATAACGACATTAAGGATTTGATCTGGAACATGTTTATTTTTTATTGGATGTCACCATTTGTTCTTACATATTTGTCCGTACAAATGTATTAGAACCAAAATGCATTTTTTTAAATAAAATGTTAAGACATTTTAATGTATTTTCATAAAGCTTTGTGTAAATACTGAAACATGATGGAATACATGATGGAAAATGTAGACAGTAACCTTAAATGCTAACTGTGTTCATAAACAAAAGAAACTATGAAAATTTTCTAATCTGTAAATCATCTCTATTTTTAGTGTTAAAATAATGTTTCTAATAATGTTAACCACGTGTTTAATGTCACATAACTTGCATCAGGGTGTGAATTACACAGTGGCATGCATGGAAGTGTACGTGAGGGTGGATGACTGTGAGAAGCATGTTACTGTTACTATTACAGATAGTTTAAGAGTCAGATTTACTCTCCAAAAACATGTATTGGAGGTGCAGAATAAAAAGCTCTAGTCCTCATTTGATGCTCCAAATTTGAAACAAGTTCGAAGTGGAGCGTTTGGCAGTTTGACACTGGTAAAGATGCTTTCAGTTCGTGTTCTGCCATATAGACCAATCGATGTATTTAAAAATGCGAGTGTCAGATGTCTTTAGTGTGCTTTGGCCTTAAATATCAACTTCATAATCTGATCTTTGTGATTGTAAACTAATGTGGAGAGTACTGAAATCAACACGTTTGTTTTTACATGTGAGGACTTCATAAAGTATCATAGGCACAGAGAAACAGCTGTTTTGCTGTGTGCATCTCTCATCTGTCCATCAGCTCTGTTCCGTGTCAGAACCACGGACAGTGCAGCAGTCAGGGTGACACACACAACAGCGCACATGGCGTGGTGTTAATTAGTGAAGATACATGTTTATTATAATATATAATAATATATTGTGCAAATAAACACACAACATTGGTATATTTTCAATATTATTTATTTCAGGATGGTCATGTTTTAGATCTTCACTGTAGATCTTTAGCTTGGAGCCACGTTCATGTGCACATGCACACTGTCTGGGCTGGGTGTGTGTGGTGTGAAGGTGTACAAATGGCGTGTCCGGGCTTTAGGAGACTTGGATTACACCAGATGAGCAGTATGGAGGCATTTTATGCTTTTTTTTACAGTTGTTTTTTTCACGTTTGAAAACCACACTGCTGGTGTTTTGTGGACTAACAAAATAAACCTGACTCTCAGTTGGCATGAGAGTGAGTAGATAATGACTGAATTTTCATTTTTAGGTGAACTATCCCTTTAATATTCTATGTGCAAGCACTTACAAGCATCTTGCTGCTGATGTTATCTGCAAAGGTGAAGGCACCCTCCTGCATTGACGCTTCGTCGATCAGCCCACAATGTCTCTTGAGAGCTCATCACTGTTTTCCTGTGAAACTCCAGCAGTGTTTTGCAGACTAACAAAATAAACCTGACCCTCAGTTGACATGAGGGTGAGTAGATAATGACTTTCATTTTTGGGTGAACTATCCCTTTAATCTATACCATTGTCACAGTGTAGTGTTGTAAGTAAAAAGTGCTTCAGTTGTTCTCTAAATTACAGTTTTTCAACTTTTACCTTTTAGCGTTTTCAGTTCAACAAAAAGAATTGTAGAATAAAGACGTGAGCTTGTTACGCAGGAGTCTAAGCATTCCTACCTCATGTTAGAGCTTTCTTGCAACCATAAAAATCTTCAGTGAGTAGATCTCACTTTCCACACAAACCTCCTGGAACACCTCCAAAGAGGAAAAATGACACATCATCACCAAAGCCAGTATCCCTGATATAAAAGGACCAGTGTGGACCATTTAGTGGTGATTTAGTGGTGAGCTTGCAGATTGCAACCAACTCATTTCACTCTACCAGGCACCAAGCATAAAAGAGAGACTATAGGTAAATATTACACACTGGATCTTTAAGTGTCCAGTTCTCCCTTCCCTCTAAAAGGCTGAATATATGGACTATGGCAGTATATGTGGTCATGTTCCACATGAACTGATCCACTCTCTCTCCAGCAAGAGCACAGAGTCAGAGTTAATTTAGGTTTCTGCTCAGGGGTCATAAAAAACCAAATCAAAATTTCCAGCAAAATCCCTCCAGGTCAATGAACTGGTGGAGGTGCACTGACTTTTGCAGATATTCAGCCAAACTTTCTCAGGTATTTACATCCTCAGTTCTTTTTTTCCCAGTGCTGCCTTATATAATCTGCTGAGTTAAGAGTTTTGTTTCATGAAGTGATGCCCTCGTATTACTTGCTAAAACTCACTTTGTTAGTTCAACCTTTAAGGGCATCTTTAATTACGTGAGTCATTTTCAAGGAGTTTTCAGCACTGGTACCTTTAATCTCAGACCTACCGATAAAAATCCTTCATCATCCAATCATTTCAGACGACTGGCACAGATTCTGAAAGCTATTGAATTCCCAGTTAGATATGATTCTTTAGAGTAGCAGTAATCCCGCCTTGGGTCCATTGCCTACATCTTTGATCGTACAATCCTGGTATGAAATGTGGATCATGTGCTGGTCGACTCATATTTTCACCTCTCTGAAGCTGAAATCATTTAAGAACCTCCAGCCATACCTTGAAAAGCATAGTGATCCTGTGACTGAAATATTTATTCACCTTATCGAGACAACCTTGCACGCTGTATCATGTATGAGTGTACACAAAATTCCATACCATTCCACTTGGCTTCATGAGTTGAGTTACACCAGTAAGCTAGTGAAGGAGAAATACGTAATATATTGACTCTACTAAATCATAAATGACCATGATATGTCATCAGAGATAAAGGAAACATGCTGAGGTGAAATACTGGCTTCTCCAACAACAACGCAACAAAGAACATGTTTTATTTGAAATTTTCATTCTGGTCTGGAACATCTGCTTTTCTTAAGATTAATTTAAAACTGGGGTAAAGTTAAAATTAATGCTGCATGGTGAGTAAGTGTCTGTCTGAGTCATAAGAAATCATTACTAATGTTTTAGAAGTAATAATATTTATAACTATTAAATTGAGCAATAAGTCAGCAGAGTGGGGCAGGCAGAGACCCACAAAAACATTATGTAACGAGGTAGAAATATATTTATATAAATTTACGGTGCAGGCATGGGTAAAAATGAACCAATTTAAGGTGGGCTGAGAACTATAGCATATAGTAAAATATATATTTTTTGTTTCCCTGGAGAAATAAGTAATAAAAATTATTGTGCAGTATTTTTAACATTTAAATCTACTTATACAGTAATATCAAGCCTGGTCAGTCAGCAAGATTTTACTGTAAAAGGCTTCAACACAACCTTTGACCCCACATCCTGTCACTGTTTGATCAGCAGCTATGAAGGCTTAGCTGACAACTAAAATGGATGACATAAAGGCAAAAGTAGCCAGTGGAAGATACTAAATTGGGAACAATATATCGTCAAAGGCCAGGTCAGATGTTTGGGAGGATTTTGGTGAACTCAAAGACTGTGACAGTTGTCAGTGGCTTTGCTGCTTATAAAAAGTTTCAAAAAGTATTAGATTTTAATAGCCTCATCATCAACATGGAAACACACTGACAGCTGTAGTAGTAGAGGCGCTGTGCCAGTTGAGAGTGACTGTATGTGTGTTTAATCATGGGTGCATGTTGGGTTGGAGGGTTTATATAAACTGTTTCGAGTGGGTGTGGATTTGACTAATAATTGCGGGTGAGGGCAAGTTTGGACCTGTACAGGACTCTGGAAGGCAGTAAGGCAGGCAGTCACGAAACTCCAGCTCCAGGGTGTGTATTTTCAGAGCAGTGGGCTTTTGTTTTCAGGATAACAGACTTAACTTTACACCGTCAGACAACTGTGTCAGTAATAATCAGCTGATGATCTTAAATTGTAGGACTCAAACCACCTGAGCTTCAAGTCGAAGGAGGAGGTGTTGGGGGCAACAACTCGCTTCAACCATAGACTATATAAGCCTGACACACGAAATACCTTCCAGAAAATGTACTTTTTTTTTTAACTGTTAATTGTACCTTTTGACAAAAAAAAACAAACAAAAAAAAATATTATATTTTACCTGTATTATATTTGAAATGTCGGCATTAATGAAAATTCATTGATCACAATCATTTTGATTTTAGAAACAGTAACAAGTATTGTTCATTGCTCTTGGTAAATTTGGCACATTTCAATTGATTTGAATCTTATGAATCTTATTCTTATAGTAAGTAGTAGTTAAAATTAAATTAATTTCACTGCCAGAATTGTGTGACTCACTACATCAAGGCAGCCATGTTGGATTTTGAACTTGGAGGCAGACTGCTGTCTGCAGTGCTCTGATAATCCACCAGAGGGCAGGCCACATGTCTCACATTAATACAACAGGCTTTTCAGGAAAGTATTGATCATACTGTCTATGTTTACATGCACACTAATTTCCCACTATTATTCAGAATCTGGCAATATTCTGAATTTGATATAGGTTGTAAACAGCATATTCCTGTTGGATATTTTGAATTATTCTGATTATTTAAGACATGTGAGATATACTGGTGTTATCACGGTTGTAGGAGCATTCTTTTGACATGTAAACAGCAAATTCAGAATATGATTCTCAGTTGGGGTTTTGCTGCAATTTATGACACATACAGTTGTTTATTTACAGTCAGCTCTGTGCTGTAAACAAACCAACCAGCCAACAGTTTGCGAGGCTGGAGTAGAGCTGCATGCACAAAAGAAAATCACAGAGTTTTGATCAAAGGGAGAAACAAACTTACTTTTACATTACTTTAAACATTTGATATCAACTTTTGGATATGCACAAATATCACAATGCTGAAAAGAAGCGTCCATAATTGCAGTAAGCACAGCTGCTTGTAAACAGGAATATTAGAGGGATATTCATATTCATTAGCCATGTAAACAGCTTAGTAGTAATATTGTCTTTTTCAGAATAACACCAAAAATTGCTACATTGTGTGCATGAAAATGTAGTCACTGATGTTGTAGAGGTCTCAGAAGCTTGTTCATCAAATATTACACAAAGTTAAATAGAGCTTCATTTGTTTGAGCCATAGTTTTGCATTTGCATTGAAAAGTGTATTCCAGATCTGTGGACCTCAAACTGGAAAAGAGGACTCACCAAACATTTAGCTGGTTTGCATACATTTTATAAATCCTCTGCCAAACCCAAATCTGTGCATTACTTTAGATAAGAATTTCTATCCAACACAATCAGATGCATCTCATCTGAGAAGGTCTGAACATATTTTCTTCATTAATGTGATTGATCATGTGGAAGGCTTCCTGTATGTTATCACAGATTTGTTTGTTTTATATAAAATCTGTTTTGTCCTCATATATCAAGTAGGGCATCACTGTTTCCATCCTCCAAGCCAAAACTGATGCATATAATTTATGATTCGTGCTGAATATACTTAATTTGCCTATATTCTTTACATTCCATCTTATCGTTATCCCCCTCTCGTATCAGCGAAATTAAACTTTCCTCAGAAATGAGGGAGAGTCCCCTCTCTTTTTTTAATCACACCTTCAGGGTGTGATTAAAACAGTCTTTGAGTAATGGATGCAGTGATTCCCTCATCTGCTTGCACCATTCTGGTTCATACCCACAGGTACCTGAGACTTACATGCATTAAGAGCTGAAATTACTTGATCAATTTCCTCAACTGATATTCAAGAAATAAGATTGCTTGTACATGCAACCAGCATGCACATTTTTTGTTGAAGACAGGCTGGGATTTAGGAGTAATGGAGTTTTTCTTCCTCATACTTTGTCTGTCATTCTATTCATAATTTTAATCATTTTATTTATCCATAGTCACATGGTCAAGACTAGACTTATCTTTATTCCTTCTGAATCTACACCTCTGTAGTCGTCTCTGACTCAGAGACCTGTTGTATTATGGGAATAGAACTGGGTGTGAGCTGCTGGGAATATCATACGCTGCGAGTACACAAAAATCTCCCAACCCTTAGTCAGTTACAGTTTTCACCCTACAAGGCTGAAACTTGGCATCAATCAGCTGAAAGGGGGCAACTACTGCAAAACGGCGCACAACTTCCAAACAGATTCACAGACTCGCACAAGATGTTGTAAAAAAAGTTGGTCATGAGCCAAAGGACAGCTGATTAACAGCAGGAGCTCAGTCTATAGTGACCTGACCAGTGACCGGAGGGTCGCTGGTTAACGTCCAGCTCAGAACAAAAAGTATGGAGTTGACTGGTAGCTGGAGAGGAGTCAGTTTCACCTCCTGGGTACTGTCGAGGTGCCCTGAGCAAGGCACTGAACCCCCAACTTCTTGAGAAGCCTATGTGCATAAAATAATTAACAATGGAGAGAAAAAAATAATGATTTCCTACAAGGGGGACTAATAAAGGACGTTCTTCTTCTGATCTTGACACAGCATAGCCGAGCACACAACTGACTGACACGAGACACCCTGACAGCCTCAACAGCAACATATTAGAGGTTCTCTGAAAAAATCTTGTCAGTTGTAACTGTCTCTAAAATGTCTTGTAAAAACTTAAAAAGTCCATTATTCATTAATCACATTACAAAACATTCATTCACAGATAGGAATACAGAAAAATATCAGTGTTTCCTTTGTTAGTGTAGTTCAATACCTGTTTGTGTCAGATAAGGTCTTCTTCCATGGGTGGTGCTGGTAAAGTTGTGTAGTTTAGAAAATGTAATTTTACCCCGTGCAACCTGAAAAAAAAAAAAAAAAACACCTTTGACATCATGGTTAAAAATAACGACTCAACTTGCATGTTGCTTATTAAAGGGTTACCCCCCAATAACCACCAGGTATATTTCATACTGAGTTTTTCACTCTTTTTACCACGTCATCTGATGCAGATGGATTTATACTAAAGTTACTGACAGTACAGTGTCTCATACACACGTTCAAAGGTATGTCTGTATGAAGGACATGGCAAATGTCAGTGTTTAACAACCTGGAAATGAGAACAGGCTTTCTGGGGATGGAATAGGAGAAATGATTTACAGTTCTGTCCTGTAACAAAAAAAGTTGAGAAAACTCAAAATTTCAAGGCAGTTGTCTTCACTAGATTTTTGACTTTTGAATCAAACTCAAACTCTCAAAACTTTGAGAAAGTAATGTAACTAAACAATGTTTTGCCGACCTATAATCTTTTGCTGAGATAATTTAACTTTCTTCTTTAGGTAAAACTGAATCTTGTGAGTTTTAAAACCACCCAAAAATCTCTAGTATTTTTAAAAATTGTTCACAGCCATATAAAGACTTTAAGTCAGAACAAGTCATGTTTATACATTCTGCAATAGTCTGAAATATAAACTATACGTTTCAGGATTAATTCATTGATGTTTCGTTGATGAGCCCACAATTTCTCTGTTGTCCTGACCTGTTACTTTGGTGCCCAGCAGGGGTCTTGCCTGGCTGCTTCTCTTTGCTGCTTCTGATTCGATGCTTGCAAGTTCTGACCTGTGATTCCCAGGTCTCTGAACAAACTGGTGGTAGATGTTGCCACAAAACCTCTACATCCCACCTCCACAGGGCGGATTTCAGTGTTCCGGCCACAATGTTGTGCTCCAGCAGCTGGCTTGGCACCGTGTAGATGTGTTCACTTATAAGCCGTGCAATCCCCCCATAGCACAGTGAGCTCCATGATGAGAGAAGGGGACCAGAGCACCAAATTAGGCCTTAGGGTGGTGGTGGCAATCTCAGGGAAAGTCTTGCTCCAGTGGTGTGGAGCCACTCCTGGTTGCCCTAGTCCCCTCACGAAGGTAGTTCTCATAGTGGGTAGGGAGTGACCAGTGGCAGGGAGTTGGTGCTGTTCGTTTTTCTTCCGGGGAGGAGGCAAGGCACTTTAGGACTTGTTTGTGACACCACATGGTCACCACTTTGGTGACGTCCTTTTAGTTTCATTCCACTAAATTTCTGCATGATGTTCCACAGTGTGTGGTGGTCATTTCAAGCAAGTTTCCATTCTCTGCCAGTTGTTTTTTTCACTGGTGTGAGCCAGAGCTGCTTTGTAGGGAATCAACAGAGCTGCAAAGCATCAAATGATGTCAGATAAATCCTCACAAAAATACTTATGCTTTCCTGTCAGCCATGTCTGTGGAAACTGAACTCTCTCAAAGGGTCTTAATTGGTTCAAAAGAACACGCACTGTGCCTGAACACCCCTGCAATACCTGGGTACGATCACAAATATGTCCGACAAACTTTCAAATGCCAATGATTTATTTATTTTCGTTTCATACACAGTTTTACTGACAAAAGTGGTAATTGTGTCCAACTGGCACATCGTATGAATATAATTCTGCTGAGCAGCGGTCCATTTAAATATTAACTCAACTCCAGGGGATAAACTGTGTTTTACAAACTGAAGGGCAACGTTTGGAGGGTTGTAAAGTTGATTTATTCATTTTAACAAGATTATAACAGCACTGCTCACTGAAGTGATATCAACAAGCAAGTCTGTCTCCTCTCTGTGTGTCACTGCTGCACACTGATGCCTCTGATCTTACAGCTGTAACTTCAACAAAACACTGATTCTAGTAGTTTAGAATAAGAAATGTCTGTGACAGCTTTTAAATGATAACTCTGGTTCATTACAACTTGGGTTTTATGTTTTTGGGTGCCAATCATTTCCATCTATAATGGATTAATGGAATTATTATTGTTTAACAAATTACCACATCTTATAAATAATGATAACGGGTAGAGACAGGGCGACAAGGAGACCTCTTGTACAGTAATGACTCAGTGCTTATCCCTGACAGGCACTTTTTAATGGACTAAATGAACTGAAAAAAGTGCACATAATCATAGCAGTTTGAACAGATTTTGACCTGTTAATCAGGGAAATCATGCACACTGACGTGCAAGCATGTTGGTAAATGATTTTCACAAATATGCATGGCTGACCAGATTTCACAAGTAGTAGTTCAGCTATTAAAATCATGCTAAAATCACACACTCGCTATAGATCCCATTGGTTGATTTGTTTGCTTTCACACCACAAATGAAATGTGCCAGTGTCCGCTTGGAACTGGACTGAGACCATCCTTTTCAAGTGGTCTTCAGGCATTTTCACACCTGCTTTATTTGGTCTGGTTAAAGTGAACCATGGTCTGTTTGTGAAAGCTGTCAACTGAACTCTGGTGTAGACCAAAGAACTGGACCGAGTCCAACTGAAAAGGTGGATTTCGGTGCAGTTCCAAACAAACTCTGGTGCGGTGAATTTGTGGTGTGAAAGCAAACGAACCAACCACAGGATTTTATGATAGCGGATGTGATTTTAGCATGATTTCAAAAGCTAAACTGCCAAAAAAATTGTCTTCTGGTCACTAAATCTGCTCAGGAGATGATCATATAATCGGTAAGACATGTATAGTCTATATTTATGAAATACAGTAACAGGTAAGTACTTCAGAGTATCCTACTCTGTGTGCTTTGTCAGATTAAAAATTGTGTGACTGCGATCCCACAGTAACACAACTGTATGTTACACACATAAAAAAGTCGGGTGAAGGGTGGATGTGCTCCCTCCTCCCTCATTCCCTCTTTATGAACAAGGGAAAACAAAAAATCTGCCTTCTTCTTAATATTTTCTTCTCCGCCCACACTTCTTTCATTCATTCATTCATTATCTTCCGCTTATCCGGGGCCGGGTCGCGGGGGCAGCAGTCTGAGCAGGGACACCCAGACTTCCCTCTCCCTGGACACTTCTTCCAGGTGTTCCGGAGGGACCCCAAGGCGTTCCCAGGCCAGCCGAGCGACGTAGTCACTCCAGCGTGTCCTGGGTCTTCCCCGGGGCCTCCTCCCAGTGGGGCATGCCCGGAACACCTCCCTAGGCAGGCGCCCAGGAGGCATCCGATATAGATGTCCAAGCCACCTCAGCTGACTCCTCTCGACGTGGAGGAGCAGCGGCTCTACTCCGAGCTCCTCCCGGGTGACAGAGCTCCTCACCCTATCTCTAAGGGAGCGCCCCGCCACCCTGCGGAGGAAACTCATTTCAGCCGCTTGTATCCGAGATCTTGTTCTTTCGGTCATGACCCAGAGTTCATGACCATAGGTGAGGGTAGGAACGTAGATTGACCGGAAAATCGAGAGCTTCGCCTTTCGGCTCAGCTCCTTCTTCCCCACGACAGACCGGCGCAACGACCGCATTACTGCTGCCGCCGCACCAATCCGTCTGTCGATCTCGCGTTCCATCCTCCCCTCACTCGTAAACAAAACCCCAAGATACTTAAACTCCTCCACTTGGGGCAGGGACTCTTCTCCGACCCGGAGGGAACAAGCCATCTTTTTCCGGTCGAGAACCATGGCCTCAGACTTGGAGGTGCTGATTCTCATCCCAGCTGCTTCACACTCGGCTGCAAACCGCCCCAGTACAAGCTGAAGGTCCTGGTTCGAAGGAGCCAACAGGACAACATCATCTGCAAAAAGCAGAGATGAGATCCTGTGGTCCCCGAATCGGACTCCCTCTGGCCCCTGGCTGCGCCTAGAAATTCTGTCCATAAAAATAATGAACAGAACCGGTGACAGAGGACAGCCCTGCCTGAGTCCAACATGCACCGGGAACAGGTCTGACTTACTGCCGGCAATGCGAACCAAGCTCCTGCTCCGATCATACAGAGACCGTACGGCCCTTAGCAGAGGGCCCCGAACTCCATACTCCTGAAGCACCTCCCACAGAATGCCACGAGGGACACAGTCAAATGCCTTCTCCAAGTCCACAAAGCACATGTGGACTGGTTGGGCAAACTCCCATGAGCCCTCAAGCACCCTGCGGAGGGTGTAGAGCTGGTCCAGTGTTCCACGACCAGGACGAAAACCGCATTGTTCCTCTTGGATCCGAGGTTCGACTATCGGCCGAATTCTCCTCTCCAGTACCCTGGAATAGACTTTACCAGGGAGGCTGAGGAGTGTGATCCCCCTGTAGTTGGAGCACACCCTCCGGTCCCCCTTTTTAAATAGAGGGACCACCACCCCGGTCTGCCAGTCCAGAGGCACTGTCCCCAACTGCCACGCGATGTTGCAGAGGCGTGTCAGCCAAGACAGCCCTACAACATCCAAAGACTTGAGGTACTCAGGGCGGATCTCATCCACTCCCGGTGCCTTGCCACTGGGGAGCTTCCGAACTACCTCAGTGACTTCAGCTTGGGTGATGAATGAGTCAGCCTCTGGGTCCCCAGCCTCTGCTTCCTCTACGGAAGATGTGTCAGTGGGATTGAGGAGGTCCTCGAAGTATTCCTTCCACCGTCCAACAATATCCCCAGTCGAAGTCAACAGCTCCCCACCACCACTGTAAACAGTGTTGGCAGGGTACTGCTTCCCCCTCCTGAGGCGCCGGATGGTTTGCCAGAATCTCCTCGAGGCCGACCGGTAGTCCTCCTCCATGGCCTCCCCGAACCTTTCCCATGTCCGAGTTTTTGCTTCCACAACCACCCGGGCCGCAGCACGCTTGGCCTGCCGGTACCCGTCGGCTGCCTCAGGAGTCCCACGAGCCAGCCAAGCTCGATAAGACTCCTTCTTCAGCCTGACGGCATCCCTTACCTCCGGTGTCCACCACCGGGTTCGGGGATTGCCGCCGCGACAGGCACCGGAGACCTTACGGCCACAGCTCCGAATGGCTGCATCCACAATGGAGGCAGAGAACATGGTCCATTCGGACTCGATGTCTCCAGCCTCCCTCGGGATCTGGTCAAAGCTCTCCCGGAGGTGAGAGTTGAAGACCCCTCTGACAGATGGTTCCACCAGACGTTCCCAACAGACCCTCACAGTACGTTTGGGCCTGCCAAGTCTGTCCAGCTTCCTCCCCTGCCAGCGGATCCAACTCACCACCAGGTGGTGATCAGTTGACAGCTCAGCCCCTCTCTTCACCCGAGTGTCCAAGACACACGGCCGGAGGTCAGTTGACACGACCACAAAGTCGATCATTGACCTCCGACCTAGGGCGTCCCCATGCCACGTGTACTGATGGGCACCTTTATGCTTGAACATGGTGTTCGTTATGGACAGACTGTGACTAGCACAGAAGTCCAATAACAGAACACCACTCGCGTTCAGATCGGGGGGGCCGTTCCTCCCAATCACGCCCCTCCAGGTAACACTATCGCCACCCACGTGAGCATTGAAGTCCCCCAGCAGGATGATGGGGTCCCCAGTCGGAGCACTTTCCAGCACCCCTCCCAAGGTCTCCAAGAAGGCCGGGTACTCTGCGCTGCCGTTTGGCCCATAGGCCGAAACGACAGTGAGGCACTTATCCCTGACCCGAAGGCGCAGGGCGGCGACCCTCTCGTTCACCGGGGAAAACTCCAACACATGGCGGCTGAGCTGGGGGGCTATTAGCAAGCCCACACCAGCCCGCCGCCTCTCATTGTGGGCAACTCCAGAGTAGAAAAGAGTCCAGCCTCTCTCAAGGAGTTGGGTTCCAGAGCCCCGACTGTGCGTGGAGGTGAGCCCGACTATCTCTAGCCGGTACCGCTCAACCTCCCGCACCAGCTCAGGCTCCTTCCCCCCCAGCGAGGTGACATTCCATGTCCCCACTGTGAGATTCCATGTCCTGGGATTGGGTTGTCGGGGCCCCCGCCCACGACTGCCACCCAAATCACAGCGCATCAGCCCCTTCTGAACCCTCTCGCGGGTGATGGGCCTACGGGAGGGCGGGCCCACGTCGCTCCTTCGGGCTGGGCCCGGCCGGGTCCCGTGGGCAAAGACCCGGCCACCAGGCACTCGCCTGCCAGCCCCAACCCCAGGCCTGGCTCCAGGGTGGGGCCCCGGTAACGCCAATCCGGGCGACGTAACTGACCCTGGTGTTGAACTTTCCATAGGGGGCTTTGGAACCGCTCTTAGTCTGACCCATCACCTAGGACCTGTTTGCCTTGGGAGACCCTACCAGGGGCAAAGCCCCCGACAACATAGCTCCTAAGATCATTTAGGTTCTCAAACCCCTCCACCACGATAAGGTGGCGGTTCAAGGAGGAGGCCCACACTTCTGTAAACTCAAAATATAAAGATATTACACATTATAAACATATGAGCCACAGCAGGTCAGTGATGTGTGCACAGTTGTGCATTATGCTATGTGCTACAAAATGCCTCCTTTTCGTCCTGTTTATCTGTCAGTCATTATTCATGACATGCTAAGATTTGCCAAATAATGCTTAGATTTTTTTTTTTTTTTTTGTGCGTGTGTGTGTGAGCTTAAATATACACATCTGATGCATTTGAGTGCTGTGTAAACCTGTCAGTCACGAGAATTTAATTTTCCCAAGTGGGTCCTGATGATGCGGGGTGACAATCACCAGAACTGTCCAATCAGTCTGTAAAACTGTATGTTTCCTCCTTGTTTGTAAAAAAATGTGAAGATGAACAGCACCAGGACTTTTTTTTTTTTTTGGTCCAGACCAAACTGGACCACACTGTGTACACTGTTTATGTTTGTGTAAGACACCGTGACGTGGACCCCTGTAAGTGGCGCATGACCCAGGGCTGGGTAATATAAAGATATTATCAATATCATGATCCTCTGAGATGATATATCGTGATATAGCAGAAGCCTTGTCTTGTCCTGGTTTTAAAGGCTGTTTTACAGTAAAATTATGTTAAGTTTCTGAACTTCCCAGGCTGTTTTAGCAGTTCTATTATTTGCTTTTACCCTCTTAGCCATTATATCCACATAATTGATGATTATTTATCAAAATCTGTTAATATTTTGTGAAAGCACTGACAGTTATCCATACAATGATATCAATAAATATTAATATCAAGGACTTCAATCAAAAATTTTGTGATATTTCATTTGGTCCAGCCTGACAATAAGATCATTATATGTTTGCACCATTTAAGAATTTATGGTATATTTTTTAGAGAAAATGTGTGTTTTGAGAGAAATATATGTATCATATTTCATGAAATAGCCAAAGAAATGTTGATGGATTTTTTATAAGCCATATCTCCCAGGCCTAGTGCAGCATCTGAGCAGGCATGGAGGGGCTTAAGTTCAACGTGTTGTTTGTTGCAGTATTCTGCAGGGCACACACACAAAATATTCTTTGAATAAGCAGAGGAACGTTATTTTACAACATGGCTGACCCTGCTGAACTGAGAGCTCGTTGCTGCTGAGGAAGAATTTACCTGCTTATGATGTTTCAAAATGACAAAAGAGACACAAGATAAGATGTTGTGTCCATTTTTCTTACATGCAGAGATTGAAATGCAGCTGCAGTTACAGCCAAATGTTAGTGAAGACCAAAGACACTTAATAGAGGAAATGATTTGAAGACTTAAAATCAGCGGGTGGACATGAACACAAATCTAAATGACAGATAATGTTGCCTCATATAGCTGAATGTATATAAAGTCAAGGTGTCTGACATCATGCTTGTCGATCAAAGATAAAAACAAAACTTCATATAAAAGTGGAGCTCTCTGTTTTATTCCCTTGAGTAGTCTGGTACCTGAAAACTAATGTTTGATTTTTCCCTTGTAGGCTCATCTTAATCAAGTTCCCAAAATACATAATCACTCATGTAAAACAAAAAGATTCTAATGTTTCAAATAAAAAGATCCTGTCATCTTATTTGTCATTCACGGCTAGATAAGTCCTCTGTAGAATCCTTACAGATGATCGAAACATACAAATAAAGTAATTTGATCAGATGGTTAAATAAAGTGACAATATTGCTGTGGGTATAAAGGAATTTATAATCATTTAGATGTGATAATACTTTGAGGGTCTGACCATTTTTGGTTTAGGGAACTAGAAAGTGCTTTAATTTTACCCTTCAAAAGCTCTCATCGACATGAGTGCATGAGAGATTTTTAATGGAGAAATTTAATATACACTCTATCACAGGCTTTTTGTGATCCATCCTACATTAACACACAACGTTTTAACATTCTATACTGTATGTAAGAGTGCAGACATCTGTGCATCTTTCTGTATCTTCGTCATAGTGTCCAATCACTTCACACTGGTCTTAACATATGATCTTGGTTCTCAGTTCTTGATGGGGCCGACTAGTTACAAAAATTCACAATTGTACGACCAAGTGCCAGAACATCTTTTAGAGACCTCGCACTCAACGCACCCTGGGATATGACATCATTTTTGCCATATACCAGGAATGCTACGACGAGCATAATCCATGTGTCATGTATAGCAAACGCCGGTTTTCATTTCAACTACAGACTCCACCTGGGTTGCCAGGTCTGAGTTTCTTTTCCATGAAATTGGGCTATTTTTGAGCTGTTGTCATGGTATTTTTTTTTTTTTTTTTTTTTTTATCTGCTGATTGGGTTGATCTATTTAGCATGCAATTTACATTAATAATATCTATAAATACACATCCATTTTTGAAATCTAATAATATGTCTACCTAAACCATACCAAACTGACTCCAGATCAGCATATAGACACACAAATCTGGTTCACGTCAACCACAAAGCCACATAAACATGCAAAAATGCAATGTGCCTGTGGTGATCACCCAGGATTTATTGGGCTGGTGTGGAAGTGATTTCGATCTGCCATTGGGCTGGTTTTGTCACACAGACCTGGCAACCCTGGACTCACACACTGATTCACTCTCCTTCAAGTAAACAGGAAGGATTCATCTGTGAGATCAGCTTCTGAAATGATCAGCTTGATTTACAACCAGCAGACTGTGGGTTTTTTAGAGGCACATGATCAGCCATCCTTGACATGAGCTCAGTTTACACTCCCCACATCTGCATAGCTGCAAGAGTCTGCTTGACATAAGCTGACATAAACGCTATAAACACTAAGCGGCCTTATAACAATAATCAACACTCAGAATGCATGTGTTTCCTTCTGGCCTGAAACAGTATCTACATGTTGTAGGAATCCTGTAAGTTCACCCAACTTTCTTCAAGTGTTTTCTTGTTGTGTTTGAGCAGATTTTAATTATCTTTTAACATACTGGGGCTGTTCATTATACATGCTGTGTTACTGTGAAAGTACAAACTATGCCACTTTGCAGAGTATCCATGAAAAATGAAATACAGAGTCAGCGTGCTCCCAGTAAAAGAGTTGTTAACATAATTGTTTCTTCAATAATTATGTTGATGCAGCACTTTCCCCTCTTGCTCAGCCCTAATTAATTCAATACCTCAGGCTGTTCGGAGTAGTTTGATTCTATAGGCCACTGAAATGATCAATACATATTTGAAGCTCCATGCTTGGCTGAGCCTTGAGGGCGTCTCTGCCTCTGGATCTTCCAGACAGAAGAACAGCATGCTGTTTTTTTTTATACTGTTCAGCAGAAACAACAAAGGATGCTTGTCTTTTTAAAACACCCTTTCAAATATCAAAAAATCGACTTTTGCAAAAGCATTTGCTTCTTTCTGTAACTGATTTATGAAGGTACTTACTTTAAAAACTGTCTACAAAGAACCACTGCTTGTGCTTCAAATGCAGGTGGGCACTGAAAGCTAATTAAGAGGATGATTTTCTTTTTCCCTTATGATCAAACAAACGATCGTTTTGTCAACCATATTGCCAGATATGAACACTGATACTAGCATACAAAACCCTGGCTGTTTGTTGTTTAATGACTTTTTCAATGTCTCATGCCAAAATTTTTCAAGTTCTTGCTTCCTCAAGCACTTGTAACTACTGTAACTGTAATTACTGCACACATTATATTTTGGGTTATTTTTATTACTTAAGTTATTGTGTAAATTTGTGTTTCTTATTTAGCAGTGCAGTAGGTATATTATTAATATTTAAGTAGTAATATTTTTACAACATCATTGAGCTACTTGTAAATTATTATTTCATTGTCATTTATATTACTTTGTATATTGTTTCATTTGTATGTTCACGTGCAGTGTTTTTGGTTGAGTTAATTGGTTCTTACCTGCCCTTGTTTTGTAGGGACAGGTATAGGTGACACACACAGGGAGTGCCTCGTGCTTAACAGTGTAGAGATGTCGCTGTACCCCTAAGTTGGAGTAAGCTTTGTACTGTCGTGCCGTGTTGGTGAAAATGAAATGAGAGAAAGAAAGACATATTGTACTGGAGAACACCAACAAACAAGAAAAGAGGGTTACACTACCACTACAGAATAGGCAAAGATTGTGGTTAGAACATAGTGAAGACTGGTTAAGGTGGTGGTTATGGTTAAGGAACTGAAACAATTAGTTGCAGAGTTTTGGAGATATCAGCTGTAGAGATGTCTGCCTTCTCTCCAGTATAATGGGACTAAATGGCACTCAGGTTGTGGTGCTCAAAGAACCAAAAAGATACATTTGAAAAATTCAAAACCAGCGTCTCTTTTCAAAAATCATGACCCCATTACTCAAGATAATCCACAGACCTTGTTGTGAGCAGTTTCATGTAGGAACTACTTTCTTTCTACAGTTGCATCTACCAGAACTACTATAAAATCTGCCAGAACTACTTTATTTCTACTACAAAGACTGAGTCAAGCACATCCTCACCTACATTCACTGTGAGCCTTTAAATGCCACAAAGGGATAAGTCTGTCCATCTGCATGTATGCACAACATGTATGACTGTCTTTCACATATCTCGAGAAGCACTCATCCCATCAATGTCACACTAGGCAGGTGTATTCTTGATGACCCATGTCAGGTCTGAAGTAGTCTTGAGTCTGCTGCAAACAGCATTTTTCAGGGACTAAGCACTCATCCTGTTCTGAATGGACAATCATTCTAAACAAGAGCACATTCCAAACAGATCTGAAAGGCCACAGTCATTCAACAACTCGCAGTTCGATTCAAGAGATCACGTGAGAGTCCATCTTGCGAGGCTTCAAGTTATACGTTTGTGTCCACACCATAAGTGGTCCTAGGAGAGACTACTGGCAGCTACGAGTATGGTCTTAGGTGTGCCAACAGCCAGAAGCGTCCATGGAAGCAACTCACATTGAACAAACAATGGCGGCTCCTGAAGAGATTAGTGTAGATATTGTTTCTTCAAAGAATGGCACTGAAGGCTTTTCTTTGTGGAAAACATGTTTTCACTCTTTTCTGGACCGGCTTTGGCAAGAGCTTGACCTGATTGGTTGAGGTCAGCCCGTGTTATATGTGATAGACAGATGCTTCATCCATTCACAAGTGTTTTTTTTGAAAGTGTCTGCCCTTTTCTAAACCGTCTCTAAGGACCACCTCCCAGATGGTTCTGTGTAACAATGCATCTGGTGTGTCAGGTTGGTAAGTCATGCAGAGTGGAAAAGCCCAATATGGACATAAGATCCTGGGTTGGTTATTTGGAGGGGAAAGAACATTTAAAGAGCTGACGTACAACTGTGTGTGAACAACTGTCACAACATGACATTACCGTTTGAAAATGACAACATTCCCAAAATGACACAGTTGACTGAATTTTCATTTTTGGGTGAACTATCCCTTTAACCCACCCCATCCTCCTCCCTATGCAGACTTTCTCATATCTTGATGGACATTTCTTCATCAAGTGTGTAATATAATATAACATTAGATTCATGTCATGTTGTTCCCCCTCACTCTTGTGTTTTTTAGACCCTGTTTATACATATAAAAGTTTATGCATAGCTAAGAGCGTGTGGGCTAGTTTCCAGATTGCCCCTTCAGATTTGACTTTTCTCAGCCAGCCTCGTTTTTTCAAGGCTATTCATTAGCTATTTGCTGGGGCATGAAATGTAATCCTTTCTAAACTGAACACAAAGCTGTGTAAATAAACCTTGATTCAATAACCCCACCCCTCCTTGAGCCTGCATACCCTGCTATCTGGGAAAAAAAGCATTTATTAACTCAAGCTTCTAATCTAACTGAGCTGAAAACTATACTGCTGATCCAAAACTTTCCCCCTTTCAGACACAATTTAAGATTAAGGAAAATCATCATGCAGATCATATCAAGACACAGAGCTCTTCTATTAAATTAAATAACTGTTGCAGCTGTGTGATTGACTGTCAGCAGTTTTGTGCTGCAGGAAGCTGTACAAACACACACTCAGAGGGATCTTCCTGGCAGTTTTCTGCATGTTGAATGGCTGTCTCTCATGGTGGCCATGAGCTCATGGGTGTGTTCCAGTACCCATACGACCATACTATTTATTATGCAAGAAAAGATTTAGTATGTCCCAAAACATATGTAGTCTGCCAAAAATATCAGGCTGTCCCACTGGTCATATTTTTCAGTATGCATGCTTTTCTAGCTATCCTGACCCACAATCCTCTGCACAGTGGAAGAGACCTCAAATTTTAACTAAAAAAAAAAAAAAAAAAACTGCAGTAATTCTGTTGAAGAACCATTCACTGGTCAATGGTTCAGAATCGTAACCATGAAAGGAGTTGTGAAAGTTCAGCACCTCTGAGTTTTTCAGCCTGTTTTTCTCCTTGTTTTGGTTTTATGGAACATTTACTGTTTTGGTTCACTCTCAACGCTTTCATTGACCCTGTTTCAAGCACCAGAGGGCATCCATTTTTAGTGAAAATGCAATAATAAAACCATTGTGCACTACCTGCCCAGCACCATACCTCACATCAACTAAGCTGCAGACAGAGTACAGACAGATGACAGTTCATTAGCTGCTTTCCAAAATACATACTTTTTCTTTTTATTTCAGATTTTGTGCAATGGACTGCGTTGGCTGTATTAGCAAGAGTTAATCATTAATCATACCTCTTCTCAATTATCTCATTATTCACTTATGTATTCATTTCTGTCTTATCTAATCTTCATATTTACACATATACCAATGTACACACATATATACACAAAAAAATTCTAGAGAATAATGCAGGACCCCAATGCAGTTTAAGTGGAGGGGTCCTGCATCTTATATATATATATATATGTATATATATATAATAAAGGGTAATCTCCCTGGATAAAGTCCCTTGAACTGTATTATATATATTTTTACAGTTTTTAGAAAAGTTCAAATAAATGCACCTTCTAATATTAGCTGATGCATGTAAACCTCCGGTGCTCCGTACAGTTTCTGTAGCTCTCTTTGAAACCCCTGTAGTCGATACGTCAGGCTCCATTGATTAACCTGACTGTAAGAAGAGGTGAGTTCTAAGCGCCCTTCATGCCACTGACGATGAATCACTGTGGCTGATTAATTAGTGAGCCTCGGCTGCTGCCGCCTCCAAAAAGAAATAAAAAATAAATAAAAATACACTTTGAAGTTTGGGAGTCAGCAGTTGTGCTCCCCTGATTAATAATTCATTGATAATTCTGAGGAAGAAATGGGAAGAGGTGGGGGAGGTGATGTTCGTTCTGATTACTTCACTTCCGACTACACAGACCCACTTCTGCGAGGATTTGCTAACACAACAAAGCAGTTCAGATTTCACTGGGGTTTACAAGTAGGCCGCCATCGCGCTGCATTTATCTCAAGGCTGATCCTTCAAGATGGAGAGCTGCGTGAAATCAAGGCAGGTGTAATTTGGCAGTCTCTCATGAGATGGAGATGGAACAGAATAATGTTCACTGAGAAACTGATAACCAGCATCCTTAAATCATCTTGCATCATCTCTGCCTTTACTTCTCCACACACACCTCATCCTCACACAGAATAACAAATACACATCACACAGATTTTGTGGCACATAACTGGACTGTAAAATCATACATATTTCATAATACTTAAAGAATTAAAGGGATACTTCATCCCAAAATCAAAAATACATATTTTCCCCTGGCCTGTAGTGCTGTTATCAATCTAGATCAGTGTTTTCCAAACTTGTTTTTTCACACTTTAAATACTTCATGAATGAGAAATACATTTATTTGGGTGAAGTTAACAGGGCATTTTATTACTTTTATTTCCTCTCATCAGGAAAGAAGTATAGGACATTTTAGCCTGTTTCATAAATGAGTACATTTTGGCAGAATTAACAGGCTCTCATATTTTCCTCTCATCAGTAAAACATTATTAAATCTTAAATTTACTGAATTTCTTCCATAGTTTATTCATTTGGTGACCCTAATAAGATCTCCTGTGCCCTACCTGTGGGTCCCGACCCAGTATTGAGAATGACTGATCTGGATAGTTTTGGTGTGAGTTCTCTCCATTAGAAAGAAAGTAGTTCAGGTGGATTCTAGACTAGTTCCAGTAGACTCTGCAGAGAGAAAGTAGTTCTTACATGAAACTGCTCACGATAAGATCTGTGGATTATTTTGGGTAACTGGGTCATGATTTCTGTTGAGTTTTTCAAATGGTGCTTTGAGCACCACAAGCTGAGTGCCATTTAAATCCATTATACTGGAGAGAAGGCAGATGTCTCTACCACCGATATCTCCAAAACTATGCAAATCACACCAAAAACATCTAGATGGATAAATAGCACTACAGGCCACTGGAAAAATATGTATTTTTGAGTTTTGCAGTAAGCTGTCCCTTTAAAGAAATAGTTCACCCAAAAATGAAATTTCACTCAGTATCTACTCTCCCCTGTGTTGATGTACGATGGGTGAAGATCTCCTGTTCACAACACACTCCTGGAGCTTCAACAGCATTGCAGCCAAATCCAGTACAGTTGAAGTGAATGGTGACCAGTTTTAAAATGTAAAAAAAAAGAACGCACACACAAAAAAAAACACAAAATGTCTCCATACTGCTCGTGTGGTGTAATCCAAGTGTCTGTAAGCCACGACATTAAAATTTGACTCAAAAGGATGTCATTTACACCATGTTTTTAGCCTAAATGTCAACTGTAGCCTCTCAGACCTGATCCTCGTGCTCACGCCTGAAGCAGGTACACAGGCTCTCGCCCAAGCAGCACAACACAAGATATATGAGATCTCACAATACTTTCACACCCATGTTTACATGCTACCTGGAAGCTACTCAGACAACAGAGAGAGATCTGCTCAGAAATAGTGACTTGTTATGCATAAAGATGACTTCGCAAACTTTCAACAAAGAAGAAAATGTCAGAGGACTTCGACAGAGAAGAGGAACATCATTTCTTTGCTGCAGCTGCGCCACTGGTCTGACTGTATTTGCTAGGGGTGAAAGTTAGGTCAGCACCTAACAATACATCGTCAAGGTGTGAGTCAGTGTTTTTTTGTCAGCTGCACATAAAGTAATGAAATAACAGCATGTGCAACAAAACTCTTTTTTCCTTAACTCTCCTATCATCCTCAAATATCACTAACACATTTTACCCTTGGGGTCAATCTGACCCCAGGGATATTTGCCTCCAGAAAATGATTTACAGAAAATTGCTGACCAAGTTTTTGTGTCAGGCACTTTGTTTATTTGTTGAATACATGAATAACCCCTTGATAATGAAACCTTGACCTGTCCTCTAGCGCCACCATCAGCCACTAGAGGATTAGAGGAAATTAATTAAAATTAATTAATCTTGAAAAGTTTTCATCCAAATCTTCTCAAATTTACTGACAACATTAATGACCACAAGAGTACGAACCCTATTGATTTTAGTGATGATGTGACCTTCCCTGCAGCGCCACCATCAGGTCAACCTTTCAGTTTTAGACTTAGTGTATCTTGAAAATCTTTCATCCAAACCTTTTCTAATTTGGGGTGCACATTCATGACTCTCACAGAATGAACCATATTTATTGATGTTGGTGACCCCCCTATCCTCTCATAAACATATTTATTTACTTATTTTTATCTCCTTTTTTTTATAACATTTGATTTTTTGTCTTTTTTGTTTTTTGTTTTTTTTTGGTGTGTGTGAGGGGGTTTACATGTTTGGAAATTCACCCATTTATGAAACAGAAAATCATAATGAGAACATCAGTCAGATAGTCAGAACATGGAACAGTTCTTTATGCCCACAGTCAAGCTTCTAGTCTGCACTACTTTACACAGGATGTGCAGAGAGTGTGTTCATGCTCCTTGCAGACATATTTCTTGTGTGGCGAACAGGTCATGCTGGTCTTAGAATCATTTCGGGTGGGACAAACCTGACACCTGCCAATATTGTTCCCCCTCCCCCATGTCATGTATCAAGTATGAACTCTGCACCTGCAGGTGTGGGGATGTTAGGTCACACATGGGTCACACACAGACAGACAAGTTTTACACAGCTTAAACAGCTTGGGGTCAAATTGACCCCAGAGGAACACTGATGCGTGTTAAATGTGTTCAGCACATTGAAAAAATATCATCATGATAATTTTATGCTTAATCAATTGTACCCATCAAATTAGGAAAAGTCATGAAATATGAAGCAAAAAAACAAAAGTCAACTATTATTTTTTGAATGATAAACATTGAATGGGGTCAAATTGACCCCAAGGATAACAGGAGGGTTAAAGAAAATACAACCATCACTCAGCAAAGTCATAAACAACACAAAACCGCTGCATTTAAGATCGAGTGCAATCAGTGTATTAAAGCAACGCAAAACGCATAACAACAACAGAGAAATGAAATAGTTAGTCCCTTCCAGAAACTCAAAGAAATCCAGTCCGTAATTTTCCTTTCAATAAACCCCAAACAAAAGGCACACTTTTCCAACAGTTCAGTTCAGTTCGGTACACAAAACAAAACAGATCATTTGATTCAAAAAACAAGAGTTCAGTTCAGTCTTTTCCCCAAAATAAGCAGAAAGAAAGAACAAAAAAGAAGAACAAAAATAAACTCACGGCTACCCAGTTGCTGCAGCTTGAGGAGGTCGAGGAGGATATAATCCACTGCTACGTCTCTCCGGTGATTAAACAACCAGACTTCCATCTGCTCAGACTTAAGCCAGACGGCCTCCAGTGAATACACGGACTATTAGAAACGAAAAGAAAGATGCACGACAATGTTTTTCTCCTCCACAGGACAGCCTCACCGCTCCCTCGTCGGACTGTGCGTGCGCCATCTTGGTGAATCGTCATCAATATAAGATGAAGAGGTGTCGGCAGCCATTGGCTCCGGAGCGGCGGTGTGTATGTGACGTGAGGGGGGTGTGTGTGTATAGGGATGAATTTCAGAGCAGTGTTAATGATGGTTTAGGGACGCCACACTATTTGTGGTTGAAGACTTTGGAACTCCCCCTCGTGTGGCCATAAAACTCAGGCTGAGATCTATCATGTGGGCAGTGCCAGACAGTTATCAGCAGAAGGACATAGGGTTTTCATGGGTGGTCACTGCTTTTTACATGGTTTGTATGCATGCTTATCCAACAAAGTCATTGTCAAGATGAGCTGTGTTATCTTTTCAGACCAAGTGGGATCATAGCCAGGTATATAATGCCATTGTATCAGAGCACATCTTTGACACATCATTTAATCCCTGTGCCTACCGTGGCAAATTCACATACATGAGTCAGCTATAACTGTCCAGATGAACAATGTTGTAATGATGTTACACTGACTTTATGAACAGTTTCATCCTGATGCAGGTGTCAGTCCACAGGAACACCATCTCACTCTATGTGTCTCTCTCTGCTGTGACTGCAGGAAACAGAAACCTCTCACTGATAAAACTGCACTCTGTCTGATCGGGGCTGCACGCTTTAGTGATGATTCATTTCAAATGTTTAAAATAACTGATCATAATATTCTACTTCCTCACTTGGAGAAAAAAGTGGTGGAGGCTCCGGGAAGCACTGCAGATGTGCCTCTAGTACCGCAAATGTTACCTAGCCAGCCGGCATACGACCAACCTTTAACCTTGTCGAAACAACAATGTTGAGTCATCTTTCAAAATCAAAACATGATTCAACTATGATCCGTGACATTGATTCAGCAGTGAACACCAACTTAGTCCAGCCAACATGAGAGCAAACAGGAGGGAGTGAGAATTAGTAGACATCAGTTCACCTGCATGTCAACAGCAGTTATAGCACAGGAACGCTAAAAGCCAAGAGCACAATAAATTCACCTGTAAGTCAACAAGATGGCGCAGGATCACATAACTAAAGTCAACAGCTTGTTCACAAACTACACCAGACACACCGCTCTCAACTACAGATATGACAAAGGTTTCAGCCACCTCTAATATCAACAAAAACACAACCTGAAAAACAATTAACAGCAGCTCTGGTGTCATGTATAGCAAACAAAAATACTTTATAAGACTAAATTAATCATAAAATAACCTTATCTTATGCAATGCATTTTATCCTGACTCTGCTTCATGTGATATAATCCTCTGTCTAATTTATTACCACAAGAGAAAGCTGCCTTCAGGCGTTTTTGTGTCATATTAGTCCTCAGGTCATTTTTAATCCTGGATGAGGTAAAAAAAAGATTGTGTGCCTAAAACAGATTGTATCGTCCAGTTAATGTTGCTAATGTGCACCATCACCCTCCTCACATAAATAACATACAGTCCTTTGGATTGCAAATCAATTCAACTCAACTCAGCTTTATTTATTAAGCATTTTTCATACACACATGCAGCCCAAAATGCTTCACATAGAAAAATTAAAACGACAGGAAACAAATAGACAAGCAAAGAATGATAAAAATCCAAATAAGTCAAAAAATGTTTTTTTAAAAAATGTGAGAATAAAATTACCACAATAAAACAATCAAATTAAAGTTACTAGAATTAAGTAAAAGGAACACAGAGATAAAGAATAATATATAAAACAAACCCTAATGATTGAAGTTAGAAGACCAAGATTATAACATTACTCCCAAATTAATAATTAAAAGCCAGACTAAAAAGATAGGTCTTTACTTTCCTCTTAAAAATACCAAGAGAGCTTGCCGATCTAATGTCCAAAGGGAAAGAGTTCCACAGTTTGGATGCATAAAAACAGAAGGCACTCTCACCAGTACGTTTGTGGGACACATGAGGAACATTTAAAAGAAAAGCAGTGGAGGACCTCAGTGATCTCGCTGGAACATAAAATGAAAGAAGATCCCTAATGTATGGAGGAGCGAGGTCATTCAAAGTTTTATAAAATGAGTCAAAGAACTTTCAAATCAATTCTTAAGGCATCAGGTAGCCAGTGAAGTGTTTTAAAAAGTGGAGTAATGTGATCAGTTGTCTTTGTTTCAGTTAAAACTCGGGCAGCAGCATTTTGCACTAGCTGTAGTTTCTTTAATGACTTTTTGGGAAGCCCAGTAGAACGTGAACTGCAGTAGTCTAAACGGCAAGATATAAAATCGTGGATGAGAATTTCTGCATCATTCTGAGTCAAAAAGGGTCTGATTTTAGCAATATTTTTAAGATTTAAAAAAATGAAGTTTTAATTATATTGTTAAAATGAGAATTAAAATTTAAATCTGAATCTAAAATCACTCCTAAATTTGTGATGCTGCTTTTAATCTGTCCGTTAAGACCACCAAGCATTGAGTGCAGTTTTTCTCTATCTGCATTTGGTCCAATTAAAAGAATCTCAGTTTTGTCCTGATTTAGCTTCAAAAAGTTCTTGCTCATCCCAACATTAATATCAGTGAGACAGGTGATAAGTGTGTGTGGTGCACTGGGATCATTTGGTCAAACAGAAATGTACAGCTGTGTGTCGTCAGCATAAAAATGGTAATTGACACAGTGGTAATTAATGATGTTTCCAAGTAGAAGCAGCCATTCACAGCCATTGTAGACAATGTTTCCACCAGAAGCATTGCGGCGCGTTTCAGATGCTTCCCAGAAGTGGTTCAGCGTTCCGCTCCGTGGAGAATAAGCGCCAAGTCTATTTTTGATGGATGCTGCGTCAATTTGCACTGAGCAGGTCGAACGGATAGGAAGTCAGGCACGGAAAAGGCAGAGAGAATCAAAATAAAAGACCGTGCAGACTCACGATCATAAAGACAGACAGAAAATAAAATATTTAACCACGTAGCCTGCTTATCCATGGTAGAAGCACAAAGAGCAAGGAAAGAGGACTTAATCAACAAAATCAGAGCAAGTAAACATAATTAGACGGGCAAAACTGTATGATGGAACAAAACCACTGCATATGCATGACGTCACAAAGCCGCATCTGGTGGAAGTTCCACGTAAGAGTCAAAGGACAGCCACATTGTTTGCATCAACAATAATTCTTAAGTCATTTACAACTTTCAGTAGTGCTGTCTCTGTGCGGTGGTTTGCTCAATAACCAGATTGGAGCTTTTCTAAAATGCTGTTGTTGGTTAAATGAACAAGTAGCTGATTAGAAACAGTTTTCTCTAAAAGTTGGCCAAGGAAGGCATGCCTTTTCTTTGTGCAGGAACAACAGTATCTAGTACTAATGTTAATTTATTATTAAAATTATCTACAAGGTCAACAACTAAACCAGTCATGGATGGAGGAAAGGTATTCACCAGGTTTGAAAATCTTTCAGTGGCTTCATTGTTAATGTTGCACTTCACAATAACAGTTTCTGGATGGTTATTGGATGATATTAAAAAAGACACAGAAATGATCAGACACAGGGACCTTGGCAATGGATGAAATATCAACATCAATACCTCTGGTAATAACCAAGTCCAGTGCATTGCCATGAATGTGAGTAGCACTCTGGACATGCTGAACAAGATTTAGGCACGCGACAAGATCTAAAAAGTCCAAAGCCCTGGAACTGGTGGGGTCATTAACATGAAAATGAAAATCCCCAGGTAAGGTGATTTTATCATGACTGGTAAGAATGGACATAAAATCATAAAACTCAGATAAAAAATGTCATGTTTTGGGGGGTGATAGACAGTGACAGTGAACACAGGCTGTTGTGCTTTAATGACCATTGCTAAATATTCAAAAGTTAAAAAATTCCCAAAAGAACATGTGGCACAGGTAAAATTGTTAGAGAAAATAGTGGTGATCCCACCTCCTCTCTTGTTTTGTCTGCTAGAACTCTCTCCCTGCACGCGGGCTGCAGCCCTGACTGATGGTGGGCAGCTGCGTAACATCTTAGAGGCAACAGTTAAATAGAATTGTACATTAATAAAACATTTATAATTAGTTTAACTTCTGAATTCATTTGCAGCTTTTAATTATTTATCAATGTGTATTCATCATATTTAATGTTTTTTTCAATATAGTGAATTTTGAGAATTTTGGGGTGTCACAACAGCTGATTTGGACAGGCATTGCCCCACGATGCCCCCTGTGGTGCCGGCACTGCATGTGGGTCAGGAGCTCACAGAGAGCATAAAGCTGTATGTATGTTGTACAGATGAACTATGAACAGAATCAACAACAAATGAAAACAAAGACAGATCAGAAAACCACTAAGCTTTAATGAAAATGTTGGAAAAATATTCTTATACATGCAATACATTTTTAATATATAAAATATAACACTCAGACATGTGTCTTTTCTTGAAGCTTGCAGGACAATTAGTTAAAATACAGGACTGGCCTGCACAAATTGTGATGTTTGACGCACACTGCTGGAGTAAAGTGGAATGTGAGTGAGCTGGAGGCTGTGCAGCCTCAGTGTGAGTCTGTGGGTTTGAGCAGCGAGAGCTGAGATGTAGGATAAACAGGCCTGATCCAGCCAACACAACAGCTGTCCAGGAGCTGCAGGGACTCAACACAATGAGGAGAGACGTGTTCAGCATGAACACACAAATGACAATGTGCACACATATACACACACGTGAGGCAGTGACAGGCATGTGCTCTTCATCCTTCACATTGTCTTTTGAGGGAAAAAAACCCCACTAAATCCACATTGTGACTGTTGGGGTGTTCTGAGTTTACCCATGGTGGTCGGGGCGACAGATAAAGTTTTTCTAACCAGGAATCTGGCCAGTTACTACAGACTCACATCTGTAAGCACAAAAACACACTGCAGGTGTGATAATATCAGCAAGAAGCCAACAACAATCTGAAGTCACGTTTCCTCTCTTTTTCTCTCCTGCAGTAAAATGTTCTCAGCAGAGCCCTTTTACACACACACACACACACACACACACACACACACACACACACACACACACACACACTGCATGACTATGGTGTATACAGTGAGTATACAACTTCATTCAGTGCAGCAAAGATGACTCATTCACAGACTGTAGAAGGTTTAGCACCAGGCAGTAGTTTTTTTTATCTCATAATTATGATTTTTTTTCTCCCATAATTATGACTTTTCAATTAGTAATTTCAACTTTTTATCTCATAATTATGACTTTTATCTCATAATATTGACAAACCATTGGATTTTTTTTTCTTTCACTTCCATAAACATCACACACAGTTAGATGAAAATATGGTCACGGTCAGGCACAAACCTTGTATCTCATTATTTTATCATTTCTCAGGGGTGGCCTCTAAAATCTGGCCAAGGGGAGGATCGATGACATGGCTCACAATATTGAACAACATTCTTGGACTTGATTGATTATTATCAGTTGTAATAGGAAAATATAATAGGAAATACTGTGAGTTCCACCTTGAGGCATTTTCACATCAGCACCTGGATATCTTCATTAATCCAGGGCATCGAGAGACGGCTAGATTTCTTGGTTTTGAATGGAGCTAAGTCATCTAAGATGGATGAACATGTATTATTAAAAGTATTCAGTACCTCACTTGCAGAAAGCTGCGATCCAGAGAACCTCAAGGGAATTTCAAAGGCGGTATTGAATTTCAGCAGCAGA
Organism: Lutjanus erythropterus; assembly: GCF_056507025.1. Lineage (NCBI taxonomy): Eukaryota > Metazoa > Chordata > Actinopteri > Lutjaniformes > Lutjanidae > Lutjanus > Lutjanus erythropterus. Next base: position 35,849,096 of record NC_139334.1, on the reverse strand, counting down.
GGAAGAGTTAAAAATTCTAGCTCTAGAACTGCAGCGGGCTACAGGAAACACATGGCAATATCATATTAAACATAAGGCATTGGTGATCAGAGATGCACACTGAGAACTATGTAGTACTGATCTGAGGAGTTACACCTTTATATACAATTTCCGTGGAAGAATTTTTTGGGCAGACCTAAAATGGAGCCATGGCCCCCTGACACTATGTAAACCCCACAACCTGATTCAGTCAAGCTGACTGCTGGCTGAGCCCTGTCTCGACAACAAGTGTGTCAGACATTTTTCACATGTGCATCTCACGCAACAGAAACACTCTCATTTTTTATCAGCGCAGCTGTCTGCACCAGCTTTGTGCGTCTCAGCTGTGTCTGACTGGTGTAAACATGAGCCTTTGTTTAGACTTCAGGTCTATGTTTAGGACAATATGCATGTAAATGTGAGGCTGGTGCCCAGTAAAAAACTGCACTGAAAACTTATTTTATCCACATTTTATAATGCAAGTGGAGAAGAGTGTGCTCCACAGCTCGAGATCACCTCTCTCCCCAGGCTTAATCTCACAGATTGTCCCTTTACTTTATCCAACAGCAGGTAAGCAAGACTGTATATTTACTGCCACCAGACAACTTTACTGCTAAACTTCAATTCCTCTGCTCTGACTGCAAGATCCTGTTTGTCCAGAGTGTGGCCACCAGCACACTTTTTTCCTTTCTCTTCCTTTTTAATCCATACCCACTGCATACACACTGCTTATGCATTGTGTTGATGGTAAAATATATCAGCAATATTCACACATAGTGAAGATAAAGCTCAGTGTAAACTAAATGCTCCACAGTTCATGTTTTCTGGATGTTGTTGATGCCATCTGGAACTCCCATTGGTCCTTCAAGGCACATAGCAAATTTAACCAACTGCGATCGCACTAATGAAACAAAGGTCCTGGCCTCTGTGGTTGTGATCATTTATTCACGGTGGGTTTTTAGCACTGTTTGTTTTGATCAGCTGTTAATGCATTATTCACCCTCTCTGGCATGGAGCTGATTGAGCCCGTTCCAATATGTTGCCAAGGTTAGATCATTCATTAAGCATGCAGTGCATAAATCAATAGCCAAATTGGGCCTTCCTGACATTAGCTCCCCTGGTGAATATAGAATGATGAATGGATTTCCACATGAGAGCAAAAAGTCACCACATGTTTGATGACCGGGTTTCATTATGAGTTATGACTGTATGTACAGTAACATTCAGTCTCTTAAAATTAAAATGGAGATAAAGAGATCAGCACAGCAGAGGTGAAACATGCAGTCAAGAGATAAAAATCTGATTGATTTAGTTTTGTACTTTGGCTTATGAAGAACTAAATATGAAATATTAAAAAGCGTGCCTTTTAGAGCAGGATATATTTGATTAATGCAGTGGCAGGTAGCATCAACACACAAGAAAGCAACCTGTAGCAGCAGACAGCAAAAGTGTCATGAATTTTACTTTAGTATTACACAATCCTAATTCCTTCACATACCTCATTTCTCCCCAAGGTCTGATGTGAGGCTGGTTTAGTCAGTTAAGCGTCTGTACTCACTGTTAGAGAACAATGGCGATTCTGATGTTTTGCACATGAGTACCTGTCTCAATGGTGAAAATTTGTGGAGTAATTCTTCACTGTATACCAAGATTATTGTATAATCCAAGTAGGTTATACCTACATATTGGTGTGGAGCAAATGCAGCACAGTGGTGCAGTGTTTAGCACTTTCAGCTCACAGCTAGAAGGTTCTTGGTTGGAAATCCGTTTCAGGCAGGCCTTTCTGTGCGGCTTTTGCATGTTCTCTGAGAAGTCATACTCAGAAACTGTTTGGAAAAGGGCAGGTACTTTCAAAAAACTGTTGGGATGAAACATTGTTCCATGGATGCTTTCCACTGTTGTCACACCTGAAACCACACCCATAGACGCCAGTAGTCCATCCTAGGATGCTGATTGACTGTGCCACTTTTGGTGCGGACACAAACAGATAACTTTAAGCCTGGCAAGATGATTCTTGCGTGATCTTGTGATCTTGCGAATCCAGCTGCCTTGCAAGGTCAATGCTTGCCCCACCATCAAAAACGTGTGCTAGGTCAGCTTTTTAGAACTGGAGTTGGACAGGAGGGATGTGAGGCGAAAAAGAGCAGGAGGGAGGTCGGGAGCCACAATATTTTCACATCAAATGCAGTGGATTAAGGATTTATTTTCAACCAAACCAGAGCTGGTGATTGTCGAACAGTGGAGAGACTGACAAAGACTTTTTGGTGAGTTTTATTTTGTTTCTGTCCAGTTTCAAGTATGTTTTATGGACTCATCTTAAATCTGTAAAAGAGAGAAACTTGAATTCAGATGGTGCAGTTTATGAACAACTGGTGCAAGAATATTATTAAACTATAACAGCTAAAAGCTTATGAAAGTTACAACATTGCTGCTCATATGCATCTCCCAGCTGAGACTACAAGAGGATCGGACTCCATTCCTGTGTCTGGAGAGGACGGAGGGCATCAACGCTGTAACCTCCATCACTTTTTGTAACGGCTGAGTGGGCGTTTCCATTCGAAAAGCCTGGGGAAAAAAATTGCCATGAAGTCGCCCTTTCATTTCCTCTGACCTCATGAAGTTCTTCCTTTAACTCCATGTCATGAATGAACACTTCCTGACATATGGGGCAGGAAGCATGGCCTTACATGGTATTATCAGGCTTTTAATGATGCTAATTTTTGATTTTCATGCTGGGTGTTCTTAGGACCCAAAAGCAGCACTCTGGAAATCTGGGACAGTGGGTAATAACCTTTATTTTTACACAAGCAGAACAGGAACTTGAGCTGACAAGGAAACACGGATCACAGTTCCTTCTTTGGACTTGGAGCCCAAACACAGTCTCTGGGTGTCTGACTTGAGGAATGGGTTGAGCCAAACCTGGACACAGGACTGAGGGAGAAGACGTGAGCCCCCGGACCCATACAGTTCTGTTCTCTAGCAGGCAGGAGTGACAGAGAGAGAGGCTTATTGGAGGCAAAGCTGACGAGGCGAGGAATCCAAAACCAGACGAGCAGGCTGACAAAGCAGAGGAGCAGACGAGGAGTGTGCAGCAGGGAAGTCGGGACCAGGCGGAGGAGTCTGAGCCGGGAGAGCTAACAGAAGCAGGAGAAGCCAAGGCAGAACTCGTGGTCGGGGACAGAAGGCTGGCAAGTTTACCAGGAGACAGGCAAGGTAGGCAGGTCAGAGGCAGGCAAGGTCAGCAACGGGAGATCAGGCAGGTAATGAATGCTGGAAAGTCTCACATGGATGCAGTAGAACAGTCTGGTAAGGAGAGAGAGAGAGTGCTGGAGAGGCTGATTGTGGATGAGCTGCAGCCGAGCTTGCAGGTGAGTGGAGTTGGGCTGACGAGGTGGGAGGGGCTGGCAGGTAGAGTGGAGCAGAGGCAGGGAGAGTGGAAATTTACTGAGGCAGAGGGACAGGAGGGAAACTGGGAGAATGGAGCTGTGACACATGCATGTACACTCAAATACCCACAGGCCGATCAGTTCTCAAAATTCAGAGCATTCGCTGAATCTGACATGGCACACTCATCTAGATAAAAGATAAGAATATGTAAATGTTCTTGCAGGAGGCCCACTGTATTGTCCTATGCATGAAATGTACTACATAATTAAAACTCAACTTGACTTGACTTATATTGATGAGAAAATAAGAGTGGGCAGCATTTTTCACAGTGATCAGAACTCATGGTAAATATGAGTTGTGAATATGATGACGAGGCCTGCAACTAATTTTCATCATCGATTAATCTGTCAGTTATTCTCTCGATTAATCCATCAGTTATTTGGTCCATAAAATGTCAAAAAATGGTGAAAAGTGTTGATCAGTTCTTCTCAAAGTCCTCAAATGTTTTTCTTTTTGTCCACAACTCAAAGATATTCAGCTTACTGTCAGAAAGGACTAAAAAAAAACAGAAAATACTCACATTTAAGAAGCTGAAATCAGAGAATTTTTTAAAAAGTTTTTCTTGAAAAAATACTCAAACCAATTAATAGATTATGAATATAATAATAATAATAATAATAATAATAATAATAATAATAATAATAATAATAATAATAACCTTATTTATATAGCACTTTTCATACAAATAATAAATATACATTGTCTCCACTCTCTCTCTCTCCACTTTTCACTAACAGTATGGTCTGTCATCCAGCTGTGGAGCTGTCAGTCACAGCTGCAGACTGTAGAGCTGTCTGTAAAGGTCCTGTAGGAAACATGACCCACGCTGCCACTGCTCTGTATGAATAATGGATGACAACTGTAACCAGTAAATTGTCATAAATGCAGAAAAAAATCACATACAGCCTAAAGCTGTGATGTCATGGTTTAGACCCACAGTGTGAGAATATGTCTGACAATAATTTGGATTTATGTATGGATTTGTGTAGCAGAATAAATTACATGCTTGGAAAACTACGTCTACACAACTGTCGTCACATTTTTTCATATTTCTTTATTGCTTTGAAATTCTAAAGCCTATTCCATACAGTGAGTTAAAGGATAATAAAAGAAGCACTTACGCTGAACAGACAGGAGAAAAATGGACAGAACACTCTGACAGTAAGCAGACTGAATTTATTGTGAGCAGCAGCAACAGCATTATTTCCTGTTCATTCATCTGTTTTCATCTTTTCTATGCTAAAATCTTCACATTTTCATGACAGATGATGGTCTTAAAGAGAATCTTTTTAAATGAAAGATTATGTAAAAGACTGGACAGGCAGAAATGTTTACAGCCGTTCTTTGAGTCACTCCCACTCTGAAGATTCAGATCCATCATGCACATGTAGACTGAGAAGATTGAATGAACAGATTAACCTTCTCATCCTTTAGAAGTCTTATATTTTGAGCCAGAGGTTAAGTCTCAAAAGTAAAGGGTTCAGTTCCTGAAACAAACTAATGTGAGGAATATACATTGTTTCAGTTTTCCTGCTGGTTCAGTTCGTGTTCATAATGGCAAAACTCAAACAATCCAGAAATAGTGAAAACAAGTTGCGGTGGAAACATGGTTGGATTATTATAAAATAAGCAGAAATTGGGATGAAGGCTTTGAGGGCGTGGGATGAAGGGGTCGAAAGGAGGGGAGGAAGAGGTCAAGGGGGAAGGATAAAGATATCAAAGGGAGGGATGACGGGGTGGAAGGGAATGGATGAAGGGGTCGAGGGAGGAGGATGAAGGGATCGAAGGGGAGGGATGAAGGGGTGAAAGGGGGTGGGATGAAGGGGTCGAGGGAGGAGGATGAAGGGATCGAAGGGGGTGGGATGAAGGGGTCGGGGGGATGATGGGGTCACAGGGGAGGGATGAAGGGGTCAAAAGGAGGGGAGGAGGAAGTTGAGGGGAAAGGATAAAGCGGTTGAGGGGGAAGGAAGGAGTTGAAGGGGAGGGATGAAGGGGTGAAAGGAGATGGATGAAGGGGTCAAGGGGGAGGGATGAAGATGTCAGTGGGGAGGGATGACAATGTGGAAGGGGATGGATGAAGGGGTCGAGAACGATGGATGAAGCAGTCAAGGGGGGAGGATGAAGGGGTCGCGAGGGAATGATGAAGGGGGAAGGAAGGAGTTCAAGGGGAGGGATGGAGGGATTGAAGGAGATGGATGAAGGGGTCGAGGGGGAGGGATGAAGATGTCAACAGAGAGGGATGACAGGGTGGAAGGGGATGGATGAAGGGGTTGAGAAGGATGGATGAAGTAGTTGAGGGGGAAGGATGAAGGGGTTGAAAGGGGGGATGAAGAGGGTTGGTTCATCATTGAGCTGCAGAGCTAGGAACCTGAGGGGCGAAACTCACAGTGGGAGCATGTCTCCATGAGCTTTGGTGCTTCATTCCCCTGAGGTTTCTATAAAAAACAGAAGAATTACTTAAGTGTTACCCCAAATATGCTTGTCTCTGAGAGGAAATTGGAGCACCTGGCAGAGACCCAAGTGGACGGGGATGGCGAGTGAACTCCCTGTGGAGTGAACCTGGGGCGGATGTGTTTGGTTATTTGAGTTTGTAGGAGGCGCAAGTGGTTTAATTAGCCTGGTGCAGGTGATTGAGGCTGACAGAGTGGTGTGGTCCTTTTCCTGAACTTTAGTCATAAAACATCAGTTAGACGTCCATTGAAAAACTACATATATCAGTGACTTTTTTCCATTCTCTATCATGTGCAAGTAACAGCATATCATCACTATCGACACTCACTAAGAAACAACTTACAAATTTCTCAGCCAAACAGAAATTAAAATGCCACACACAGTACTTGGAACCCTGCTGTCTGGATCAAAGTCCTGTGTTTAACTCACTTATCCACTTACATCTTACCATAGACTCATTTCACGTACCAGTGAAATATGACTTCAGAGAACTATCTTCATACTCATCAATATGGTCTCTCTTTCATCCTACAACTGAACAAATTATTAGAATGATTAAACAAATTTGTGTTTTCTGATATGTTGATGCAGCTGGTCGAAAAATGAGCGAAAGGAGGTTGGACGTTCAGAAAGAATATTTACCAGTCTGCAACTTAGAAAATGTATGTCGACTCTTGGTTGATGCTCACTGAGACATTAATCTCAGTGTATATGTCACACATCTCACCAGGGTTGGGAGGGTTACTTTAAAAATGTATTCCAATACAGTTACAAATTACCTGTTCAAAAATACAGTCACTGATGCAATCCAAGTATCATGATGTTAAAATAATGTAACTTATAAAATAAAACAATGTGAAATATGGTCAAACTGGGTTTAGGGCTGCAACTAATGACTATATTCATCATTGATTAATTGGTCCATTACTTTCTCAATTAATCAATTATTTGTTTGATCTGTGAAATGTTAGAAAATACTTTAAAAAAAGCTCCTCAGATGTCGTTTTTGATATTCAGCTTACTGTCAGAGAGGAGTAAAGAAAATAGAAGAAGCTGAAATCAGAGAAAAAAGTTGATTAGTGTTTCTCAAGTCCACGATGATGTCCTCAGCTGTCCACAGTTTAAAAATATTCAGTTTACTGTCAGATACGAGGAAAGAAACCAGAAAATATTCACATTTAAAAAGCTGAATTCAGAGACTTGGAAATTGTTTCTTAAAAAATGACTCAAAGTGATTGATTGATTATATTATTGATGCAGATTAATTTAATAGTCTATTAATAATAGATTAAATGTTGCAGCTTTAATATTTATTAGGTTTGTTAGTTTGTCCAGCTGTTTCTTCCTTTGTTATGTGCAACTGATTGATGTGAAATTTCCACCCAGTGAAGCATTTTTTCACTTAGAGGCCATGATAATGAATTGACAGCAGTGTGTGCACAGTACATGGTAGTACAGTATATTGTACTTTATTTCAAAACTAATAATCCCCATTTTTTTACTAAATGTATCTGTAATCTGATTACATCTATTTTACCTGTGATTGTAATGTTACATGTAGTCCATTACTCCCCAAGCCTGCATCTCACAAGCTGTGTGGGCAAAAACGGACCAAGTTCAAGTCCATTTTGGCTAGAAACAGGTCACACATAGCAAAACTAAATCAGGTGAAGGCCAGACATTGAAATGGTGTTGCTTACAGGGTATGGATGCTCTTGAGCAGATCCAACAAATAATAACTAGCTTAGTATGGATGTTCTCTGGCTATTGAAACTTAAAACCAGTATGAAATGACAATAAAGAATTTTTGGTGCTGAAAAATGCAAAGAAAACATTGATACGCCTATACCTATGTTGTCACAGTTAAAACTAACTAAATATCTGAAAAAACATTCCTGTTCTGTGTTTTTACAAATTGCACACTGGAAATATTCAATGGTACACCTCTGTGATCGGTCTGAATAGTGTTCACACCCAAAATAAGACTTGACAGCATGGACCAGAGAGCAGTTGTTTGGTTTACACCATAGTTTGAGTCCAGCGTTCACACCCACACCAATTACACCAAGGGGGTAAATGCTCCAGGGTTCAGGACTAAACATGGGTGGTGTAAATCCGCCCTTAATTGCTATTGCTGGCTATCAGTTCAAAAGCAATGTTATTTCTCAAAGTTGGGAACATATAGTTGGCTGAAAATATTGGCACTGTTGCATTTTTTCAAATAAAACACCATTTCTTTTGTAAAACTGTGAATTCAAAACATCTTCAGTATCCACACATGAATTTTTTTGCTTTGCAGAGGAACAAAACAAAAAACCAACCTTTAACCACTCCTTTACAACATGTCAGTATTCACCCAGGGTGCCAACCTGCTCATCAGGAGCGATACTGCACTTTCTGTCCAAAGCGCCTCACAATGATTTAGTTCTCACCTATTCACACACACATACACACCAGTAATTTGTTTCAGTGTCTTGTCCAAGGACAGACAGGAGGAGCCGGGGATCGAACCACCGCCTTTTGATTAGTGACAACAAAACAAAAGCTACAGTTCTGTTTGTCACACGGAGGTTTTGTGAGGCTGGACTTTAAGGTTAGCTTTGAGCTAAAGGCTAATGTCAGCTTTAGGGCTGTGTTTAAAATATTATGATGCCAATTCCAATACCAGTACCCTTAAATTGATACCACCAATAGATTGACAATAATCAGGTGATATGATACGTATCATGATACAGGGGTTACAATTCAATATATTGCGATACTGTAAGCAAGGTGATAATTCATGCATTCATTTTCTGTAACCACTTATTCCGTAAGGGTCGTGGGCTGCTGGAGTCTATCCCAGCTGACAGTGGGTGAGAGGCGGGGTTCACCCTGGAGAAGTCGCCAGTTCATCGCCTGGCTGACACATACACAGACAATCACTCACACTCACATTCACACCTACCAATTAACCTAGCATGCATGTCTTTGGACTGTGGAAGGAAGCCGGAGAACCTGGAGAGAACCCACACAGACATGGGGAGAACATGTAAACTCTGCACAGAATTGAACTCAGGACCTTCTTGCTGTGAGGCAGCAATGCTAACCACTGCACCACCGTGCCGCCCCAAGATGATGATTGCTTTTTTAAATCTAATTTTAGGAAAATAGCCACAGTAAAATGAACACCATACCATATGCATAAATTCTAAGTTTGAAAAGTTTTTTTTGTGCAGTCAGAAAACAGCAATGTCAAATGTGAATATTTTCTGGTTTCTGCAGCAGTCTATGACAATAAACTGAATATCTCTGGGTTGTGGACAACACAAGACATTTGAGGATGTTGATGTGGACTTTGGGAGACAATGGTTAACATTTGTCACCATTTTCTGAGATTTTAAAGAACAAACAACTTACTGACTAATCAAGAAAATGATCAACAGGTTAACTCTATAAGGTCTATAAGGAATAATAAAAATAATTGTTAGTTGCACTTATAGTATAAACAACACAAAATGAATGACTGCCACAATATCACCATGCAGTGTTTTTTAATAATTAATACAGTATCATGAAACATAATATTGTGATATTCAGGTGTATGGTTATTTTCTTACACCTGTTCTACCACCACATGTCATTCATTCTTTAACGTTCTCTTTTGTTACTCTCAGCAGTCAGCAGCAGTAACAGAGTAGGCTGAGAAGCAAACTGTGTTTCTCTGATGTCTAAGACTGCTGAAGCAGTGAGAAGTGTTCTCTAATCTTTTCCATCACAATCCATTACACTGTGTCCAATAAAGTGGAAATCATCTGAAAGTAAAGCAGACTGACGGTATGGTAATTTGGACAAAGTCAGATGAAAGCTGTACCCTCTCATTTTGAAGGCATACTGCAAAATATTTGAACGGGGGAAACAGATATGGAGTCTGACAGTGTGAAGCAACTGTTACAGGGCTGGATGGAGCAGAAGAGGGAACTGAAGCACAGCCTGGAACATCAAACGTATAGCTATCAAACTACAACTACAGACATCTACACACAAGGAATTAGTTTACAACCTCATCCAAACCTGATCTGATAATATATTTTATGTACTGAATGCTTTTCAAGTTACATAACAACAGTTTATACAATTCATAATAAAGTAAACACCATAAAAGCACAATAGGTAGCAGGGAACATAAAATCAAACTTGAAAAGCTGTGCTAAAAAGATGGGGTTTGGGTGACTTCGTGAACACAGATTGGTGCTGTCACTGATGTGTTTGGGGAGAGTTCTAGAGGGAGGGGAAAAGTTTGTTAAAATAACGTTACTACAACGTTACCTACTGCTTACTCTGTGGTTCAGAGGCTGTCAGTGAGATGCCATTATGTGTTCCTGTGTGAGCGTCCTCTGTTTACCTACCTGTAAGCTCATCAATCCCTGGTCCCAACCGTCCTTCTGCCTGTCCCTCATCTGCTCATCTGCCTCATCTGACTGCTTGTTCTGGAGACTTAAGAGACTGAGCTACAACTTACTGCCTAAGTTACAAACTGTTACCTGTGTTGCTTTACGTGCTCAAGTTCCTGCTCAGCCTGACTTATAATAAAGGTCATTACCAAATGTCACTCTGTGACTGTGTGCTGCTGGTCTGTTCAGTCTCTTTATATCACCTGACTGTCACAGCTCATCAAAACAGAGTGAGAGGCACACCTCCACAGATGATGCTACTGATGTACCTACAGTATCACAGTTTGAAACACAGAAACACTGACCAAGCTGCTGTTTTTGATGCTGAGTGAGAACTGGCTGAAAATTCAACCTTTACTGGATGGATTGGCACAAAATGTTGTAATGATGATGATCATTCACCAACCGAGAATAAGAAGAAATATCTTCTTAACCACACTTATGCAATATTCATGCATATTTTGTCAATCATTAAAGTTTTCTCATGTGGGATTTGTTGTTAGGTAAGAACAGAATCTACACGTCAAGAGCACACTTCCACACATTTTAGTGCTGACATCTTTGTGCAAAATAACTGGTTATTGTTTTTATCAATTCCAGTTGTATAATATTAGCTAAATTATAAAAATACTTTCAATCATTTTCAATATTTTATAAAACATTATGGTGTTTTAAAATAAATAATGAATTTGACTTATTTTATTATTTATATCTTACAAATAATCTCAAGAAAAAAACAAAAGTAAACAGATTGCATGAGGTGAATGCATCAGTGAGAGTTCATAAATGATAAAAATCAAATGCTTGTAGTGAGGTTTTAAATGATAAAATATCTGCTTTATTCTGCAAAAGAAAATGTTTACATTTTAAATACAGCTTACCTTATGATTCTAAAAATGCTGACAGGGCTCCATCATCTTTAGATTTTCATTTGGGAATTCCTGACTTGTCTCTCGACTCCGACCAATCGGTGTACAGGGGGCTTTTCTAACACCCAATCAGAAGAGAGAGGGATTTTCTCTCAGCCAGTCAGAGGACAGGTGGATTTACTCAGCATGTACTATTGTCCATGTTTTATTTGTCATACTATTGTAATGCCTTTTACTATTGCTCAGAGGTCAGTACAATAAACAAACTTATATCCCCCTCACATGCACACACACACACACACAGATCTAATGCACACTCACACACCCCCTTACACATCAGCCATACACATGCTCACATGTGTATTTCTGCTTTTAAATGGATATTATTATCACTATTGTTTAAAGTAGTTGCTAGCAAACATATTTTGTTACTGTTTGGCATCACTTATATTATTTTTGTATCGTTCTGTGTTTTTCTGTATTTTTAAGATCTTAATAACTTTGTGAAATTTTTACTTAGGTGAAGGCTTCAAATAAGCCGTCTGGGGTTTTTTGCCTCTCCCTGCACTGTAATTTGTCATCTTTGCCTTTTTTTTTCTGCTTGTATATACATATATGTTTTTAACTGTGCAAAATAAAAATAAAAACTTATGTCATATGTCCTATGTCACTTCTGTAGTCAGTCCATACAGCAGTAGTAAAACTAGGAACCTTTTTTATGCCTTTTTCATACTATTTCAAAAACGATGGCTGTACTTTCTAGCATTAAGTGCTGTCATCCTGCTTACTCTGCACTGACATTTTCCTATTTGTTTTTACTGCTGAAGCATAACATATTTTATTCTATCTATGATTATGGCTGCCTTTCACACTAAAACACTGTACAGTCATTGTGCTTGACAACATGGCAGCTAACGCACTGATAACATGTTGCTGATGCCACTCACAGATTGAAATCTGCTCTTCTCCCTTCATTTACCACTTGACAAACACCTATAGGAGCTGGAAATATCTGCTCTGCTGTGCTTTACAGTGTCTTTATGTACTACAATAGGTCTTTACTGACAATAAATCTGTTAAACGTCACCCAGTAACAATAAAACACAGCAGTTATCACTCTTTCGAGCTTTATTTTGATTTGTGCATGGCTGTGGCACCGCCATAAATCATATTTGTATGGCAGTATGGCTGGGCTACAGTATAATCTACACACTGTCAGAGTATGTCATTGACGCCAGCTTCCCGTGTTGCTGAACTTCAGCATCTCCATGGCAACTATATAAATGTTTTCCCTTGCACACACAAAGGCCGTCCTTCGCAGGCACCCATGCTGAAAAAATATGCTTCCATCTAGTGACAGGTCTGTATTCTCTGCTGCAGTCATCGCCACATCTGTTGATCTTCACATTTATTCTGCATTTATTGTTCCCGACCCGCACAGAGTCTAATGCTGCTCCTCTCACATGCCGAACAGCAGAGAAACCAAACTACTCAGCACGGCGAGGACTTCATCAGCCTCACCTCGGATGATTCTGTGAATTATTCACATCTCTGCAGACTTACTTTCATCTTTCATGCGTGATCATCCCAAGAACCAACACAGATCAGAGGCGCTGAAGCCCCAGATACAACAAATGTCTCCATACGTCTCATTCATCATAGAGTGCGCTGGTTCTCGCACGCTCTGCCATTTTTATCAATCATTCAACCCCAGAATCGTGTTGCCAAGAAAACAAAGACGGTGTTTTGAAATTCAGCCTGCAGCAGGTTTGACAGAAGAACGGAAAGTTTGTTATGATGATTCAACTGAGGGCTTGTCAAGTGAGCAGCAGCTTCACAGGAAAATATTGAAGGAAAAGATTGAAGGTTCAGGTGATGAGTTTAAGGATAATTCCACATAATTCCTACAAGACTTTTCTGACTTCAGCCACTGGTGGATCCAAGGGGGTGGTAGGGAGGGCAATCGCCCCCCCAGTGCCCCCATGTTCAAAAAAAAAAAAAAAGATACAGCAAAAGTACCCTCTACTTTCTTTCTGCAATAGAATGTACCAGAACTACTTTAAAATCTACCGTAACTACTTTCCTTCTACTTGACAGAAAGTAGTTCCTACTTTAAACTGCTCACAACAAGGTCTGTGGATTATCTTAAGTGACCAGGTCATGATTTCTGGAAACTGGTTTTTAATTTTTGAGCCCAACAAGCCGAGTGCCATTTAGTGTCATTATGTTGGACAGAAAGTAGACATCTATGGCTGATATCTCCAAAACTCTGCAGCTCACACCAAAAAAGTCTAAATATATTTTTTATTTTGGGGTGAACTGTCTTTTTAAGGACTGTTAAGGCCTTTTCTTTTCTTTTTTTTTCCATTGGATGAACAAGGACAGAAGAGATAGATCTGATCCATATTGTTGGATATCTGTGTGTTAGTGTGACAGACTGATGATGCATCCTGCAGAAAGTGTGCCAGAATAGACTCCAGCCCTCCACATTACTGATCAGACCAGGCAGTTGAGAGAATTTATGGATGGAAAGAAAAAGACTTGAGATCTATACCCGAACCCAATGGGACCCAGGGTTTGGGTTGAGTCGGGCCTTATTTCCCACATATTTCATGGGCTTATATCGGGTTTGGGCTGTATTATTATTATTTTTTATATATTTTTAAAAATGTATTTTTTGTTGTTGTTGTTGTTGTTGTTGTTGTTGTTCTTAGTAGTAGTAGTAGTAGTAGACAGATTCTGGTTGGTTTTGGACAGACTTTTGTTGGGCTTGAGCCTTGTTAGGTTCAACTTTTCAGGCCAAGTTCTAGTTAAGTCAGCCTGTGTGTGGGTCATGATGTAGTGACTTGAAGGAAATGTAGGAGAGTAATTATATGCACATCACATAGATCCAAGGCTATCAGACACATGTTCATAAAAACATTGGGTTTTAACTAGCTTTAGCTAACTTTTTATAGAGAAGTGTTGCCACTGAGCTTCTAAACATGAAATTAGGATTTCTTCTTTTTCCTCCTGTTTAATGCAGTGTATTTTTGTACAAAGGTCACGTAGATTTTATTATTTGGGATGATGAATTTGATCTGTTTTTATATGTATATATATATATATATATATATATATATATATATATATATATATATATATATATATATATATATTTGATATCTTGAATTATGGTTTTGTGTGTGGCACAGAATAAGTGTGCAGTGTGTATTTTCTTTTCAGGAGAAATACAGACCCTTGCACCAGACCAGCTGGGAACCACTGATCTGAACCACCTCATTTGCGGGTAAAACTGGATGTGATCACACCTGAAATGTGTGCAATGATTCTTGTTTCTTTTCTTATGATAATTCATCTTGGTAATGTTGCTACGTTGCCACATACCATCAGTCATTACAATTTTAACAAAAGTCGTAAAGAGAGGACACATCAAGTCTCTGCAGTGGTGTTCTATGTGCTTCAAAATTGATTTTAAGATCCTTTCATTGGTTTATAAAGCTCTTAACAGCCTTAATCTTACCTCTTCATCAGTTTTGCTTTCATCCAGAAGCCTCAGGTCTCCTGGTAGTGGCTTTTTAATTATCCCCAAAGTTACAACAAAAACCCACGGTGAAGCATCCTTTTATTACTCTGGTCCAGGTTTGTAAAACAGCTGGAGAGCATTGATATTTCTAAAAGCAAACTAAAGACCTACCTTTTTATTCTGAATTTTAATTTATCTATTATCTTAAATATTTATCTATTTATCATTTATCTATTTATATATTGTGTATTCATTTATACATTTTAATGTGTGCTTCCTAGTTTGCATTTCCTTTTATTTTATCTTGTCTTTATTATTATTAATTTATTTATTCAGCATTTATTCTCTGGATTGTTTTCCTTTTAATACCCTAACTTTTGGATCTTTGCTATACAAATTTCTAGACATATCCTATATTTTGTGTTCTTAACTCTTCACTTACTTTTTATCTACTGTCAGGGTTTGATTGATTTTTTTTTTTTTTTCTATCTTGCCTGTGGTGTTTTCCCACTTATGATAGACTTATTGATTGATTGATTAAACTGTTGAGTGATATCATCATAGCTGAACTGGTGTCCAAACTTATGCCAGCAAGACCTCGGCTGTAATAAAGCAGAATTATCCTTTAAACACCTCCCAACCTGTTAAATACGCCTGAAATGGTGTGACGCCATCCTGCAGTTATTGCACAGTTGAGGCAATCACCGCTGCTCAATAATTCATTTCTCCAAGGGTAAAAGAGTGTATCTGAGGCCATTAAAGAGATCATTTGAAGACGAATGTGAAAAGGACAGGATTTAGACATAATAACCTTAATATCCCTGATTATAGGAAGTGCTATTTCCCCCCTCTGAGGCCACCGAAATCATTTGAATTCATATGTTATTAATCAGTCTGGCCTGAGACTCACGCTGTGAAATGTTCAAAAAGCTCCTATTAATCAGGTGCTATTATAAACCGTGACAGACACCCACCTGCTGCACTCCACCTACAATTTCCCTCCTTTTAACATTCATTAAACACTGTTGTATAACCAGCTGCAGAGACCAGTTCTTCAATGGTCAGTACGTCAACTTTAAAGTCCACACCGTTAAACAAAAGAAATCTCAAGGGTTGATTAAGGCAGTGATAGAGCAGTAGGTTCTCAGACCTGTGCATATTTACCTGGGCGTCATGCAGAGGTGGCAGTAAATCACACATGTGCAAGTCACGAGAAAGTCTGAAATCACTGCGGTGAGAATCAAGCAAGTCAATTACCTGGTATAAGCCAAGCAAGATAAGTCAGGTCATTGCTCAGGTCAAGCAAGTTACAAGTCATGAAATTCTAATACCCCAGTCTTCACTTTTCACTGGTGATATGGGCCAGAATCAGACCCTGGATTGTCTTTAAAATTTACAATATCTCTTCTTATTAAAATCCATATGGATTTGAAGCCAAGTCTAACAAGAGTTTAAACTTTCTAGTTAATGTTTGATCAACCAATACTCAAGACTCAGGTCTTTACCTTTTAAGTCTCAAGCAAGTTCCAAGTCATTGCGGTGAGAAGCAAGTAAATCAAGTCAGTGCTCAGGTCAAACAAGTCACAAGTCAGGATAAACGAAGTTCTACCCCAGTTTACATGTTCTTATGTTATGCATAATGGCCTGGAGGCCTAACAGGAAGTCACTAGGAAGTCTAATGTGGCTTAAACTTAACATTAGCCACAGTGGTGACTGTAAAATTTAAATAGATTTAATGAATTGTATTGAAATAATAAATGGTCTCTGTGAAATATGTGCAGTGTCACATGTGTAGTGTAAATTGTCCCATGACCAGAGCTGTTTATTTTATGGACACACCATGCGAAGAAGATGGCTGCATCGAAGTCTGCAGGCAAGGGGTTATTAACATATGCTAACATGAAGATAGGTCAAAGATTTTTGGTACACATCATCTTTAAGGTGTCTACTATTGATATATACATTTGCAATTACTCAACTTTGTTCACAGAGTGGATAAAGATGTTGACAGCAACAATGGGATAGGTATACACATACTTATATACTTAGCAACAAGGTGCTGGAAACAATCCTCCAGATTTGGGCACAATACCTGAAACGTGTTTTAGTATGTTTTGCATTTCAAATATAAAGGTTTGGATGGTTGGTGGACAAAGTGTAAACCTCCTGGGGGATAACTGATTATCAAACACTAATCAATTTCTCTTTGTAGGACCCAGCTGATAAAAGGGAGGAGGCTGGAGTTCCTGTGTGATTTTGACTTGAAACAGTTATTAAAGGGGCATTGCCTATAGTGCAGAGCTGAGATTTTTTTCTCTTTGTGTTTCCACAGTTTTGCATTTATGATTATTAATTAATTGTTTGTTTTCTTGCAAGTACATTTTTTTCCCCCTCAGTTATTTGTATTATTATTATTATTTGCCAGGCCCTCACTTCACATATTGCTGCACGGTATTTGCTGGTTTCCAGTGGAAAAGTAAAAAATCACTTGGACTGAATCATTGGATTCTGTCTCAGTTTTTGGGCTTAAGCCACTCAGCCAACCTTATCCAGTTGCATGCAAAATTATTGCAAAATTATCTCCTGGATAGATTTTAATGTAATGGAAGACACTTATTGTAGCTTAAAGCTAATTCTGACTAGACCAGCACCACCATCTCTCCCTGATTCACACGGACAGTGTAACCGGTGAACGCCTCCACCTAAATTTAAATTCATGAAAACTGTGCCGGCACAACAGGCCTGCTGCAGCCTACTATATCCTCCACATCCTTCAGATCAAGGTTTCCGTGTCCTTTCCTTGGGGAGAAAGCAGGCACTGTTGGACTCTTGTTATGCCACAGTGGAGGCGAGAGAACCCGTGGATCCCCTGAATCTGAATCCTGCAGTGGACCCAGAGTCACTGTGAACTCAGCTGGTCTCTCTGAGCAGCTGTGGAGGCAGGAAGGGGGTGACCCGGCAGGATGATCAGTGTTTTCTACAAACACACAGACAACATGGTTTCTGTACACACAATGGAAAATTGACAACTTGTAGATACATTTATAGTAATTATTGATTAAATTTGTATTAGAGCCTACACTATTTACCATCTATAGCATCCTTGTTTTTATATTAAGGCACATATAAGCTGACCGTTAATCTGTCACCAACTGCTTCAACCAAAACACATAACCTGCCAATGTCTTTGTCATGACAACTTGACATGAACAAAAACAACATGACTGTAAATGTCTTTGTTATAACAACTTGACATTACCCAGAACAACATAACCTGTCATAATTATGCCATAGTAGACTTAATTATTGCACCTAAGTAAACTATTCAGCTTTCTGTTTTAACATTATATTAAACTGTCATACGTGGTTGGTTTTGACATTATAATTGTGTCATGAATATTTTCCTTGATCTCATGGAAAGTGAACTTGTCATAAAGATGTTACCAAGTCTTATTACACTGTCAAGTGCTTTAATTGTCTGCACACTGTTGTTGACTAATGTCAACTTGTCATAACCAATTTCAAACAATGTCATCTTTGAATTAAAAGTTAGTAATTGACCAAATGACACTAAATAACAAGAGTCACAAACATTCAGACTCTTCCATGTCAGTCTTATGTACATCAGTTTAAATAAAACACACTGGAATATTGTTCATCACACTGACAGCAGTTTGTAACCAGAAAGCTTTGTATTTCCATGATCATAATGAGTTTGGATATACCATTTGTTTAGCATTAAAAGATGCTGAGCATGTTTTTATAAAGTCATCAGACTTTGTTCTTGCATTCAGTCATATTATTTCGTTCAGTAAATACAAAGATTATAATTACTTTTAAAAACACAATGAGAAACATTTCACATGCCAGAAGAGAAAACCTTACAGAGGGAATAATTACTCAAATTTTTTACACCCTTTATTATGAAACTGTTAAATATACTGACAGTTTTTTAAGATGCCATTGTTTTTTTTTGTCTGTAGGGGGAAAAATGTGGTATAATTTAACTAATGTGCTCTTTGATTTCTCCTTCACAACATTAAAAATGCTCTATTGTGATCATCAGTGGTAGCAGCCAATCACAGCATAGAGGGGCGGGTCTAGGTGGAATATACAAACTGAACACTGGTTTTGGAAAGGGCCTTCCACGATTTTTGGGAATTTCATGGTCCCCGTAGGTTCTCCTTAATGCCAGGAAGGGGAGGGTGAGACCAGGTGTTGGCAATCTGCAAGATCATCTCTAGATAGGGATGTCCCGATACAACTTTTTCACTTCCAATACGATACCGATATTGCAGCCTTGAGTATTGGCCGTATCGATAGCGATCCGATACGATATCACCACGAATCATACATACTTTTATTACTTATTTTGTAGTGTGGAATTTTAGAAAAGGCTTGATCAAGTGATGTTACTCAAACAGAGAACAATAGTCAGCAACCAGAGTCACCTATGGATAGAAGTGCTGGAGTGGAAAATGGACTGCTTATCAGAGCGCTTATATTAGAGATTTTAGATGCAGTCCGATAAAATCCGATACTAATTTTTTGGCTGATATCGGACCGATATCCGATATCAATATCGGATCGGGACACCCCTACCTCTAGATACCACTTAATCTTACACACTGGTCTTTTAAATCTTCCATAATAGCCTACGTTGTATTTTGCGCTAATTAGCAAACCACATCCACCACACAATAAATACAACTTTATATTTGGCGTTACTAAAAAATTTATCTGATGTTTATCTCATCAGTATGATGACAAATGATTGATCTGAATTCTTATTGATCAACCTGAATTTAAAAAATCTTTTCACCTAACAATGTAATGTATTTTACTGATTAATTAGCTTGTTACACACTAATGAGCACATGCAATATTAAACTAGATTGTGTGTAATAGTGTATCTAACCAGATGACTCTTGTGTATTGGATGAGGCAATAACCTTTGTCCACATGTTATAAATGCTCACAATCAGACAGCTTTTCTGTTGTGATAGAATGAATACAAAGACATTGTGACTGCTCACCATGACTGAACAGGAACATGAACCGCTGATCTCTCTGAGGCCTGCGTGACACTGTTGGGAAGTAGCAAGGTCCCATTTCAGAGCTTATAAATTTCACAGCATTGGATCAGTGCATAGACTTGTGTACTCGCCAATACCTGATCCTGTATTTTAGGCAGCATCAGAGGCATTTTCCCATATGGACATAGATATTGGAACAGCCCTAGAGGAAACTGAGCTTAATTGCTTTACTTTCACTCTATACCTGTATTTCATGTTTGTGAGCCCTGCAGTATTAAGGCCTGAAAGGTGTCCAACAAACAAATCAAAATACGTGATATCAAGGTACGGACCTCCTAGGTGTATGGAGGTGACACATCACTCAATCCTGTGACTGGATGTTAGACTGTTTAAAGGAAAAAGGGTTTTTTCTTCTAAACACATTATGAATGTTAGTTTTGAGTCTTTTCACATGTTTCCAGTGAGTATGTTTTATGTAGTACTGTAAATTGCTGTTCACAATTTCTGTGTTAAGGATTATTTGGGCAGACCTGAAACATGGCCTGGTGATGTGCCAGAGCCATGGTTCCCCAATACCATATGACCACTTTTCCACAGACATGTGCTGACTTGGCTTTACTTGGTTTGACTTGGCACATCAGCCTGTCACATCAGGGAGTTGTATTTCTGCTACAACAGGGCTACTCACTCAAAATGGTTGGGGTTATCACGGTGGGTTTGGCTCGCTTTGGCCTCATTTGAGATTAAGTCCATCTCAGGCATGACTTGGCACAGCTCGGTGAGATAAAAGTGGTAATTGAAACGCAAATCAGTGTTGCACGTTTGACTCAGTTTGGTTAAAAGTGCCGGTGGAAAAGCCCCCTCTCATGGTCAGTTATGCATCAGTCCAGCAGTTGACTTCTGCTCATTCAGTTTCAACAACCCAACACCGGAGAAAAAAACCATACCATTCTGTCACTGTCCTCTGGCTGTGGTGGCTCACACATGACTGGACATGTCCAATAAAGCTGCGAGATGGAGTGTCTATGTATCAGGTCATTTCCAGGACAAAGTGGTGTTTGACACTGAGACACCAAATGTAAATATTTTTTTCATGATTTTTAGACCTAATTTGATATACTAAGCAATTTCTTTAATATTTAAATTTGACTGGCTGGTGAATAACACGTCTGTGGCATAACAAACTCAGAACACACGTTTAGTGTTGCTTTACATGATCTTTAATAGATGAAATGAGGTTCACTGTAACAATTATTGTGCCAGGTTAGATTTTGCCGACAACTATGAAGTTAGCTGTGACTCAGGGGGGGTAAAATGGGTTGTCCACTAATCAAAAGGTCAATGTTTCCTGATGGCTGTGATGGTGTGTGAGTGTTTGGGTTAATGGGTTTGCATAGGTGAGGTCCTGATGAGCAGTTTGGCACCATGCCATTACTGTATGGGATGGTTGTCAGTGGGTCAATGTTGACATGTAGTTTAAAGCACTTTGAGCTGTTGGAAGACTAGAAAGGGGCTGTACAAATGCAGTCCATTTACCATTTAAATGTGACCTGATAACCATCAGTGACCACAGAGTAGTGCTCCCAGAAGCCTTTGACAGACATGATGTAAAGGTTTCAGGACACAGCCCTTCACCCTGCCCCTGTGTTTATGGAGCACATCATTGACACTTCCCTCTATTGTATCTTTCCAGAGACATTAGTCAGCAGTCTTATGTGTGACACACACTTCCAACTGTACACAGCAAGGTCAAACCACTCCTGTTAGTCTGAGGGACACAACAGTCTGTGTAAAGTAAGAGTGTGTGCTGTCAGTGCTGTGTGTGTGTGTGTGTGTGTGTGTGTGTGTGTGTGTGTGTGTGTGTGTGTGTGTGTGAGCTTTTACTGTTTGTCATCGTAGTGAAATAAGGGGAAGGGATGCAATTTTCCATCTTAAGACACCTTCAGGGAGAAAAGGAAAAAAAAAAGCTCAGCTCATAAGAAAAGCAATGTGGGGTCTGCTTTCCAGTGCCAGCATTTGTCTCTAATTCTCTCCAAGTGCCCTGGAGCAAAACAGTGAAAAGTGCTCATATTGAAAAGTGTACCTGGCAATATGTTTTCCTCTGTGATGGAAAAATCTACTGGTGGCTTATTCTGGTGCCCAGAAAACTTACCCACACAGGGCCCTTAACAGAAACTGAACACAAGTGGAGGATATTTTATTTGAACTTTATTTGAAGGCCGTGTGTTCAATTGGCAGGAAGTGCGTTCTTTTCTTCGACAGCATTGCCAAGAACAAGGATACGGCCTAACCTTTGGTGCAGCCCCCATCTGAGGGCTGCCAAACAGCTTTTAGCAGAAATTTCTGCTTCCAAACCTGCTTAAACTTGGCTTTTGTTGCACTGAACCAATGTACAACACTATTACTGTCTTACAAACAACAGTATGTGCAAGCATGACCTAGAAATTACAGTAATTTATGGTAATTTATGAGTTTTTTTTGTTGGTGTGTACTTCAGCATGACAATATACCATGTAATGCATAAAGCAGACAGCTTTTAACATGTATATGATGTTTCAAGCCTCATCTAAAGGCAAAAGTGTTTATACCCATTCCAAATACTTCTAGCACCAAACATAGATAATGGACAATTGCAAAACCCTGGATCACTTGCAATGACAATATTTCATTTATATCCATTGCCAGTGCATTTGCAAGTTTTACTTCCTACAAAATCTCTTTATAGCAACTATGGATGCATGATATTGGATTTCCAATGCAGATATAGCCTAGTAACATGACATGCCAGATGGTTTTGTTACACAGAACCATCCTGGAAACTGTCTGTATTAACAGTTTGGAAAAGGGAGGGCACTTTCAAACAACACTTGGCAGGCTAACTTCAACCAATTAGATCCACACACCCAACTGAAGCTGAAGCCAGCCAGAAAAAGAGTGAAAGCATATTTTCTGTTGATAGAAGTCTTCAGCGCCATTCTTTGCTCTGCTTTCAATGAAGTACTAGGGGTGCAACGGATCAAAAAACTCACGGTTCGGATCGTATCACGGTCTTGAGTCACGGATCATTTTTCGGATCAGTAAAAAAGAAAAAAGTGGTGGGATTAAATTATTTTAAAAATGCACTTGTCTTTGTCTGTCTGTAATTATCACAATAGTTATGTAATGTAATGATAATGATAATAGTAATGATAATGGTAATAATATTAAAAACTTCAAACTTAAACAGGGCTGTACTATGTATATACTATACATATATTAGATCATTATACACTATACAGTATAATACACAACTATGCTCTGTAGTCTGGCTCAATGTCCCGCCTACAGCACAGCTCATATGATTGGTTAGAAGTCATGATCAATCAGCAGACACACTGTATCACAGACGGGGTGAGACAGAGCTGCACCCGTGAGCAGAGAGGAGCTGTGTAGAAGTTAAGACAGCTGATATCACCAAAGTTTCAATGAACATCACAGTTTTATGATCTGTTTCTTTGGTGATAGCATAGTTACATCAGTGAAAAAAGTTATGGTCTGGATTTCACTCAAGGCGATGTGACGTTTTTAAATCAATTACTCTTTGCAGAGATGCGCTGCACACAACAATTCTGCATTGAGATTTCGGGTATTATACAAAAGTAACAATGACAGTAAAACTATGATGCTCACATGTGGTCCTCGGATCATATGCATGTCGAAACCATAGAGGGCAATCCGTACAGAACACGGGTCAACTGCAATCTGTTGCACCCCTATGAAGTACTCTCCATTCTAACTTGTTAGTAACTGAAGTTAGTGCAGCCAGACTGTTCACACCAGAAAAAAACAGCTGTGCAAAACTTATTTTGACTCAAACCATGATATTTTCCTGAGCCCAACTGTGTACTTTTGGTACCGCAACCTAACCAACCTGCAACCATTTCACACGTTAATCACATAAGAACAAAGGTCTGGTACATTTGTTGCTGGGACTCTCCAACGGTGTCATTTTGGGAGTCACTGGAAAACAACCTATTCTGTCATATACTATAGGTGTGTTGTATTCACCAGTCATGTCATGTTGTGAGCATCATTTACACACAGCTGTACATCAGCTCTTTACAGGCAGTTTACCTCAAAATAATCAACCCATCCATGTTGAACTTATCTACACCACATGACTTGGCCTGTTAGACAGAACCATCTGGGAAGTCGTCTTTAGAAACTGTTTGGAAAAGCACAGGCACTTTCAAAAAGCACTTGTGATTGGATGAAGCATCTGTCTAACATGGGCTAACTTCATCCACTCTGATCAAACTCTTGCCGAAGCCAGTCCGGAGAAGACCAAAATCATCTTTTCCAAGGAGAAAAGCCTTCATTGCCGTTCTTTAAAGGAAATAGTCTCCCGTTCTGATATAGCTGATGCTATCACAGTATCTATGCTAACCTCTTCAGGAGGCGCACTTAAGACCACATCCACAGCTATCAGTAGTCCTCCAAGAATGCTGATCGGTTGCACCACCTGAGGTGCAGACACAAACAAGTAACTTAGAGCCTGGCAAGGTTACTCATGTGATCTTGTGATCTCATGAATTCAGCTGCTTCACAAGACAAATAGCCCACTGCTCTGGTCTGAGTTGCCACACTTGAAGGCAGAGCAAAAATCCTGCCATCACCTGGCTGCACTCCCTCCCTGATTTTTGTTCAAGTATTCATCATCTTTTGTATGTCTTTGTAATATTGATGCAAAGAATCATATAAGACTTTGTTCTCATTGAAGGCATTCTTAGTGTTTTGATCAGTGGTAAAACTCACAATATTTCCCTAAAACTAACCAAGTACTTTTAGTAAATCTGTCCAAGACCTTTATTTTGAAAGCGTAATGGACATTGTAAATTTATTACTGTAAGGAATGAGAAACATGGTTGATACATTAGTTTGAACGTCATGTTGAGTGTCACCAAAAAAATGGAAAATTTGTGTCCCTTTCCGCAAATCTGGTAGATTAAAGGGACAGTTCACCCAGAAATACATATTTTTCCAAAGGCCTGTAGTGCTATTCATCCATTTATACTGTTTTGGTATGAGCTGCAGACTTGTTGAAGATACTGGCCATAGAGATGTCTGCCTTCCCTCCAATGTAATGGAACAAGATGGCACTAGTCCTGAAATACATATTATCTGTTGTGCACAGTTTAATGTAGAAACTACTTTCTTTCTGCAGTGGAATCTACTGGAATTATTTTAGAATCCAATGGAAAAAAAGTAGTTCCTACATGAAACTGCTTACAACAAGGTCTGTGGATTATCTTGAGCAATCTTCCATTGTATTGGAGAGAAGGCAGACATCTCTATGGCTGATATCTCAGAAGGTCTGCAACTCACACCAAAAAATCTAGATGGATAAATAGATGGATTTAATTTTTGCAACTATTTCACAAACTGCTGTGAGACTGTTGTTATTTATATGATTTTGTGGCAGATGTGTGAATGCTGCCCCCAAATGACAACAAAATGCCATATGGGTATTCTGATTTGACTGAGGTATGACCCTGAAAAGAGGGGGTGTGATTTTCAGATGCAAATTATAGTGCAAAGGGGTTAACATCATCCAAGACCAACATTAAGGCCAATTCTGGATCTGTTTTGCTTTTCTGACCACTTACTGATGACTAGATGGCCATTATAAGACTAAGCTGACAAAGACAATGAAAATCCAAGCAAATTCCTGTTTTTGTCCCTTTGTTTGACCTGACAAACACATCTGGTGTCCAAGACAAGCACCAATGTCCTGTAGGACTGTCCTTGTTACAGGAATGCGTCTTTATGTCACTGCATCCTGAGAGCAGTTGTCTGTTTGGCATCTTTGCTAAGAGGCCATTTGACAGATGAGAGGAAACTAAAGACAAATCTGACAAAGATGTTAAAAAAAAACTGAGCAAGTCAAGGCCATGATCTCATGCACTGGATATTAGAGGTCACTTTTGAAACTATATTTACTGTAAACCTGCAGGAAAAGGATCATGGGAATGGATTGCTTTGTGTGCATAACTCCAGAATGGTGTTATCTTTTCTATAAATGTGATGTATACCAGTGTAAAACAGATGCATGGGCCCAAATCTAATGCAGGCTTAAATCTTCTTTCTTGTGACATTTACATGTCCAAAACGGCATTATTACCCTTAAGGCTATTGATTTTCCTGCATGTGTTTACTGCTCTTACTCTCAGCCAGCGGAACAGCTTGTAAAGTTTCTTTTGGCATAAACCTATGGCTTCTAATACTCTCAGCTGTCTGTGTGTGCTGTAGCTGCAACATTAAGCGTCCTTGTTTGAGTAAACCCTTAGAGCAGCAGATAAATCTCTCCTTCCTCTCCAAGAAGTTTGGCTTTTATTGCAGCCCTCTCCTTTGTCTGCCTGATGGATTATAGTGGAGAATTTATGCACACTTGACTTATAAATCTTGATCAGGCGCTCTTAAGCATCATAAATCACTACTTACGCCATTATCTGTGCCTGACTGTGGAAAGGCTGTAGGGATGACAAGAAGTGTTACGGAACACTTTTTAAATATTTAGCATGTTCCCATTCATGTATTCATTCCGTCATGATAAATCACGCTGCTCGGCAATTATAAAAGTTCCTGAAGCAGTCCTGACTGTTATTATACCAACCCCAATTCCAAAAAGTTGGAATGCTGATTTGCAAACCCTTTTCAACTTATATTTAATTGAATATAGTACAGACAAGATAATTAATATAATATAATCATTCTGAATTTGATGTTGCTGATGTTCCAAAAAAAAAAAAAAGTTGAGACAGGGTCAACAAATGACTGTTGTTAACAGGTAGTTAGGTGGTTAGGTGGTTAACGGTATCAAAGGGTATTTAAGGGGGACCCTCAAAAGGCTCAGTCATTCACAAGTATGGATGGGGTGGGGTGCACCATTCTGTGATAAACTGCATGGGCAACATCATTTCTCAATGCACAATTGCAAGGAATACACTATCTGCAGTCCATATGGTCATTAAATGTTTTGTAAAGCAACAATAAATGTGTGTTTAAGTTTGTCACACCACAGAAATGTGTTATTAACCACACAACCATTTTTGAATGATTAAAAATATCACAAAGTTTGCAAAAGTAGGTCTCAAAATCATGAAAAAATTTCCAGTTTTCTCACTGGAGGTGAGTCCACCCCACTGTCTCAGTGTCAAACACCATTTGGTCCTGAAAACAACCTGAAACATGGACACTCCATCTAGCAGTTTTATTGGACATGTCCAGACATGTTTGAGCCACCAGAGCCAGAGGACGGTGACAGGATGGTGTTTTTTTTCTTCTGTGTCGGGTTGTTGGAACTGAAGTGAGCTGAAGTGAACTGCTTGGCTGATTTGGACTGAGAGAGTCACTGAAGGTACGTTTGTAACTGACTGTCAGGGAGAGTGAGGGGAGGGGTGTAGGGTTGTGCATCTCACTGACTGAGACTGATTCAATACATATCTCTATACATGTGCAACAATACAATACATCTTAGAAATTTTGAAATAGCCATCAATTTGGTATGATATCATTCAGCCCTGTCACAGTACAATATAATATGATGCAACAGGAGATGATGTAATGTGTGAATCTTTACATTTTGATTCAATTAATGCTACATTTGTAGAGTGCTGCTAGTGGCAAAAAGACATCCTGATAGTTTTACTAAATATAGTAACAGTAGAGACAGAGAGAAGGAGACATTACAGTGATGTTAACATCTTATTATGAGTCTCATGTGTAAATGAGATCCTGTAGCCTAAATGACAATCTGTGAACAAACTTGAAAACTGTTTAAAATATCAGTATTTTTGCAGTAAGATGATGTGCTGTTCTGTTTCATATTCAGAGTGCTGTGGTTTTGAATAGTGTGGAGGAACAGTGAAGTGTTACCTGCTCTCACAGTGACATGACGTCTCTGTGGGTCAGACTCGTGTCTCTGTTCTCTGCTGTCAGACATGTTTTACATAAATGATCTACAGCAGTATTTCTCTTATATTCTTATGAAACCCAAACTTATTCTACATTTGCGTGTCATGAAAGTGTGGTGGTGCAACATGGTGCAACATCAGTTCTTTCACCGTCTGTTTTGAGGAAATGAAGAGCAAAGATAGTAGAGGGATTAGGGAGTGTTTGTTTTGTGGGTAGAGGCAAGAGACAAGAGAAAATGGAGGAGAGTTGCAGCGGCAGTTCATTGATGCCAAAAATGAAACATACACGTGCCCTAATGAGATGTATCAATACACCAATACACTAGTAGTGCATCATTTTTTTTTCCATGAGTGAATGTTGTTCTTGTGTCGGTTTGTGGAACTTATATAGTGTTGGGGGACCATGGTTCTGGCACATAACCAAGTCATGTTTCAGGTCCACCCAAAAAATCCAGAACACAGAAATTGTGAACAGTTTAACTGTCTAACTAACTAACCATGCCACATAATTCTCAGTCTTTTCATATGTTTTTAGCTACTATTTTCTACTATCTCAACTATGTGTGTAATGTGTTTAGAAGAAAAACATTTTTTCCCTTTACAGGGACATTAAACGATTCAGAAAATCTTAAGAAATCTAAAAGCCAACATTGAATGTTCATGGTCTTTGACCTCGCAGGTAGCACTGTATAAAAAATCAACATGACGGTATAAAGGATACCACATAAACTTGGGAACACTTCAGAAAACTGTTGTCATTAAACACAGTTTGTCATGCAAGTTATGACTCTACCAGGCAAAGTAAAAGCCATACATCAACAACATCCAGAAATGTTGCAGACTTCTCTGGTGAGTCCAGATTTCAGATTGTTTTGGGAAAACAATGACGTTGTGTCATCCAGGCTACAGAGGAAAAGCACAACTGTGAAGGCCTCATTAATACTGAGAGGTATACATGCATACAGGTTTTGGAGAAACATATGCTGCCACCCAGATGATGTCTTTTTCAGGAGACGTTCCTGCTTATTTCAGCAAGACAATGTCAAGACACATTGTGCACATTTTCCAACAGTGTGACTTCTTAGTAAAAGTGTTCAGGTACTAGACCGACCTGCCTGCAGTCCAGATCTGTCTCCCATTGAAAATGTAAATTGTAAATGAACTACATTTATATAGCAATTTTCCAGTCTTCCAACCACTTCCATTCACAGTCATAAACTAATGGCAGAAGCTGCCTCTGCTCCTGAGAAACTAACTATTCACACACACACACACACACACCGAGGGCTATGCTTTTGGGGGCTATTTGGGGTTCAGTATCTTGCCTAAGGATACTTCCACAGCCAGACTCTAGGGAGCAGGGGAACAAACCAGAACGAACCAGAACGATCTTCTGATTAGTGGATGACCCCACTCTACCACGGGGCCCACGGTGTGGCGCATTACGAAATGAAAATCCCGAAAACAAAAAGCCCCAGACTGTTGAGCAACTGAAGTTGTATGTAAAGCCAAAATGGGAAAGAATCTCTCTTTCAAAACTTTGAAAATTAGCATCCCCAATTCCCAAAATCTCACTGAATGTTGTTAAAAGATGATGCATCATGGCAGTAAACATGTTCCTGGTCCAACTTTTTTGAAATGTGTTGCAAGCATCAAAAAAATGCTAAAGTTCATGAGTTTGAACATTAAATATTTTGGCTTTGTACTGTATTTAATTGAATATATGTCAGAAAGGTCTTGCATATCATTGCATTCTGCTTTTATTTATACAGAATTCTGACTTTGTCAGCATAATATTTGTATTTTTCTCTGCTTTGCTCATCAAGTAAAAGCACTCATGTTTTTCATAACACCTTTCTTGGACACAATTTGCCTTGTTAGCCCTGGGAAAGGCTCACCACCTACAGGGCCCCTGTCTGCAGCTGAATGGATCACTCTGTGGGGCCAACATCTGTATTTGGACTGGCCTGGAGCCCGGTCCTCGGCCCTGGCTTCAAGCACAACACACCATTTATAATATACCCACACCTCCATTCTTGGATTAAAGAGAAAGTGCCATTGAAGCAAAAGCTGCTCCAGACAAACCAACAGCTGTCTTTTCCACTTGCCTCTGCGCTCCGTCTCTCTGTGCAGGCCATGTGCTGCGGTTATTTGGTTTGGCACTGGGATCATGTTCACATCCCTGCTCCACTGTACATCCTAAAGATGAAACACGAGGCTCCTTGGCCGCCGTTGAAGCCAAGACATCCACGGCTGTGTTTAAAGTAAGAACATGCGCAATCCTCGCTGCTCTCCTGTCGGGATGTTTGTTGTACTTTCTGCGGTCACGGAGTTGGTGGATACGGCTGGAATTTCCCCAAAAAAATGAGACGAGAGCGAAGAAAAAGATGCACACTACTCTGGTGGAAAGTTTTTGAGCTGATTACAGTGTGGTTTAACTAGTGCGTCTTGCAGATTTGGCTTCAGAATGAAAGACTGGCTGGCCTTAAGGGAAAAGGCATATGCTGAAGCTGCTGAAGGCATTTTAAGATCTCACTCCAATTTCAGTGTAATTCCTGTAAAACTAACACATGATACAGCAGCAGTAGCACTCACTAATTAGACTTCTTGCAGCAGAGTGTGATTTTCTTTATAGCATGACTCCTTGTAAGTAGTTCTGACTGATCTCTGATCTCTGATACAAGTTCATCCACACTGAATATTTTCCTCTCCTGCAAAGTAGCACATTTATGCCAATATGTACATTTGGCATCTGGTCCCGTTTGCATCATTTACCTGCAAATTAACACCTCTTGTATAATCAGAGACCAGCCCCAGCCACCTATCTGATACGGCCTCCACTGAAGTCATTCTCTTGAACAACCTGAAACATGACAGGTTGAAGCTGAATAATCTGTTTCATATTTGGGATGTGATTAATGTTAATGGAAAGCTTGTGCTGTAGTGAGGGGAGATGAGATGTTTGTGTCTGCGACTGAAGCGCAGCCAAGAATCTATGGCTGCCTGCGCTGACAGCAGCCTGGGGAGGATGTCTGATAAAAGGCCACATTAGGCATGAAATAATCTCTAAATCACCTAATGCATATCAGGATCAAAACAGGCGGTGTGGGGAGATGGGGAGGCTGCTGGTGATTAGGGGAGAGGTGTGGAGAGAGGAGGGGAAGAGGGAGGCAGACACAAAGGAATGTCAAGGGAAATCAAATGAGAGAAAAAATATGTTCACACAGCAAGTAGGAGGCTGTGATTGTATCTGTAGTGATGTTTTCATGTTTTTCACCCCTTTTGTATTGATCATTGTATGGATGAAATATCAACGCTGGCAGGATAAGATCTGGTATATCACAACTTTGGTCTTATTTTCAGTTATAACGTTGTTCTCACCAAAGTAACTGATGACATCTGAGCACCAAGTGACATCACTACAGTTAATACCACAGGTCAAGATATCTTGTTGCCAGGCCAACAGCTTATCCAGATGATCCAAACCACATTTTTTCCATGTTTTCCATGTTATTCAGCTGCAGGTTGTTTCTTTAGAGGTATTTTCAGGATCCCACATGTATCCCCTGTCTGTTCAGAAATATAAAATGCTCGCCTGGGGCGAAACCACTGTTTAATCCCATCAGTTTGCTGTGCAACGGCCAGCACAGCAAGCTTAAGGTCCATATAGCATTTTTTTTTGTGCTGGCAGGGTGCTGGGGAGCGCTGGGATGAAGTGTGAGGGGAAAAAAAGAAACTCTGCGTGTGGGTTTGACATCATGATTGACAATCGCTTGGTAGCTAACTAAATGCTATGTTAGCAAAGGGTTGACCACACAGCCAACAACACTGTTAAAACAAATAAAACTTGAGAAACATAATGTCAAGGCAACTGCCTTTACTTGATTTTTGAGTGTTGTATCAAAGTCAAACTCTTAAGTTTTTAAATAAACTAAACAAAAAAGTTTGACCTATAATATTTAGTTGAGATAAAGTTGAATCTTTGAGTTTAAGAAAACAAATAGCAACAAACTTTGTCACTATTTGAGTGTTTCAAAATTAAGTTTTATTTTTAAAATACAACTTTTCTAAAACTCAAGAATTCGAGTGTATCTTAAGAAGAAAAGTAAATCATCTCAACAAAAATGTTTGAGTTGAGCTCAAAATTCCAAAAATCTATTGAAGTAATTTGCCTTTTTTCATTTTTAGAGTGAAGCTTACAAAGCATAGGGTGACAACAACACAACACTCACCAGCAATAAATATCTGTGACTTATGTTCAGTTTCTGTTGAGTGGCCAGTGAGAATTAGTGTCCTGGGCAGTCTGGAATCACCTGCCATGAAAGTTTGATTCATTACACTTAAAAAAAAAAAGAAGAAGTAGAAGAAAGAAAAAAGGAGAAAAAAAAGAAAGTTGAGACAACTCAAAAATTTGAGGCAAGTTACTGGAACAGATTTTTAAGTTTTGAGCCCAACTTTAACTTTTGTGTTTTGAAATAAGCTTAAACAAAAGTTCTGCTTAGCTATCATCTTTAGTTAAGATAAGTTACTTTTCCTCTTGAGATTAAGTTGAATCTTTTTGTTTTAGAAATAAAATAACCGTTGCATTTCAAGAATTGTTCACAGTGAGTTGTGAGCCTGATTTGTCGCGGTGCTTCAAAATGAAATGGTTGCAATTAAAATATTTAATTATCCACTATGTACTTACACTTCAATGAGTTTACTCAACGATTGTTTACATTGTTACAACAAGTTTTTAAAACTCAAGGATTCAAGTTCATCTAAAGAAGAAAATTTAATTATCTCAACAAAAACAATATTAGCAGGTAAATTTTTAGAAAAATGTAAGAATGTAAGAGTTCAGTTGGGGTCAGATCTCAAAAATCTATTAAAGTAAGTTACCTTGAAATTTTGGGTTCTCTCACATTTTTATGCTAAGTCTCTGTTCAGAGGCCTGTGAACAAAAGTATTGTGAGCAGTCTGAAATCACCTCGCAAGAAAGTAAAAAAAAAACAACAACAACAAAAAAAACAAGTTTTGCTCAACTATAATCTGTAGTTGACATAACTTACTTTTTCTCTTTAGGTAAATTTGAATTGTTACATTTTAGAAACAAAAAATACATTTAATTCATTTTTTTTGTTCACAGTGAGCTATGAACCTAATTTCTTTTCAGTGTCATTATATAGGTTTGTCAAATTTAAATGGGTGCAGTTGAAAATATTACATTATTCATTATTGGTGGTCTGGTAGCTCAGTTAGTATGCACACCACAGGGGCTGTGAGTCCTCTGCAGCAGATATGGGTTTGACTACTGCCTGCTGTATATAATATAAAATAGAACAGAATAGAATAGAAATGTAAATATAAAATATTAAAAAATATACATTGTCACTGCAAAGAGTTTACACAACAATTTTTGAAATACATTTTTGGGGGGTTTCATTCAAGTTTTTCTAAGGATGAAAAAGAAATTATCTCAACAAAACATTATTAGTTGGCAAAGCTTTTTTGAAACTTCAGAGTTTGAGTTGGGTTCAAAAATCAAAAATCTATTGTAATAAGTTGTCTCAACTTTTTTTGCTTTTACAGTGAAGCTTACAACACTCACCAGCAGCAAGCATTAATATCCACAACTTGTGTTCAGTCACTGTTCAGGGGCCTGTTTGGAAAAGTTTTCTGGGCCATTTGGAAACATGAAAGCTTGTTTCAGTACAGTCAGATGGCTGAGAGAACTACTCTGTGTTTTTGAACGATCTTTCATGCTTTTGTGGAAAGTCCGCTTTTTAAAAATAGATGTTATTTTGTATGAAGGGTTTGTTTTGTACATGGAGAACAAAATGCTACAATGGTTTAACCAGACTGTCAACTGAAAGGGCAGAACGAGACGAAGAACCTCTGAGCAACAGTTCAACAAGACTATAAAAATCACCAGTCACTGGTAAAAGAAACTCAAAGCTTAGAATCACATTCTGTGCAGATATAAATAGGATTATGTTCCTGTTTTTAGTGTCAAGTGCACAATAATGCCTGTAACAATCTGGAATTAAAACAGGCCTGTTGCTTCAGCAAAGATATTCTTAAAATTTTAAAATAGATGGTTGGTCTCGGGTTAGTACTTTTGGAATTGGATCACAGAATATCAGCTGACCAAGGAGTTTAACAAGGTTTAAAACTTATTCAATCTGACCACAGAAAAGAAAGAAAAGAAAAAGCGTCTCCCAAATCAGTCCCCAATCATATCGCACGACCTCCATGACGCAGTCATCTTTTTGCTGTCAAAGTTTAACTGTCTCATCTTAAGTCCTGCTCCACATCACATCCATCCACATCTTCAGCATCACAACTCACTCCTTCGCAGCAACCAGTGTCTAGACTCCATTGAGGGTTTATTCTGTACAACCTGTCACTGTTTCAATTGACCCTTAGCTAAGCCCTGCCTCCAAACAGCAACTGTCCAATCATAGGTTAGCAACCATAACTGTCAAGCTTTCCATTTCTTTACATGTTGAAGGTGTGCAGGAGGATCAGAGAATAGAGATATTCTGTGTTTCATGAGTCTGGACCGTGGCCTTTTTTTTTCTTTTTTTTATGTAGTCTTTAAAAAATGTGACAGAACGGAACAGAAGAAGCGCATGTTAGGTGAATGTAGGTCCATTTACTCTGCCTTAATCTGCTCTAACACAAGCTGCAAACATTAGCATGTCCAGCTAACTAATGCCAGCTTTCTAGCTTTATCTCCAGACAAACGTGTTACATACCACTGCATATGTATTTGTTCAGTGGGGGTTTGAGAAGGAGGATGTGGGATAATGCAGAATCAAAGTGGGTCCATGACAATGTATTTCTCTCTGGCTCACTGTCTGACATC
Source organism: Lutjanus erythropterus (assembly GCF_056507025.1). Lineage (NCBI taxonomy): Eukaryota > Metazoa > Chordata > Actinopteri > Lutjaniformes > Lutjanidae > Lutjanus > Lutjanus erythropterus. Next base: position 35,814,514 of record NC_139334.1, on the reverse strand, counting down.
TGAGCTGGGTTAGCTTAGCTCTGGGCTCTCTTTTGCGATTGTGGTCTGGCTTGTCAGACTGGGTGACCCATGTCAAGGTCCGCTGCACTAATCGAGTCCCTGCGCTTCCTTTTCCCACATTAATGAGTGTATTTCTGTCATCCATCATGTAGATATACCTGCCATATTTCACCATTCAACCAATGTTTGCTGAGATGTAAACTAGCTTTAGCCTCAGTCTTTTAGCATTAATACTATATCATGTACACAGCTGCAAGAAGTTTACATATACACTTTTGCAAGGTTCTTGTTTTAAAACATGTCAGATAGAATCATTAAAACAGCTGGAGACTTGTCAGCTGACTCAAATCAAGTTAGCATTAGCTTACATTAGCCAGCAACACTTATGAAACCTTCTTGTGAGTCATTATTTTAGCCAACAAAATCCATGGTTGGCAGCTAAAACTGAGAATATACTTTTGTTTATTTCTCTAAGGAATCACAAGCCTTGTGTTTCAACAATTACTCACAATTTCGCTGTTAAATCTGCCACCGTTATCACTACATAAATGCAGCAGGAGAATGCCAAGCTTGACAGGTGTAGCATGGTGATGCTGGTGACAATCAGGTTTGAGGTTTGTCAGTTTACTTCAAGTTTGAATGTGAATAGCATAGTTAACAAAAACATTTAAATAATTCCACTAATAATCTAAACAAGCATGGAAGCAAGGATGGAATAACTGGAAAAACAATTCATAAACTTCATATCTTGGCCTCTGAACACCAGGATCAGTGGCACATTCGACGTTCATTGACATGCACGAAAATACATAAAACATGCCCAGACACACAAAAAAGTTTGTAGGATCCATCTCCTAAACCCAACAGGAAGTCAGCAATTTGGAATTTTGAGGTCATTTTTACCATTTTCCATATGTTTTATTTTAACAAACTTCTACAGGATTCATCATAACAACTTCAAAATCAGTATGTACCATCTAGACTGCTCTGTGATCAAGAGTTATTTAAAAAATCGTTGAAGGATGTGGCTGTGACATCGTGTAGAATTCTGATGTCTTGCCATGAAACACAAAACATGAAATTGCTTTGGATTACATGATTCAGTCTGCAGCCCTGCGATGAACTGGCGACTTGTCCAGGATGTACCCCGCCTCTCGCCCAATGTCAGCTGGGATAGCCTCCAGGGATAAGCGGTTACAGAAGATGAATGAATGATTCAGTCTGCACCAAAGTTGACATGTTTGATAAGAGTCCCAGTCTGTACACATCTACATGCCATTTAGGAGTCATAGTCATAGCACGTCCAATGGGAGACAGGAAGTGACTTCCAATGCAGGTGAAAATTCAGAGCCTCGTTGAGCAGTCAGCATTTGGCAACAGAGCCGTAGCCGCTGCAGGCCCCGACTGAGGCCAGGATGCAAGGGCTCATCTAATGCTGCTTACAACTTTAATTTATCTTGAGATTGATTTTGGTGGGAATTTTTTCATGCAAATGTAGAGACAGGAAGTATAAAGCAAGAATACTAAGCTACGAGGACACCGAACAATTATTTTTATCATAATGATCTTTCACAAACAAGTTCTCTAAAGATTGGAAGGCATCACCTCAATTAATGGCAGATTACCATAAAACTATTTCCAGGCCTGCCTTCTGCTGTAGGGGCAGAAGAATGTGTGGAATGCAATATATGTCTAAACACTTACAGAAAAACTAAAAATCTTGCAATTAAAATAAGCATGCATCCTTGGGTGTAAACCCAACAACCCTTTCCAACTGCCCACTTCCCTCCCTGGAAGCATATATCCATTCTACACAGGAGATCTCATTTGACTGATAGACTTCCAAAGTTCTGTATGTTGAGATCTGGCACCCAGCAGACTTGCTGTAAAATGTTTCCAAAAAATCAGAGCAGTCCTTCGCATTTGCACATGTTGTTCATGTAGTGGCTTTCATCATGAAGTAATTACTTTTTGGCGATGACTGAGACCAAAAAACTCTAAGCCTCTTCTGTTGTAATGACAGATCCAAATTAGATCTATCATTAAGTAAAGTAATACGACCCCAGGCAGTAAGAGATTGTGTTTGCCAAAATATATCAACACACAGATCTGCCACCTTGGGACATTCGCAAAACATGTGTAATCATACGTCTCGGGAACACCAATTACAAGCATGTCAATCAAATCAATCAATCATTCAATCAATGGTAGTATGTAAGCCAGGCCCACCAGGTGGAACATGACGAGTGGTCACATTTTTAACCCCACTGATAGCTGGACTTTGGTGATGGCAGTATGGGTGGGTCAGTTGGTCCAGACTGAAATATCTCTAAAGGTATTTGATGGATATCCATGACATTTTCTACAGGTATTACAGTGGTCCCTGGAGGATGGATCCTACTGACCCCAGCATGAGGTTGACATTCTCTGGTCTACTGAAGGGATGCAATGCCATGAAATTTGGTAGAGACATTGGAGGTCATCAGATGATCATGTACTTTTATGCATACAAATGTTCAGCAGATGTAAACCATGTTAAACTTTTTTTCCATTTTGGACAAACTAAACTTTTGATCTGATGATGGCACTGGAAGAAAATTCAAGGGATCACTAAAGTTGCTGAGCATCATCCTCTGGCAACCATAAATATCTGAACCAAATTCATCAGAGGAATTACCTGGTAAAGCAGAACCACCAGGAGGTCCAGGTTTTCACTTCCTCAAATGGCTCAACATCTACCTGACAGACTGACAAAAATTTTGTTCAAACTTTGTTCCCAGTGGATGCATCCTAATGACTTTGATGATGCCCTAACTTTTTCTTTTGCAGCATTATGAACGGAACATCTTAGACTTCAGTAGGTTTAGGCAACAAAACTACACTTTTAGGTTTTTATAAAGATAATGTGAAGCTGCCGATCATATTATCATCATCATCTTGTTGTTGCTGTTTACATTCAACCTGAAGCAAATACAGAATGTTTTATATTTTTGCCCTATTCCATTCTGAATTTAATAATCATTTGTATTTTGTGTGTATTGTGAAGGAACTATAACTCTAACTTTGTTGTACAACCCTCCGCTTTATAATGATAATAAATGTCCTTGAATCCCTGAGTCCTTACATACACCACATTTCATGGCAGGTCTCTTGTGATCTAGGGCCACCAGCAGGTCAGATCTTTCAATTCCTCAAAAATCTCAACAGCTGTCTGATGTTTTGGCACAAAATTTAGCACAAACATGTTTCCTAGAGAATGCATCCTAATGACATTATGAGGTTGGTCTTTGTTTTTGAGTATCTCAACAACTTTCCGATGGATTGCCATGAAATTCAAGGTTCCTGAGGATGTATCCTACTGACTTTGGTGACCATTTGACTTTTCATCTAAAGCGCCACCACCAGGTCAAGCTTTTCAGTTCTCGGGTGAAATTCTGTGACATATCCAGGTGCAACATTTGGTATATTCAAGGCTCCTAATGATTTTGGTGATTCCCAGACATGTAATCTAACATTACCAGCAGATTGGGGTTTTTGCTTCAGAAATGTGTACAACTTTATGTACAACTAGATGTACTACCATGAAACATTAATGCATTAATGAAAAAATATATTCTTATACCTTTCTTGGTTTTCATAAATTAATCCCTTGACTTTTCTTCTAGCACTATAATCTTTTTTGTAATTATCATTTTATTTGGAAAAGACAATTTAGCATACAGATATTTTACAATTTTCATAGCTCTCTTTTCCAGTTTTCCTTTATACTGTCCTCTGCATATGTACAAAAAAGAAAAAACTGAAAGTCGCAGTCCTCCTGTGCTGAAACTCAATCCTTAGTAACCTTTCAGTCCTTCACTTCTAGAGATGAGAATTCTAGGGAATCTCATGAACCATTCATCTTTATAACTTCGAACATGCTCATCTGCATTCTCCCACATAACAACAAGTAGCCATGAAAATCTACGAGCTTCTACAATACTCTAGCCCTAGCACTATAATCTTATAAAACTTAGACAACATGGTAAACTTTATAGTTGCTAAACATCTGTATGTGCAGCATCAGAAAACCTTGCTTGTACAGAATTAGAGGAATGTAAATTGTTAATTTCTATTGATGACCAATGAATGCAAAAAGTCATTTTTCAGAGCTAACAAGCTTGTTGACTGTCCACACATTTCCTGTGGATTGTTTTACCAACAGTGAGAATGAAGCGTAACAAACAGGCGAAACAGGACAGAATAAGACCGTCCTTGTAGCCGACTCATTTTGCCCAGATGTCTCTCAACATTGCTCTTGAATGTGCCAAATTCCTGTGCAGCAGTGCAGCCTCCATGTCTGTGTACCTAATCACAGAATGCTCACATTCCCCGCTGTGATGGAAAGCAATAACACAGGCCAGGAGACCAGACTGGACATTTGGCAAATATTATTCCAGCTCCATGCTGCTCCTTGAACTGCCCAGTAGATCCCTAACTGCTTATTTATATTCATATTAATTTGTGTTGATCTTCAAACTGGTTTCCCTTCTCTGGTTTCACCCTCCTGTTGTCTTGGGTTATTTTCAGGGCTGCACACTGTGTGGGCAATCGCTGCACTCCCTGAGCCCTGTCTTGTCCATCAACACTAAAGGCTCATGAATTAGAATCATGCCGTTAACCAGATGTGAAGAAAACACGAGACTGTGGTGCTCCTGCGCCCTCTAGCCTCTGCTTCTCAAGCCTTCCATGTGAGATCAGCAGAGTTCACCAACGGCTGATTTCCAGCACTGATTGGGTCACTTAACTGTGGAAGCAGCCTGGAGAGGATTTATTTGAAGTCTATCTAAATCTAAAGTGCATGAGGAGAGTCTAGATGTTGCTTCTGGTCAGACTACAATCCTCAGCTGCAGAGGGTTTGAAGTTCCTGCTGAAAATTTAGGCCACCAACAAGGTACTAAAATAAAATAGTGATGATATAATAATAATGTAACTAATTACTTTTGATAGCAAGTACAGACAAACAACATATGGCACAAGATGAGAATAAAATAAAATACAGGGGCAATAAATAGTAAATATAAAATGTTGTGAGCATATCCTGGCCATCGAGATGTGCAGATACAAGAAATCCCCAAAGAGGAATGCTTTTGCCAGCTGTTCAAAGAAGAACAAGCAGAAACAGAGTTGCACATTCTTACAGAATGCATAAAAAAAAATCATGCAATCTGAATTTAATATTTCCCTGAATTTAGAAACAAAAATCCTGAACTTGACAAACTAACTGATGTAAAGCTGCAAGTTAGCAGCAGAATATGTCTTCATTTGCCATACTTTGAGGAACAGCGAGTGACAACCCCCCACCCCCCTCTTTACACACACACACACACACACACACACACACACACACACACACACACAAATACTGCTTAATTTGAATATTGTTATTATTTCCATATTGTTGCTGAATCTATCAGTTATGTTCAGTTTTGTGTTCTTCCCTATCACTTTACATATTGTGTGTTATTGCTATTGCCTTGTTTCATTTTGAAAGTAGCTCAAAATGTAGCTCACAAGAAGAAAGTAATCTGTCACAAGTCATGTGATGCTTGTAACATTACATACCTTAAAACTGTTAATAACATGTTGGCTTTACATGGAGCATGGACCCCTGTCTCCTGGGTGAAAGTCCTGTTTGTTTGACCCATACATCCACCCCACCTCCTCTGCACATTTTTCTCTATATATTTCATTGAATTTCAGCTGCTATGGGGTACCATGGGCATCTGTATGAATCACCACAAAATGCCAGTATTGGATGAGTGGGGCACGAGAACTGGATGTTTATTGAGTCCACCACTCCTGCCTTATTGCAGGCGCTGTTGAGATAACGCTCTTTAATTACAGGTGTAGGGACCCATGAATCAGATGTCATTATCCACATGATGTGCCTGTTATTTCCACATACACACCTCTTGGCTGTGCCTAAGTCCTAACATTGAGGATTACTATGATTCAAGAGCTCCACCCTCTCTGTTACTGCTAAAGCTGCAGCACAACACTGTAATCCATGCAAAACCCCAAGACTACAAACCACACTCCACAAAAGCAGCCGTTTGTGCTCCTGCAATTGCACAGATAACCCTGTCTCTGTTTGACTTCGCTTCCAGTGGAGATGGCCCAGAGTCCCCTGTGTTTCTGTTCTGACATCAGTGTTACCACATACCTGCCTATATGATGTGCTGGGCCTTTTGTTTTGCCGTTCTGACTGAAGAGATATATTACAAAGACATTTGAAAGGCATGAAAGACAAGTTCTTAAGTCCACAGTTCACTTTCTCACTGGCAGCAGATGAATTATAGATAAGAGTAGCATACAGATCACTGTCCTCAACTGAGTGCACTTCCAGCACCCTACCTTCACTCCAAATCCCCCGCTGTCTGAGGGGGAGGATTCATCCGCTTGCATGCATACAGCTGAGCTCAGCTGCAAGTTTAAAGAGTGTTTAGACGTTTTTAGCAGGATGAACGATTCAGTGAGAGGTTCTCATGTCAGTCCCCTGGTATGAATGTCTGTGGAAATCATTGGAATGTTTAAGTAATGTAAACAGAAATGATAAATGGCTGACATTTATTTAAAAAGCTCTACTACTGCCTCTCATTCACACAGGGATGGCAGCGAACTACGATGCTGACCTGACCATCACAAGCACTTTGGGTGATCTCAGTTTCTCTGTCTTGCCCAAGGACACGTCAACATGTGGACAGTGGACCAAATTTCCAACCTTGTGATGAGTGGACATCCTGAACAACCTGCTCAGCCACCATCATGAATACTCTGGTGCTGCTGCACAGTTAGGGCCAGCTACTGATCAGGAATCCTAAATGATTCCTTGAGGATTCCCAGCATCAGTCCTAATGGGAAAACCAATCCTCAGGAGTGGACGGGAGTCAGGAGACATTAAAATGTGTCTCATCTTTATCATCCCACTGTTCTTTCATGTGGTGCAGCTGTTTCAGTACATCATTTTCTTTAATTCTTGCAGTCAAGTCTACATATAACTGTATTTATAGATTGTACATGTGAAGACAGCTACTGAACAGCCCAGTGAGGTTAAGGAAGTCAGTCACTTCAGTGGTACACTGTTAAAGTACATATGTTTAGATAATAGATTATGACAATAAATTATGAACTCAGCCTGACATTTCACATGGTATTTATGAACAAAGAAAAACAGATCTTTTTGACATTGCCAGAATGCTGGAAAACACTGGGATGCTTTTATTACTTTGTCTCGTCCACGTCATCCACACCTCCATACGTTCTCCACCTCAGATGTCCTGACCTGTAGGTGTTCTCTGATCGTGTTCTCCAGCCTAGAAGCTGCTGTCAGAGAGTCTGTCTGTAGGAGCTGCTGAGCCCTGTTCTCCCTGAGCTAACTGACTCTCCCCTGCTGTGCTGGAATGACAGAAAGTTAAGAAGTTTATCTATTACCCCACTGAATTGTATCTCTTCTCCTCCACTTGCCGTAATATGTACTTATCTTTGGACAGTCCTCTTCTCTCTTTACCTCGTCTGACTGGCCCTGAGGAGTCGGCTACTGGGAGATTAATCAGTGGGTGAACCTCAGGGCGAGTGGTGAGCCGAGCAAGTCTAATACAAACAGTATAATAACTGAATCCTGGCTGTTTGGTTGGATTTAGACACAAAGCTGTGACACTGTAGGGACCCGTCTAGTGTAATTTCTGATGGTGTCACTCTATGTTGAAGTCATATGAAGCATAAATGCAATGAAGCCTGAGTGTGACGGAGGCTCATGTCCTGTAAGAAACCTTAGTTTCAACTCATTTAACTTACATAACTAACACTTATTTTGATCTGAACCATGATCTTTTCCTGGGATCTTAGCTGTAACTTCTAAAAAAAACGGACTGTTTACCATTTACTGAGATTGCACATGATTCCATCGACAAAGGCTCTGCCCTACATTGTTGGGCACTCCACACAATTTTAACTCCCAATAACACAAAAATGAATACGTGTTTTTAATATTTTCAACCCCTTTTTAACTGTATGTTTTTGACTATATGAAAAACTTAATCAGTGAACTAAAGGTACAGGTACAAGTCTAACTGGACGTGCATATTCATTATATAAGGGATAATGAAAAGCGAGTGGGTCACTATAGAGAAATAAACTCTGACAGGGTGATGCCTGAAGAGGTCGCTCTACATTATCCCGCTTATTACATGGCTACTTACTAAAGAAATCAAAAGTTTGACATAAAATGTTGATTAAAATGTGATTTTGTTGATTTAGAAAATATTTCATTGCTTACACTTGAAAAAATAGTCTGTTCGTTTCTATGGTTGGAACTGCGTCCATAGCAATGGTAACTCTGTAGGGAAGATAAGCCTACTTAGCATTATATATTAGTGTTTAATTCATGTCTGTCTTCTTCAGTTTTGTCAGTTTCCTTGTTGTCCAGCTCATTGTGTCTTTTTCCCTCTCCTCTTCTTTCCTTTACTGGGGACTGGTCAGCCATTAACCATGAATCCAAAGTTTGGTTTTCTCCAAATATATTAAAAGTGATTTAGAAAAAAGATTCCTTTTTTTCTGAAGGAGCAACAGAAAACTTTTGTCTACACCCTGTGGTTTCTTGTCACCCGCACATTGTGTTCTGCATCCTGATTGGCTAAGGGACTGTAGACCATTGTCAATCAATCTCCTCCGTGCCATCTCCTGTACAGTACAGAATGCATACATGTCTGTTTATAAGACTCTTCTCGCCCAGAAGAAAAAAGAGTGCCAACAACTACCCATAACTATGTTCTTCACTCGGAAAAAGACACCTGCACCGAGGCCTTCAGTGGAAAAAGATGCTACAGCGGAGCGGCGTCAGGGCGAAGAGGCATGGTCAGAGGAACTGTGAAATACGGCTGAGTCACTATTAATAATTTCTAATGTGTCCAACCTCGTAGGTTGATTGTTAAAATTGAATTTGTTATTTCTAAAAGCCATCATAATTATTTACGGGAAAATGATTATATATTTATTTCTCAAACAAATGTTTGGGCCTGAAAACAGGTTTTTATCTTTGGTTTCATTCTATAATACTGTACTTATTTTTCTACGAAGGTTTGAACTTTGAGAGTGTTTAAACAAGAGAGAAATGTGAGAAAATGTTAATACCTGTCTGAGAAAAGTGTATAAAGTGTGTAGTGAGGGGTTTTATTGCCTTAAAACATCTATAATAATTGTAAAAAATAAAGCTGACTGCTTTGCGGATTTCGCCTATTGCAGGTTATTTTTAGAACGTAACTCCCGCGATTAATGAGGGACCACTGTACAACGGTCTACTATACAGAAATAACAGACCTGAGAATGCTGTAATTGACCAATCAGAATCGAGCATTTGACAATGCCATGAAATAATGCTACATTGACTGTGGACCTTTTATGGTTGTTCTCTACATTATTGATATTATCATTATTTATTTACAGCATTTATTATTACATTACAGTACACTTGTGATGTTCCGAGTAACCTCTAAAATCAATATTTTTCAATGGTTTTGGGATGTTTCTGAGAATTTTAAGCTATTAATATTGATAAAATAACCTACCCCCTTGAGACAGTGCCACAGATGCCTGTGGATTATTTTGAGTAACCAGGTCATGATGTATGTAAAGACAGACAGTTTTTTTCAAATGTATTTTCTGTGCCATTTGATCCCATGATATCTCCAAAACTCCACAACTAATACCAAAACTATCTAGATGGATAACAGCACCACAGGCCAGAGGAAAATATATGAGGGCGAACTGTCTCTTAAACAAATATTAAGACACATCTCTTGTATTTCTTCTTGCACATTGCAAACCTTCTTTATACTTCATCCTGTGAACTTTTGCACATTCTCTGCATATTGTGTACAGTTTTGTATATTATTTGTGCAATACATTTATTTTATATGTTACTGTAAATTTTATGTTTTTCTATTATGCTTCTTGACTTGCAGTACTTTTCTTTTTTCTCCTACTATATTTGTAGTTAGGCACCGACATACCACAACAAAGTGGTCCTTGTATGTGAAAAACCTACTTAACAATAAACCCCATTCTGATTCTGATTGAAAAACACGTCAGAATGCAACAAATATCAAAACAAAATGAGAAAAAAAAAGTCTGTTTCTTTTTCCTGTGAAACTTTTTTTCAAAGTTACACATGCACTTGATATATTCTTTTGTTGTCTGACTTTTTTCAGGGTAACACAATTGAAGTGTTGCTTTTAAATCCAATAGCTAAATAGTACACCAGTGCAGATACCTGCAGGCACTGCCACAGGACAGAATGTTGTAGAGCTTCCAGACATACTAATGAAGAAGACTTCATTTACTGACAGCGTTTGTTCTTCTTCACCTGGTTAACGTTTGGGCTCACCTGCGCGGTTTGTCCCCTCACACACATTTCAAACAGAGGAGCTGCAGCTCTGTAGATCTGCTTACTCTTCATTTCTGTCTCTCTGCTTTTTCTTAAGGCCGACTGCCAGCTTTTATTCCCCTTATCTGTTCACTCCACCAAACTGCATTTTAAAGTATTATAATTTATCAAAGCTAATTAGGTTTTAATGGCCGTGACAAACAAACGTAACAAATCATTCAAAGTTCTGTTGTTTTCTCTTGCAGGTTTCTTGAAAAGAACTTTGAAAAGCACAAGTGGTGTTTTGAAGAATTTTCATTAGAGCAAAATTCTTGAAGTTGCTATTTAAAGGTCCAGTGTGTGAGATTTTTGAGGATCCGTTAGCAGATTATAGAAGAAATGGAATATAATATTCATAAGTATGTTTTCATCAGTGTGTAATCACCTGATAATAAGAATTGTTGTATTTTCATAACCGTAGACTGAGCAGGTCCTTTTCCATAGAGGCTGCCATTTTGAACTTAGTAACCCAGACAAACCAAACACTCACTCTGAATAGGGCCTTTCATGTTTTGCACAAGTTTTCTGCCACCATAGGTTCTCCTGCATACTTGGAAGGGGAGGGTGAGACAAATGTTATTGAATTCACTGCTAGATACCACTAAATCCTACATACTGGTCCTTTAAAAGTTTACAAAACAAAGTATGAGTATGTGTGCACATCTAATCCAAACTGAAAAAAGGTGCTGAACTGAAGGTGAGTAAATAGTCAAATAAACAAAAAAACGCTGACACACTTATGATGCAGCAAAGTAGTGACATTTCGAGCAACACTGCTCCTTATCAGACTAGAGTGACGCTGCTGGACGCCATCTGAAATACACATGAGAACAGTCAATTAATCAGTCGCAGAACAGGGTACTTCATTATATAATATTTTATAAAATATTTTCATTTTGCGCCATGTGACTAATGGCTTGATTCTACAAGGCTGCAGCACGTTACAGCAGCATGGCAGCTTGAGTCGTTCATTTACATTCTACACCACCACATAAGTGTGCAAACATACATATACATGTTCATACATAAATGCAAAAACTCATGCACAACATAAATAGATAAATATATGCATCATCGGTATTGCACTTGGCCTTTAGTTCACACGGTATGTGATGTAAAAATGTAAAATAACAGTTAACAAATGTCCCCAAAACACCATTTGAGAAGATGTAATAGTAAAAACACACTAAGTATATTTAAGGTATATGGTGTCCACAACCACCTCTGGCTTAAACGCCATCATCAACTATAGGAACAAACTAAGGAGGCGCCTCTATTAGTGGTTGATTCCACTGGATACGGCATGTTTGCACCACGGTTTTAATCAGTCCTCCACACTGCAGCAGCGCTTCATAAACATGTCAGCAGCAGAGTGTTTTGTCTGCCCACATTTTGTTGATTTAGTCCTCTTTTCTTGTGTTTTGTGCTTCTACCATGGATAAGCAGGTTACCTAGTTTCTTTTCTGACTGTCTTTATGATCACAAATATGGACGGGGTCTTTTATTTTGAAAATTGTCTGATTTCCTGACCACTTGATCTGTTCTGTGCTGATAAACTGATCAGAAATAGACACAGTGCGTATCTCGAGGGAGGGAGGGGTGCTGCTGGTGGAATCACAAGCATTGTGTAGAATGAAGCGTTCAGCGATGCAGCTGTGCCTGCTGGAATCAGGCTGTTAGTCCTATACATGGTACAATATGAAAATATTTTAGTAGATATTGATATTAGTGATTGATCAGGTGACTGTTTCCATGTGTATTTAAGATGGTGTTGTGTAGTGTCCCTCTAGTCTGATAAAGAACAGCGTTGCTCCAAACGCCACTACTTTGCTGCCTCAAATAAGTGAAAACTGGAACCCTGCAGTATTTTATTTTATTTTTTTGCTATTTAAAGTGTAAAATTCACAAAATAACACCTTAACACAATGAGTCAATTTGTCTTTTTAAAATCTTCTGTTGGTACAACAAAACCTGTACAAAAATATACAAACTACACATTTCATCACTATTCTCATACTCTGGTTATTGCCAGGCTGTGTGTCCATGCTTGGTTTTAGTGTACCCCACTAAGATACCTCTACCTGTAATAATGATACAAAGAAGCTTCCTTTGGTTTGTGTCCATTTATTTGAGAGAGAGACACCTGATATTAAGACATGCTCTGTATCCAGGTAAGTTATCCTGATCAGCATTTTCAAATCATGATCCCCACCACCTGATTCAAATGATCGGTTCATCATCAAGCCCCTGCAGAAGCCTCGTAACGATGTGTTTATTAGAATCAGGTGTGTTGGAGCAGGGAAACGTCTCAAACATGCAGGGCAGTGGACCCTGAGGACCAGGACTGGGAAACGATCGCTGATTCAGATTGATGTATGGACTGTGTTTACACCTACATAAAATCCAAACACAATGCAAGCCAAATTACCTTCACATGTGGTCTGGCAGATGTGATCACATCCTGATCACATGTGTTTTTCCACATCTGGATAACTTATCTGGATACAGATTGTATGTTAACATGAGTGTAAAAGGGGTGAGATAGACAGAAAGAAACATACCATTATTTTCTGATTGTTTCACACCCACACGTGCGCACAACCCTGCACTAATCTCCCCAACTGATTTGCTTTAAATAGAGCCTAAGGGGTGCATTTTATATCATCTAAAAATGTATTTATGGATATTTATCTGTGGTGGACATCAGAGTTCCTGCAGAGTGAGTGTACCTTGCCAGGATTGAACACAACAGGACTGTGTTCCAGTTGGATTAATGAGAACAATGTGATTTTTGATGCAAAAGGAAGAATAAATTTGGTGCTAACTGTTAAATTTAGTTCTACCTCTGCTTGTCAATAAAAAAAAGAAAAGATTCCTTCTTCAAAACCTCTTTCTTATTGGAATGCAAAGATAAGGGATGCTCTCTTTATAGTGTTACTCTCCCAACCCCCCCGTGAATACCCCCAACACACACGTCTCCCCTCCAGCGACATCAATCCTGTGCATGTAATGTATAGGCCTCCCTTGACTGCACACATCAATTTGCCAGACAGCCGGTGCTTCTTGCCTTTCATATTGAAAATCAAAATGTGCTTTTTCATTAAAGCTTATGACAGAACCAAATATGGCACCTTGAGCAATCCATCAGCGCCGTGTCACTCAGCTCCATCAGAAAATGAAGTGGCACTTGAGTCCCTCGCTGCGCTGCGTGTAAACATCAGCATCAGCACATGTTCTCTTGTCTTCCAGCATGATAACATACATACATACATGCATACATACACACACACACACACACACACACACACACACACACACACATATATATATATATATATATATATATATATATATATATATATATATATATATATATATATAAACATACATACACACAATATATGAACAGACTCCTTAGGCAAAGATAGTCGTTTTACCTCACAGAGTCCCAGTCTATCAGTTGCAGACCAGCGTATGTGTGTTACTGTGTGACTTTGGTGTTTTAAAAGGTTGGTTTGGATTCACTAAAGTCACACATAACACATAAAAACAAATCAATTGAGGCAGCAGTAGACCTACAGCTCCTCTATTCTGGGGGGTAAAATTAGTTTTTGCCAAAGGAGTTGGAGCTGGAGCGAATGATATTTGGCTTATATAACAGCAATTTCCTGTTGGAAAAGGGTGTCTAACAACAAGGTAAAGCAGTGAAAATACAATATTTTAAATATAGCGAACAACCTCACTTAAGGTAATCTGGACTAGCCTGTCCCTTTAAATGGTTAACCAGAGGGGCTAAATTTAGTTCCTATAATTAACAACACTCCCATTGTTTCCCCATTTTTAGTGATAAAAAAGTCCATGTACATTCTGACAATGTGCACAGTTTATGAACCGTCTACTTACAAAAACAGATAAACAACCTGAAACGTGTTAAGAAAATAAATGCAATTTCAACCACTGTCTCAGTTTTTCTACATTTGGTCTCCTATCATTTCATCAGCGATTCCAAAACTTTTCCTGCATTGCCTCCCTCCAGAAGTTGAAAAAAAGTTCACACACCCTTACAGCACAATAAGGGCATCACACAACCCCAACTACAGTGGAAACTAATTAGGAAGGTTAATAATACCAATGAATCTGAATTATTATCATGTGTAATATTACGTTTAATATCATGTGCAGTATTATTGTCATTACCAGGGGAAATGACCTTTCAGTAACACTGCCAATATTATTTTTAATTCCATCAATTCATACCACATACCATATGTAGTTTATTTTATTTTACTTTTTTTTACTCAATTCATGTTACCTGTATTGTTATGCAATTAGGCACTGTTGTGTTGCATTTAGCCCCTATACACTTAATACTTTCTATTTCAGTTCATGTTTAATACTCTATTATTGTTATTTTTTACTAAAATTTTGGAATAACCTCTGGTATTAGAATGTCCTTCATGATGAATGAAGTTCTGTCTTATCTGATCTTATTTTGTCTCGTCTTATCAATAAAGTATTAGTCAATGATTTAATAACAATCAATAAAGCCTCAACTTATAAACCCATATAAAGAGTGTCTCCATTAGAAAGTGGTACCCAGTCTTCTCTGTGTGTCTAATACAGGACAGACATGCAACATGTTAGCCTAGCTTAGCACAAAGACTGGAGGCTGAGGGACACTACCAGCCTGGATAAACACTAGCAGTGATCAAAGAAGCTGTATGTGTACAAAAATATCTTGCTTGGTGCATATTTACTGTGAAATGAACTGAAAACATAAAGGTTGAGTTAAGCTAAATGTTACAGCAATATTAACATAACAGGTAGCACGTCCTCATAGCACCTCTCCATTTCAATCCCAAATCAGCGGAGACTAACGCACACGGTCCTGATGAAGTTATGGACAGATGGTGGGTGTCATTTGCCGAGTTTGCTCTGCGCCACCAAACGGGCCGGCTACATCTGGCCTGGCACTGAGCACGGAGCAGCAGCAGCTGTGGAGCCGTGAATACCTGTCAGTCAGCTGCAGTGCAGCAGCATAAGAGCATCATTTAGCCTCACAGTGTCTTTTAAAAGTCCCACTGAGACATAGAGACATAAACCTTGTTGTAAGTGGGAGGTCAAAACAGGGCTGGGGAGATCACAGCAGCTGAAGGTGTTGCAGACAACATCACCATCATCGGCCACATTTCAAACTACAATGATACTTTATTTCATGAGAAAATATAATCTTCAGGATGCAGAGAGAATGTACTGCTACAGTTTTATTTTTATATGGAAATCAACATCACAGAGAACCTGTCATGGATGTCAAACATCTCCACTCTGGTACAGAAAACTCAGAAACAGCTGTATTTCTTCAAGAAACTTAAGAAGGCAATATTCCCCTGCCATGGTCTCCTCAACTTTTACAGAGGGGCAATAAAAATAATCCTGAGTGGAAACATCACAAACTGGCAGGGGTGGAAGTAACTAATTACAGCTACTGAAATTACTGTAATTAATTAGTTATATTGGATACTTGTACTATTATGAGTAGATTTTGAAGTCTGTACTTTTACTCGTACTTAAATATGTGTTACAAGTTGTAATCTACTTAGTTACTGTTAAAATCATTGTTGAATACTGAGTACTTTTTGAATGAATACCCAAACTATTCATCTGCATTTAGGTCAATGAAAACCATGACATACTACTGAAAAACAAAACAAAATGTTGTGGCAGCACACATCTGGATGTGAAAAATTAGGCATTAATCGATTAATTGCTGTTAAGAATTTTACCAATTAAGAATGTATTCATTGATATTTAATCAATAGTCATGGCAGTAATTGTACCTCATTTGATATTGTCTGAATAAGGAAAATGAAACTTAGATTTCAAATGAGAAAAAAAAAGGAAAAAAAAGTAGTTCAAAGTAACTAATACTCTGAGTAGTTTTTGCGACAAATACTTTGTACTTTTACATAAGTATATTTCCAACACCATTAATTTTCCTTGTAAATTAGTCATATTTTAGCTTTGTAACAGTACTTGTACTTGAGTACAGATTTCAGTACTCCTTCCACCACCACAAACTGGGATCATGGGATGTGTACAGCATAGGACAGGAGGAGGTGATGAAAATCATCACTGGTACCTGAGCATCAGTGATATCAGGGAGGTGAGGCGCCTGCACAGAGCCCAAAGGATACTAGAATACAACAGGCATCAAGTGAACAGTCAGTTCTTCAAGTTGCCGTGTTGGAAGCAAGAAAAATGGGCAGCATGACAATTTGAAAGAGCTTTACAAGGGCCAGGTTCAGTGTGTGAAATACCTGGTGGCCCAGCTACGTAACACTATCACAATCAGAATCAGAAATACTTTATCGATCCACAGGGGGAAATTGTTCACATTATATATCCTTTCAAGAACAGAAAAAATACATTGCAT
Source organism: Lutjanus erythropterus (assembly GCF_056507025.1). NCBI lineage: Eukaryota > Metazoa > Chordata > Actinopteri > Lutjaniformes > Lutjanidae > Lutjanus > Lutjanus erythropterus. The sequence continues at coordinate 35,797,619 of NC_139334.1, read as the reverse complement.
AGTGTGATTAGAAGAGAAAATAAAAATGTAGAGTCTACCAAACATACACAGTGACAAAATGGCAATTTAAAGGTATGTGCTTTGTTTCCCCAAACAGTAACATACTGTTATTATATATATGTACTGTAATAGAAGTAGAGAGATAAGAAAAATAAGCATAATGTACATCATTATACAAAATGTATATTTATATCAGTGTAAATAGAAATGCTGTATAATGGAGTAGACAGAGTTATTGCAACTGTTAAGTGATTGCACGTGATTATGTGTGTTAAGCTTAAGTCTTACACTGACTCAATAGATAATATACAAGTTGCGTCTGTAGTTTTAACTGAGTCTAACCATGATTTTAAAACAGGAAAAAAGTAAGCTTGTATAGTTAGATTGTGGACCATTTGCACCACTGGTGGAAGAAGAAGGACTTAACTGAAACAACTAGGTAGTCCACTGCAATGTAAAGGAAGGAAGCCATAATAATTTCCCTTATATCTGTGAATAAATGTGTGTAAGTAACACTTTTCAAAAGACTTTTTTTTCTCAGACCAGCTCATATTGTGCAGTTGAGGATTTCTGAGTCAGTGCATCTCCAGACCAGCAGGTCTTGTGGAGTGTTCCTGGTAGACTGTGTTGGACCAGTGATGGGAATAACTTATTACTAAGTAATTGTGATTGATATGAGGTGGTTGTGTGAATTATCCCTCCTTTCTGACTGTGGATGGAGAGCTGTGTTTTTCCTACTCTGCTCTTTGCTGGACTGTCACAGTGTGAAACCTTCATCTCTGCTGTGAGGCTTTAGTTCTTTCCCAGCCTTCATCCCCTCATGGACAATGTCAGATATTCTACTGTGCTGCAGGGCTGAGGTGCATATGAGGTTATGTGATGTTTCATCATTCGTGTCACGGTAGCCTGTTTAAAATGATCATACACCAAACAACTAATCAATTCTGATGCTGTGTGCTAATACATAAAGCAGTGATGATAATACAGTGCATGCATGACATTTTTAGATAGGGAAGAGTGGGGTAACATGAGTCAGTAGGTAACTGTCCACATTTGTTGTCCTGTGACCATAGATTTAGGAGGCAGCCATCGTTTCTATCTGTCTGTGATGGATAAACAGCAGGTATAATAACTGTTAAGTCAAGCATTTCTGCTAAATATTAGCCTGTTTTGCTAAGCTAGGTAGTTTTTACCAATACCAATGCTTGATTTGAAGGCCTGTTGAGGCTACAATAAATGTGCCAAAAATATCAAAAGTTTTTAAACATCTCTGTTGTGTTTTATTGGTCCACGACTTACTGACTTTTCATCATAGTTATAATGGGTGCAATGATAGGATGAAATTTGAGTTGTTTTGTCTCACACTGTGTGTGTCACAGCAACACATTAATGATGCATTAATAAAGCTAATGAAAGGAAAAAAGTAACCTAAAAGTTACTTTTCCCAGTTAGTAGTTTCTTTTATTATGCAGTAACTCAGTAATGTAGTTTTTTAAGAGCAGTAACTACACTGTAACAAGTATGCTGTAAAATATACAGTAACCTACTTTCAGTAATTAGCTGGTAAGTAGCTGTAAAACATTTCAGTGTATTTACTGTAAATTTAATCACAGTAACATTTGTAAAATGGCACTACTGTATTCATTTTTAATACTCAATTAATTAATTAATTAATTAATTAATAACTGTAGAATAATCACATACTGTAAAATGAAGACACCTTTTTAATGACAAAAAAAAATATTTTGATCAATTCATTTTTAAGATCTTACATTTACTTTTTATATGGATGCCCAGTTAATGTTGATGCTAAATGCAGTCAGTTGAAGCAATAAATTGTCCAACACTGGTCAGGATTTACCAAAAGTGATCCCAGGAAAGACACGAACTCTGTCCACCGCCGAAGCCCTGGACCATGGAGCAATGGGAGAAGGTGGCCTGGTGTTAACAAGGTGTTGACTCCCAGCTGGTCCTATCTGGTACACCTCCCTATGGAGGCGACCAGGTGGCGTCCTTATGAGATGCCTGGACCAATCAGCTGGCTCCTTTCTACACGAAGGAGCAGCGGCTCTACTCTGAGTCCCTAAAAATCCCAACACTTCCAAAAAACTGCATAAATGAAAGTGCAATATATTATAAAGGGAGTGATTTTAACCAGCCTTGCTTGTTGTCTTTTTGAACTTCCTCTAGAGTGATGTAGCTTTTAAAACTAAACTTTGACCTTGACTTAACGCTCACAGCAAGATACTGATTCTGAGAACGAGCATGTGGTAACAACATTTTTCTTTTATCTGCCATATGCTGCAGTATAATGTATCACATTATTAAAACAGAGCGTTTTCTTTCTTTTTTTAAATCACAGGTCACAGTTTATGTTTAATTAGCAAACACATTAAGCATTGAACAGTTACTGATGATTCTTTTGACAGATTCCCTGCGATGACATGACTGTAATGTATAATGTAAAGTGTTTAAATGATATTCTGTGCAGGGGGTAGAAAACAACGTTATGCCAAATAATTGATGGAACGTCCTTGTCACTTTGATTTAGACACGCCTAATTGCATACCTTCCCTGATGAGCATATGGCACATAACAGCTGAAGAAATTGCTTCTCCTCAGCAGAGTGGCACATTTGATTGTGAAGGAAACATTAAGTCTTTCTATTATTTACTGTTTCTGCAAAAAGACCCTCAGCTGCTCTCTAATGCACTGTCTTCATTAAAATAGTTTGTGAGTAACACAAAATAAAATGTATTATCAGTAGGTACGCTAATGCCGAGCAGACATGGAAAGATTTAAAAAGACATGTTTTGGTTTTAAAATGTATTAAAAGACTTTATTAATTTGCTGCTTGGAATCAATTTCAAAGGCTAAAAATGTTGTTTATGAATTAAGGAGTCCTATACCTAGAAATTCTGAATGCCAGACTTCTCGGTTTGACAACAAAAAGAAGACTTTCACAGCATGTCTCGGGCTATCCTCATGTCCTCAGCTTCAAAGAAACTCCCACGCTGAATAAATGTATTAGTCATATTCAAGTCTATCCTTTCACAATGATGGCATGGTGCTGGTATTTTGATTAAACCCAACATCCAGATCAAATCACACCCCATGGGGCGTCTTCAGTGTGTCTTCTGGTCTTCTCAACATAATGACTGTCTACAGTTCAGCATAGAAATAACATGATGAACAGATAAACATTGTTATGCAGTCAAAGACAGATCCTGGTTAAAGAATAAAACTGGCATGACTGTAAAGTTTTTTTTTAATGACTAAAATTGGACTAAAGCCCTTTTAGTTTTCCTCGACTAAAACTAGACTAAAACTATCAAGGATAGAAATGACTAAAATGTGACTAAAACTAATAAGCATTTCGTCCAAAAGACTAAAACTAAAACTAAAACAAAAATGGCTGCCAAAAACAATACTGCTGTCAACAAATCCCATGAAAATACCAAAAACCAATAATATGTTAGTCATCTCTCAATACTTTGAGACCATGTCTATGGTGCAATAACATAAAACACATGAGCACACATGTAAGGAATGGATTAAACTCGTCTTTATCTGCTCAAGCATACACTGTGATCATAAGCATGTCCAATTAACCAATGATAGCTTTCCTTACTGCAGTTATGTTACTCCCAACCAAACTTGTTAGAACTGTTATGCAGGGGGGGTTGAGGAGGATGTGGACTGGTGCAGAATCAAAGTGGGCAAATGATGATGCATCTCTCTAGCTTGCTCTCTTAGGTCTAAGACAGGTTAGCTTTTATCCCGGCTCTCTAACTGTGGTAATCGTGGTCACATTAACTTTATTTTAACCCAAACTAAAATCTCTTCCTCAACCTAACCAAGTACACTCAACAAATTATGAATGTACTTTTATTTTTGTTCGAATTCTATAAATTTTGTAAAGAAAGTCAATTTTGTTCACAAGTCTGAGTGAGCACTTTAGATAATCAATCCAGCTGTCAGGTGTGTCGTATAGAAACACGGATTAAACAGCAGGATTATTGCATAGGTGTGTCTCAAACTGGTCACAATAAATTTTATCTTGTAAAATAATGTTAGGCACTGAACTATGCCTATTTCACACAGGGCTCCAGATACCAATTTTGTTCCCAGGATGGGAAAGTCATTACCCTGATATTCTAATCCTAACCAGTTGTTTCTCATGCCTAAACCAAACCAACCCAACCAAACAACGCAATGAGTACTACCCAATCAGAGGCAGACTGTGGCAGGTCATGACTTTGCCCTCCTGGGAAATAATATGTAGTATCTGTAGCCCCATGTGAAACAGCCTAAGCTCAGTTTTTTCAAGATCAAACTGCACATTTCAGTGACTCTGTTTTAGTGTGACCAGTCACACACACCTGTGCAATAATCCTGCTGTTTAATCAGCATCTTTATATGCCACACATGTCAGCTGGATGGATTATCTTGGCAAAGGAGAAATGCTCAGCAACACAGACGCAACAAATTTGTGAATAAATCCTGTGTGCTTGTATGAAACCTGAGATCTTTTATGTTAACTGTTTCACAGTGTTAACTATGTGTTAATTTTTGTACCATGACATCTGCATGTTAACATTTGCAAATTAGTGCTAAAAACAAAATATGTGATACAGGAAAAGTGAAAGCTGTTACAAAGGTGCAGACCGTCTGACATTACCATCCTTAGAGCTCTACTGTTAAGGCCCATTGAAGCCTCCTTCCACAGGAAAATTGAAAAGTCAGTTTCAAACAATGCAAACGTCACTGCCCACATGCTTCCATGTGTCCTTTATGCTAGCATGGATGTTAAGCAATACATCCAGAGGCAGAGGCAGTGTTGTAGATGGTGGTGGTCTGTGCAGACATTAGATGCATCGCGACATGTGAACTTCTTCCTCGTCTCTTGTGGTCGTGTATCGGTTGAACTAGTGACTACAGTACTACTCTGCCTCCCATGAGGATTGGTGGTACTGCTAAATTTCATCCATATCTGTAAGCTTCCAAAAAAAATAGCAAATAGCAGAGATGGATAGTAAGTTCAAATACTTTGTATGCATGTTTGTTACTTTAGTTTTAATGAAAGACAGCACCAACATAAAAATATGTAACAAGATGAAAACAAAGTGATAAGATGAAAATAATAAGACAAAAGAAAAGAAGAAAGTAATAAGACAACGATGATAAATGATGTAACAGGAAGAAACAGACAGAGGAGGAGACTCAACTGCAGAAAAAAGGTGAGGTTCAGTTACCTTTGCACGGACACAGCTGTTTGAAATGTCCTTCAGAGGATCACTTTTCACTTTTATACTCTGAGTACATTTCAGAGCCTTTACATTTAACTTTTATTTGAGTAAAGAAGTTGGATCACTACTGGCAATCAAGGACAAAATGAACGTAGAGTACAGACAGAGGGCTCCATCTGTATCTATACACATACCTAACATAGAGCATAAATGAGTGTTTAGTATGGCTAAATGAGCTCACAAATATGCAGTTTCATTTTGAAAGGGCTCTGTGATTTCCTAGAACAACCCATTGAAAACATTTAATGAACATTTGGTACTTTGGTGACACACTGTGACTCCTTGATTAGATTTGTTTTTACAATGGAGCTTTGTGGAATAGAGGAATCAGATATATCAAGCTTTGGATACAAATGACTTGTTAGTAGGAAACATTCATGTTTGGTTTGGGTCTGCATATGGGAATATTTGTTGACAATCAGTAAAATACGGACTGTCACCAGATTCATCCTGTCTTGTAGCAGCGTGTTAAATGTAACAATCTCGGTGTGTAAAGTCCTGTGTGACCTGTATCTGGATTTTGTCAACTTCTGTTGTCATTGCACAAGCCTGCGGTGCTTCTTTGAGCCACACACCCGTCTCTTGAAATTGATTGTATAATGTCATTCACAGCTCCCTTGAGAAAGGTGCAAAATGCAGGACAATATGTCACAATATTGGAGCAGATGGCCTTAAGTGTACGTTCTCAAGCAATGTCACAGAGACACACGGGCAAATGGGACACAGCAAATGGCTCCAACCAACATGTATTCATAGCCCACCATTCCAGCAAATATCCTACAGTGGCAAATTAACAATCAACAGGATTGTACATAAAGAGGATGTAAAGTTATGCTGATGCCGACAGGCTGCTAGTTTTTAGGATAAAAATTTGCCCTGCTGATGATGCAAAACTGCAAATCTGCAGGTCATATAGGTTAGAGAGGAGTTAAATGCAGTGGTGGACAAAGTACTCAACCCCAGTACTTGAGTCCAAGTATAGATACTCCTGGTCAAATATTACTCAACTACAAGTGAAGTTGCTCAGTCAAAATTTTATTTGAGTTAAAGTACTAGAATGCTTGGCTTTTAAAAATACTAGTATTCAAAAGTACAAATTACAAAGTACATTTTCTAATATCAATACATGCTGTATTGTTTTCATGATGCATTTACAGAAGCTTGTAACTCTCTGAAACCATCTAATGATGCTCTGACCTGCTTGTAGAACCACTCGGCTACACAAAGTCTATAGAAACACCTATAAACACTTCAGCATAGAAATACAATCAAAAACAAAAAGAACAGCTGTTGTCATGTTCTGATGTAACTGTATTAAAATCACATCATAAAATTAGATTGAAGATAACTGTAAGGAGTTCTCCAAGTCTGTTAAATAACTGAGATTTCTTTCTGTCTTCAGAGGCAGTATATATACATGAATTATGTGGTATTTTTCACCCTGATAAAAACAATCATATGTTAAGAGCTACCTGGAATAATTAATAATTATAATTACATCTTGAGATTTAATTTTGTCTTTCTCCTGCTGTCACCATTACTGCTTTTTGTTTGAATGAAAGAGGGGGAGCTTGCTTGTGCTTGTTAGTGCGCCTGGATGTATTTCCGCTTTTACATCAGTCCCATTTGAGAGGAGCTACTGTGATTGGTTTCTTTCTGTGAGGAAAACAGCATGTGACTGGTTGCATTTTAGAAAAGAAAAAACAGCAAAGGCTGACTTCAAAGCTGTGCTTAGATGAAAAATAACAACAATCTTCCTAGAAATGTAGTGGAGTCAAAAGTACAATATTTGTCTTTGAAATTAAGGAGTGAAAGTCAGAAGTTTCCAAAAAAAACAAGTACTTAAAAAAAGTACAGATACTCAAAAAATGTACTTAAAGGACCAGTGTGTAATAATTACAGGAATTTATGTACATAAATGAGATATATTATATATAAGTGTGTTATTTATTATTATCAATCAACGTAAACTCATAATCTATATGTTCCCGTTACTTTAGAAATAGCCGTTTATAGTTACATACTGTCGGGTCGACTTACGGAGATCATCATCCTGCGCCGTCTACAGCAGCGCAGAGCGGACAAATTGCACTAACAGTGAGTCTTGGGAAGCCCATGGCGACCTTACGTAGACGCCGCAGCGTAAACATGGAAGTAGACGGGGAGGATAGACGCGGGTGATTGCTGGCAGACCATTTAGTGTTGTGAACCTTGACTGGCACAGTTTTGACAAATGGAGGATCATACATACACTGTACCAGAACAAAAAGCAGCGGACAGTGAATCCCCGTCATCCAAGAAGCGGAGACGCGAAGAAAGTAAACACAAGCATGACAGGAAACGGCAAAAACACGAATCAACATCGGCATAGCGTTTACACGATGGAAATCGCTGATGGAGGACAAACATTTTCACAGTGACGCCGAGGTTGCCTGTTTTCTGCTGGACAGGTAATTCATCCTACACACATAATTGTAGTTTGTTGTGAGATAGCTTTCGCTCGCCATTTTGTCCGCTGACGGCCACCGTACTCTTGGTGAGAGAGGGGCGGTGTCGGGGTAAATCATCTTAGTTGCAATCTAAGGTTTTATGTATATATATATATATATATATATATATATATCCTACTGGTCAAAAGTTTTTTGAACACCTTAATTATGCAGTTTAGTGTCTCATTGTACTCTGAAATGAAAGCATAGAACAAATAATAATAATAAGAAGAACAACAACAACGACAACAACAACAACAACAACAATAATAATTATAATAATAAAAATAAAAATAATCTTTATTTATAGAGCACTTTTCAAAATTCACATTACAAAGTGCTTCACAAAGGCAACAAAATAAAAAAGACAGGATCAAGAATCACACAAAAGCTAAAACATAAATAATAAATAAAATGGTACAGAGCAAAATAGGAAGGTAAAAACATTTTTAAGAAGTTCAAACTTAGATAAGATCAGGACTTAAGGTCTTAAGAAGAGATTTAAAGGCGATCATTGACTCGGCTGACCTAATTTCCTCAGGCAGATTGTTCCAGAGCTTTGGAGCCCTGACTGAAAAGGCCCTGTCCCCTTTAGTTTTCAGCTGGGCATGTGGAACAGACAAGAGACCGAGGATCTCAAGGAACGTCCTGGTATGTAAGGTACTAACAGGTCAGAGATATATGAGGGAGTGAGGCCATTGAGAGCTTTAAAAGTCATCAATAAAATCTTAAAATCTATTATAAAACATACAGGGAGCCAATGTAGAGACGCTAAAACAGGAGTGATATGATCATGTTTCCTATTTCTGGTTAAAAGTCTGGCAGCTGAGTTTTGAGATGATGAGATAAAAGCATGTAAAATGGTTTCTGTGTCTTTAAAAGATAGTATAGAACATATTTTTGAAATATTTCTTAGATGATAAAAACATGACTGCACAAGCTTTGTTGTATGATATTCAAAATTTAGGTTAGCATCAAACCACACTTCCAGATTTCTAGCAACAGGCTTGATATGATCTGTTAGGGGACCAGCAAGTGGTGGGATTTGTGTGATCATTTGCTGGGGCCCAATCAACACGATTTCAGTTTTATTGGATTTTAGCTGGATTTTAGCTGGAGAAAATTTTGTGAGACCCAATCCTTTACTTAGGACTGGCAGTCCTTTAGTGAATCAAGCATATTAAGGTCAGAGGATCTCAGGGGTAAGTACATTTGCGAATCATCTGCATAAAAATGGTAAGACACACCATGTTTTTGTATAATAGGCCCAAGAGGAAGCATGTATAAAGAAAATAAGATTGGCCCTAAAACCGACCCTTGAGGCACACCATATTTAACGCACACAAAAGATGACACGTAATTGTTAACAGAGATGCAGAATTTCCTTTACTTTGGAACATCTTCATCAACTGAAGAAAAACACGTGCAAGATGAGTGCGGATAATTGTCCTCCTGAAAGCAGGACTGGGCTGGGAGGTAGTGGGACCTCCTCAGGAAAAAAGAACACAATGTAGTAATATTTCTTGTAAGTGTCCCCTGACTGAAGCCGCAACAGGTTGGGATTCTCTGGCTCCATGTCGTCTTCCAAGGAAGGGCTTGAAGGCAGTGGGACGCTGACAGGCCTGGACATCAAGCAGGCCACTTCATTGTCCAGAGATGGAAACTCAAAGTCTTCCCAGTCTTGGTTATTCTCCTCATGGCTGTGTCCCACATTTAACAAGGTGTCAGCAGGTGTTGGGCTTGGAGGTAGTGGGATTTCGGCCAGCTGGTTAAGGTCCATCAACTTTTGACCATCTTGATCAACCGAAGAAAAACACGTGCAAGATGAATGCGGATAATTGTCCTCCTGAAAGCATCTCTCATTACATGCAGTGTCAGTAGGTGTCGGTCTGGGAGGTAGTGGGACCTCCCAATGCATGTTTATATATATATATATATATGTATATATATACACATATGCTCTTGTAGGTGAGAGGATACAACCACACAGCTGTGTGGGAAGGACAGAAGTTTGAATTGAAATCTGCTCGTCAAACATATGCCTATATGTGCACTGAAACACTTTGTACTTGCTGTTATCATCAGTAATTCATACTGGGTATTAAGAAATCTCTTCAATCTCTCCTATCATTTTAGTATATCTTAATATATTTCACAGGATAATTAAAAACTTTGACCTGCTTGTGGTGCTACATGAAGAGTCAGGGGATCAGCATAGTCATTAGCCCTCATCTGGGGGGCTTTACTCCCATTACTGTCTGAGATACAACCATATGATGGGCTGACCACCACTGCCATACCTAAAAAAATATTTAAAACTCAGAACAAGGGCAACATTAGGCTTGAAAAGTTCCTCTCTAAAGCAGTCGTATGTCCATCTGTCTGCAAGCTTCTTGACAACGACATCATAGGTCCTTTTCAAAGATTCTCTGGGCCTTCATGGAACCAGTCTTCAACAGAACCATTCTTAATCTTCATCTTTCTTCCATCAAAATGTGTCTTCAAAAGAAGACCCAACACAATTGTCCTGCAGGACACAGACTCAAGGACACACAGAAATCATACAGTACACATCTTGGAAGGTGAGAACTGATTTTAGCTCACAGCCAGACAAAAAACTATAGTCTGTATTTTCAAATAACAAAGGGAGTGAATTTTATATGTCTGTGATATAGTGTGAGTTTATGTTCATCTCCCTTAATTGTTGAGACCCTTTATCCTCCTATATTCCTCAATGCTTTCTGTTAAAGTTTCTATATATTAAGAAAATATTAATGGCAACAATGACCACCCATGTCGCCTTCCCCTTTTTAGAGTAAGAGACTCAGAAAGTGTCTCATTCACTTTTACCTTACCATTTGATACTTTATACATTCCCTTAATCGATCTAATAAAAGTTAAAATTCAAATTTATCACATACTCTGTGCCATGAGAACTGATGCATGATGAGGGTTTTTCAGCATCTAAAGTCAGCATTTGTTGCTTTGTTTTTGCTGTATAATCTATGACATTAAGAGTACAATGCACATTGGCACTTAAGATAATATTCAACAAAACTTGTTTGATAAATCCTGGATTGTCAAAATGTGGTATGTATACTAATGGAATGGCTTTTACACACACATACACACACACACACACACACATATATACATATATCTATATATGTATATATAGAGATAAATATACATATATGTATGTATGTTTGTGTACAGCTGAATAAGTTGTGAGGTGGTAGAAGGTGTAACAAGTTTGAGAAACACTGATCTAAGTGAATTATATTAGGTAGTATATGTATCTTTCCTTTGGTAATAATTGGTGAATTCCACATGCCAGACCAATTCTCTGTTTGTAGAATATTGCTGAAGACTTTACAAAGGATGGGAGAGATTAGGTATCTGAACTCCATGAAATTCATTACTTCACACTTTAAATCCTAGCAAGTAACAGAGAGAAACACTAGTTCCTCAAGTTTCTCTGCAGCTGGTACCACACAGCACTGTATTCTGTATACTTTTCCATGTACATATTTAATAGACTAAGTGTAAGATCGCTCAATACTAAGTTGGAATATAATGAAATGTTTTGTATGGCATTGAAAGAACAGTAATAGAGGTTTTGTCACAACTGTAAAGCAGGAAATGGGAGGATGGACCATAATGCATACTTGTAACAAGAATAGTGCACTAAGATGTTTAATGGAAAACACAAAAACACAAACACTTACTGAGAAGGTGAGGCAAAGGCAAATAAATCTAAAAAAAGTACAGCAAAGTCCAAAGTGCATGAAACAAAACAGAACAAAACAGACAGACAAAGGCAGGAACTTTAAAAAAAAAGACTTAAATGCTTTTGATGACTTAAATTTTTAAGGCAACTCAAACTCTTAACTTTTGAAATGAACAATGAAGTTTTGTTGACCTATAATCTTTAGTTGAGATAATTTACTTTTCTTCTTCCAATCCTAAACAAAACAAATAAAACAAAAGTCAAAAATTGGTCACAATGAGCTGCAAACTTGATTCATCTTTTTTGTGCCTATAAAATTAGTTTGAATTGAAAATATTAAATTTTCTTTCACTTCAATAAATTTACTCAGTATTTATAACACAGTGTTTTGAGTTTCTAAAATTGTAAGCTTTAAGTTTATCTGAAGAAGAAAAGTAAATTATCTCAACAAAAGATCAGTAGTAAAACTTTGCAAATCTTAAGAGTTTGAGTGGGGCTCAAAACTAGAAAAGTATTGCAGTGTGTTTGACTGCTGCCTGTTTGAGTTTTCTCAACTTTTTCATTTTTACAGTGAATATAGTAAGATTCTATTCTAATTCTCTAAGTTGAGAAAAACAAGAAACGTGTATTATTTTTCAAAGGACATCAGCATGTGTGAGAGCAAGAGCTTGATCTATGGACAGATTTCTGTCTTAGTACCACTAACTTAAAAAAAAAAAAAAAAAAAAAAAGACCACAACTTGTGATTGGTCAGTTCTAGATGACTCTTCCACTGCATATTATATATCACTTTGCATATGATTATTATATAGCACTTTGCACATTTTGTTCTTTCAGACATTGATGCTTGTTCCAGCTTCCAGCTGTGTTATACATATATATATATTTTAGCACATATCCATGCAACAAGCAGGATAACATACAGTGAGCAGGTCATTATTGTGAAATAAACTCCTTCAGGGTGATTCAGCACCCTTGCATAACCCCATCGTGGTTTATTTCACAATAATGACCAGCTCAATGTATCCTTATCCATTATCCCTTACATAGTACACAGCACTAAAACACAGAAATTAGTACGACCACAATGTTGCTAACCTCTCCCATGAAGTACAGCAGCAAAAGGGAAGAGGTAAAAGCAAGAGACACCCATTTATAGGAGGGGGGAACCCCAAAAGTGCATGTTGGGGTACAGAAACTGAATCTCAAATGTTCCACATACAGACTATAGCTAAACATGTCAAGTTAGAACTATTTGCACAAATTTTGAATAAAAATACAATTGTGTATTTGACTCTGTTAGACATATTACTGTTGTTTAATTGACTTTATTACAAGTACAATAGAACATTTGTGAGTAAAAATCCAACACTTTATCAGTACACCTTTTCAGCAAACATAAACATGTAAACCTGTAGAAAATGCATTTTTCAGTTTGTTTTTTTCACAGTCCAAATAAACATATTTGACAAAATGTTGAACTATCCTTGAATATGCGTGGAAGTGTAGAAGTCTGGGAATTATGATATAAGTGTAATTTAATAGTTTGAAATCCACATAATTGGCTTGCTGTCCAGGAACACACAGTTCTAGTGATGTTTCAGTTAAACACCTGTTTTCCCAGAATACCCCTCCTGTACAGAACCCTGCAGCTGTGTGATAATTGGTAAAGGGCAGTGAGAAAAGATGCACTTCTCAGCATTTGCAGGGTGATGCTGTTTTTTTTCTTTTCTTTTCTGAAATGCCTGGTCCCAAATTGATTTGCCATTTACAGGTGACATTTTAAACTTCTCAAACAATTGCTTTTGTGAGTCTATCTTTTGCCTGTGTGTGCAACACGTGTGTTTGTGTGTGTGTGTGTGTGTGTGGTGACTTGGCTGAGGTGTGTGTTAGCAGTGTCTCTTTTTCAGCTACTAACAATTGTAATACTGTTAGTGCTCTATGACTGGCATGACATAAATGATCTCCACAGGGTTTTAAAAGACTGTCTTATGTCTGCATTCACCTAAATCACCTCCAGATCACTACATCTGCCCCTACCAAGTGCCACAAGTGTTAATAATGGACATCCCTCGAAACGTTTATTATCTTTGCCAGGCATAGCTTGGAGGGGATCATGTGATTGCTTCTGTGTGCGCATGCATGCGTAATCATCAATGGACCTGCACCTGCAGAGCTAACCTCAAATACCACTAAACCGATCAGCCTCTTTTTTTGTGTGGACATTCATGACTGTATACTGTAGGTCCTCTGTGACTCAGTTCATGTTAAAAAAAAAAAAAAAAAAAAAAAAAAAAAAAACTTGAAAAACTTTAAAGAAACCTTTTATGACTTTCTGTTTCTTTGTTTTCAGGTTGCCCCATTCCTGTGAATGAGATATCTCGAGAGCACCTTGAGGGAATTTCTTCAAATTTTGCACAAATGACAACTTGGGCTCAAACATGAACTGATTAGATTTTTTTGGTCAGGATCAAAGGTCACTGTGACCTAACTAAACCCATGTTTGGCAATAACTCAAGAATTCATATGCCGAACATGACAAAATTACACACAAACATCTAGTAGGATAAATGATGGGATGATGACATTTTGAAGGTCAACTTCACTGTGACATCATAATGTTTAGCTCTCTGTCAGCCCTCTGTCCTCATCTGAAAAAATAGTCTTTAAGTTTAATCGAATTCCTTTAAAGTTACAAATCAATATAGTGATAAGTTCCATATTAAATTACTTCACATTATATGAGTGTGGACAGACATGGATATAAACTGTAACATGACTGGTTGGTGGAGACAAACAACTGTGAGACAGTAATTCAAATTTTTGACTGCTCTGTTTTATACGACCATTGACAGCTGACTTCTCACTCTTCTTAACTGACCACTAGGGGCCACAAGTGATCAACAACTGCTTCAGTTTGAAATCTTGTTTCAGCTCGGGACAGCTTATGTGGAGGTCATGTTAATGTTGGTAGAAATTTGCAAATCTCTGTTACTTGAAGTTCTGGTGGCATTGCAGCAGGTGCTTCACCATTTGTTGCCTGATGAGGATCTGCACTTTACTGAGTGACTTCTACTAACTGACATGTTTTCTGCCTCCTGACTTGTCTGAAAAGAGTGAGAGAAAGAGAAAACTAGAGAGTGTGTGTTGATGAGCTGAGGGCACGAGCTAACAAGCAGGGCCAAGAGAAGTGTGATCAAGCGAGCAAGTGAGTGAACATCAGATGTTTCATTGCAGTCATGTACTAAAACAGAAATAAACAACCGTAATACTCTACTCTGGAGTTTTCTGTCTGTCTTTCCACCTCTGCATGTCACCATTCATTACATGGATGTAAATCCACTCACACATCAGAGTTGTTGAAACAGCAAATACAAAGAACAACATGAGGACTCTCATGACTGTGTTGTTGTCCTTTTGTCTGAAAATTTCATCTCAAAATGCCTCCTCCATTATCCAACTATTTTCCTCAGCTCTAAGCAAACAAAAACGCTCAAAGCGACTTTTAGATCCTGAGTTTAGTTCCTGTGTCAGTCACGTTATTGGAACTATCTAGTATAAAAAAAAAAACAGGCTAAAGTTTGGAGCACAGTATTGTACGTGTCGCCCTCATAATTACATTGAAAACAGTCTTACAATATGAAAGAGGTCGCTTGTAGTGATGACAGATGTTTCCTTCAGGAGTTGGTAGAAACCAAAAACAGAGATAAAAGGATTCTAAAAGACAACGCCCACCCCAGTCATAGCCTGTTCACCCTGCTGCCACTAGGCAGGAGATACAGAAGTATCCGCCAACAGACTATGACATCACAAATAGCCATGTTTCTACAGTAGCTCAGAAAGGACAAATCAAACACTGGCTCTAGAGAGGCATTTTTTTGCACATTTTGCAGCCACCATAGTTTATCCTACACTCTTGGAAGGATGGGGGTTGAAGCAAGCAGTACTCAGTTGGTTGCAATCTACAACTTTATTGCTAAACGCTAGAAAATCCTACACACTAATGACTTGAAACTTGCCATGCGCTGGTCTGCAATGTTCTGAACAACTGCCAGTTTACACCAATACGATACGAGACAGCATATCATCATATTGACTACTTTCCTCGTATCTAAGCAAACAGAAATGGTCAGAAAGTGACTTTAAGATCCTGAGTTTAGTTTCTGTGTTGATCAAGTTATTGGGACTATCTGGTAGAAAAAAGGCTAAAGTTGGAAGCACAGCATTGTCCAAACAGCCCTATGTCCCTCATAATTACATTGAAAACAATGTGAAACGGGTCACTTGTAGTGATGACCCGACATATAGACCTCTTTGCCATTCATAAACATTGTAATGTCTTCGTGGGCAGAGCTTAGGTGGAGGCAGAACAATTCATGTTAGCTAACACTAGCTAATAAGTTTTGTTGGTTTGTTTTTTAACAGTGGCTGAAAGAAATAAGATTCTTTTCTGAATATGCACAGTTACTGGAAAAAGTTGGGAATTAACCAACCTCATCAATCTAAGTCCTAGATTCTCAAACTGTGGTTCATTTACCACTGGTGATACATGCTACTTCCAGTGGTATGTGGAGTAATATCAAAATATTTTCTTTAAATGAAAATCAGTTCAAAAAGGTATAATATTATCAATATTATCAAAATGCCACAAAATTTCAGATGAAAATACAAAATATGAGAAAACTGATAAAGTGTAATTTAAGATTAGTTTTGACTTTTGTCTCAATATGAACATGTTACATAGTCAAAATCATGCATCCATGATTACCTGTAGTTACAAGCTAAACTGTGATAAGGGGCAAGATAGTCTGCAGAGGTAAAATGAAGAGACTGAAAATAAATACTTCAAAAACACTGCAATCATGGCTGCAAACAGGAGCTATCACGGAGAGAAAAGCAAATAAGGAGGAGAATATTTCTGACAATAATACTGAAAATGAAACAGATGACAGTGAATGTGTGATTGTCCTTGTGAAGAACCACTGAAGTCCCTACAGGTACCTCCGAGTTCAATATTTTCTGAGATGGGACACGGCATAAAAAGTTTGATAAACAGTGACGTAACTTAATGGATGGACAAGCTTTCTGCAATTGCAATCGTTTTCGACAATGGATGAATATATTGACGACTGGGTCCAACCGGCGGCTGTGTTGTTTTTGGAGATTTTTGTCATTTTATTTTGCTAATTTAATGGTCCACAGAGTGACAGGCACTGCTCCAGCTCAGGACACAGCTGTTGGCCAGAGTACAGTGTGCTAAGCCGGAAGACAATTGAAAGGAAGACAGCCTGTGGAGCAAGACTATTCCATTTTTTCCCTGTTAAGAGTTTTTTTTTTTTTTTTTTGTTTTTTGGGAGGCTGCCCTATAGCTCAGTTGGTAGATCATGTCCTCAAGTCCTCTGCAGCAGCACATGGTTTGACTCCTCATGCCTCCTTTCCTGTCTACTCTTCAGCTGCCCCTATCAAATGAGAGCAAAAAGCCCTCCAAAAAATCATCTTAAAGAAGGGTTTTAGGAGGGATCTTTACTTAAATCATTTGAGGGTATATAGGACGGATGGCGTCACACATTGTACAGATTGTAAAGGGCCCTGAGGCAAGTTGTGATTTGTGAAACTGGATAAGAATTGACCTTACTACTTTAATATCCAACACAGTGAGTGAGGGTTTGACCAAACCAGAGCTGGTGATTGTTCTGACTGTGGGAAGACTGGACAAGATGGTTTCAATTAGTTAAATTTCTGTCTTTTGAGACTAAATGAAGTGTGTTTTATGGAGTTAAAAAGGCAATTAATGCTCATCTTATTTTGGCCTTTTTCCACACATTGTATTTTAACAAACTCCTCCTACAGAATTCATCATTAAGAGTTCAAAATCAGCGTGCACCATCAAGGGTGTGGCGTTGAATTTTGATGTGCTGCCATGACATACAAAATTGCTAGAATAATTGCTTAATATGAATGATCCAACCTACACCTTTGATAACTTCAGATTTGGTAAGAGTCCTGCCCTAAACACATCTACATGACAATGTTCAGTCAAAGTCATAGCGCCACCTACTGGCAACAGGAAATGACATGTTTTGGGGTCTGATGTGCTCCTCCTAGGAGGCTGACCATATCCAACTTAAATCTGGTAGAAAAGGCCTTAAGACCTTGGTAATGCTATATTGTGAAGATTGTGATGTATCATCAAACAGCATTGCCATGACGGCATGGTGAACTTCTATGTTTCACCAAAACACAGGAAGTCGTTTTAACTTTAGTGTACATGGTGAATCTCACTGAAAATTCACATGGTCCAGGCCTGAACACACGATATAACATTTGCCAATGGACATGACCAAATGACTTGGCCACACCCTTTGAAGAGCAGGTTAAAGAATTTCACCATATTTTATACTGAAATAATCCAAACAAAAGCGGAAAATTGCATTACTTTAATATTGTGATACTTGGATTTGGTTACTGAAAACATTTTAACAGGTAATTAGTAATTTGTAATACATTTTTAAAGTAACCCTCCCAAAACCTGTAGATATGACTGCAGACAGAAAACAGTTCCTGCATGAAACTGGAAAAAGAGACATTGATGTTAAACTTTTTTATACCACAAGATGAGTGTCGTTAATTCCAGTATATTAAGAGAAGACAGACATTTTCAAAACTCTGCAACTCACCAAAACTTCTGGATGAATAAACAGATATGAGAAAAAAATGATTTCAGGACACATGTGCCTTTAAATATTTTAACACCAGTAGTTTTCCCATTTTTGGTTCAATTCTGTACATCAGGGGTGTCGAACTCATTTTTGTTCAGGGGCCACATACAGCCCAATTTGATCTCAAGTGGGCTGGACCAGTAAAATTAAAGCATAATCTATCGATTATTCTGGTGATTAATTGAGTAATCAGATAAGAAATATTGTGTGTTCTGCATTTTTTTCTATTACATTACTTTTGCTTTATTTAAGAACAATGGTAATATATAAAAGAGAAAATAAGACAGGTCCATTAAATGAACAACTATCAACTGCCAAAGTAAAAATATTCAGTAAAGTAACTTTACTTTTACTGTCAATTTACTTTTAGTGTTTTTACTTTATTTTCTCCTTTTTTTTCCAAGTACAAAGGTAAAAGAAAAGGTAGTAATGTCTGCAGAAACCACAAACAGAAGATGCAACTAACTCTTTTAACTGAAACAGTCACCAGAATGTTTTGTTCACATGTTAAAATCACAAAATTTTTCTTCTGGAGCAGGACAGACTCCCAGACCCCCAGAGGACAGGGGACAGGGGACTGGTTTACCAACATGTCATCTTTTTCTCCTCTTATGAGTTTGCAGGTCTGTATTTAGTCAAAAAATAACGATAAGAATATCATTAAAGTACAACAACAGCAATAAAAATGTTGATTTTTCAAAAATGGAAACAATAACATACAAGATTTTTAAATTGTAATTAGGTATTTTTACATCGTGGTATTGGTGCTTTTACTTAAATAAAGAATGTGAGTATTTTTTCCATCACAGCAGGTCAGTGATCAGTGTTTCAGTGACTCTCTGTGGATCAGTGAATAGTTTTATTTATGGCGGCCCGCCACATTAAAAACATTGGCACCATGACATGATTTTCTATTTTTGGAGCTGCGCGCCTTTTTTGCTCGTGTCTAGAAGGTAACTCTATATTTGCACAACTCTTGCGAGGTTTGTGTTCGTTATGTCTACTAAAATAATCAAACTCGCGTGATCTTTACTGACAGCAGACTGTCTGTAAACAGCACAATGTTAAACTCTGCAGTGTTTCACACAAAGACTTTATTTGTGTGAACACCCAGGTTTAGTTTGTCATCAACTCCTCCCTCACCTGTTCACTCTGCTGTGAGAAGGTCTGAAAGTTTCTCACAGAGAAACACAGACTCTCCTGTTTTACATATAGGCCTCCTTATACAGTTGTTTCATTTTATAAGTGCAAGTCAGTCAAGTTGGTGTCGATGTCATTAACCATCACGTTAGTTTCTATTGTAATAAACTCCGTCATTAACAACAGTCTCCTCCACACGCAGCTTCTCTGCTGCTGTGAAAACTGAATCGCAGGTGGATTAATATGTAGGGTAAAACCCAGAATACGAGTTAGGTTTTGTCTTTTTGTCTTTATAAAACATCCTGCTGATGAAGAAAGTATTTGAGTATTTTAGTATTCAAATTATTCGAATTACTCTAGGTATGGTTTCAACCCTTAAATTAATGTCTTCTCTGTAATTTTCACACTTTGCAAAGTCATCCCGTGGGCCGCACTGTACCCTCTGGCGAGCCGGTTTTGGCCTGCGGGCCATACGTTTTTGCTGTACACGGTTGGAGATGCAGATAATATTTTGCTGCTCTGTACGAGTGGTGTCTCTAAAAAGGTGCTAAATATTTGACCACAGCCACACATGCTAACAGCCTCACATGCTAACAACCATTCACACTCACCTGCACAGATTCATTTCATCTGTAGTCAAACACACTCAAACAATTCACATGACACAGTTTGTTTGAGGTGAATCTTGTAAATTTGCTCATATCCTCACACTGTTTAAATGGAGTGCACACGTTCTTTATCTTTGACTTACTGTGGTTGTTGGGGGTGGTTCACTTCCTGGTTGTCGTTTCTCCAAATGTTATTGGTTCTCTGGTCTGGTCTCATGTGTGTTTTTAAAGCTTTTGTCCAGTCTGCACAGGACAGACTTCATCATGCTCTAATGTCTAGTGTCATTTAGTTTATTTGAAGTGTCTCATGTTTATCTGAGCAGTATTAAATGACATGTTCCACCATTCCTGTAGTCCACAATGTCCACCTGTAGCAGGTTTATACATTAATGTCCCGTTGAAACCAGTGAGACCAAATATCCTCCTTTCTACTTCTACTTATATCTTTCAGTTCTCATACTTTCCTCTGAATACTGTAGGTGGTATTGACCCTCATTTCCTCTATCCCATTCCTCTGTGGGATGAATTACATGTCATTATTCAAATCAGAGGGGAAAAGCATTAAAGTCTGAAATCCAGTGTCTTGATACTAACTTTTGAACACTTGTATAATGTTTTGCTAGGCTGGAAAAAAAATCAAATCTCTGCAAACATTTTGTGTTTGAGTTGTTCTTCACAACTTCAAGACTCTTTTTACTATTGTTTCTTCAGCACACTTTGCTTCAAAGTTGTTTTTGTTCTTTCAATATATTTTGTTTTTCCAGGTTTAAACCCTTGTAAAGTTTGAGTTTTCTCAATTTTGTTGTTTTTATAGTGCAGTTTTCCCATTACCATTTACAAGGCTTCAAACCTGCAAAACAAAGTACAGTGGGAGAACAGTGACATATTTGAAAAAAAAAAGCATTGGAGAGAACCTGTAAAGAGTGCTGCAGTTGTGAAGATGAGAAACTTGAATACAAAATGTTAGCAGAGATTTTTTTTGCCTACCAAATCATACAAGTCTCTATATTTTTCTTTTTAAATTCAATTTCTAACATTCAACTTTCAAGCTTTTTTTTTTCTTTTTTTGGTTTCAAAAAAAGCCACACAAAAAATCGCAAACAAGAATGGAATGGAAGAAATGAGGGCCAATACTACCTACAGCATTCACAGGAAAGCAGGAGAAACGAGAGAAATCAGTAGAAGAAGAAAGGAGGACATTTTATCAGGGATGAGGATTGATCACACTGGTTCCAACATGACATTAATACATAAATCTGCTAAAGGAAATGGTGGCGCATGTATTTTTATATTGTCTGAGATAAATAAGAGACCCACGCTTAAAACTGCACTTCAAATAAACCAAATGACACTAGACATCGGAGGAGTGACAAAGTCTGCTTTGTGCAGACTGAATAAAGGCTTTACACACACACACGAGTGCAGTCCAGAGCCCCAATAACATTTGGGAAAGCTACAAATGTGGAAGGGCTTAGCCCCCATTTGTCACCAATATTAAAGAGTAGGGTGTAGCTGCAGTTTCAGGACCCTAGTTTTTCACCACAGCATCCCCTATCAACATAATGAACTAAATACCATCTATTTAAATCCTTCAAAATCCACACTACATATATGTTACAGGCCTGGACACACATGGGTATTAACTGCAACTGGACTGGATAGTGGAGGATACAACCACATTGCAGTAATTGTAGTTTGCATTGTTCGTTTGAATCCGTTTGGTGTTAGGCACTAGTTTTGATGTAAAAGAAACTGGTGGGGTTATAACAGACATTGATGCAAATAATTTAGAATAAAATTGTACTCAAATTCTTGAGGGCGCCTCCTGAGGTTGCAGCTGCTTTTTTATTTACCTTTATCCAAGAGATCTTCACTGTGACATCATAATGTTCAGCTCTCTATCAGTCCCTGAACTCCTCAATCATTGAAGGATGTCACTGTGGCATAGCATCAAGTTTTGATGTTTTGCCATGAAACACAAAGTCATTGTAACTTTGGGCTTCATGGTTGAATCTCCCCTGAACGTATCATGTTTTAGTCAATTTTTTTTGGCAGTGGTGCAATATTTTAATGAAGCAGCCCCTGTGGAACGTTTCATCAACATGTACAATAATCAGTAGGCGCATGTTTCCTGTCCAGACGTACAAAAAAGCCTCTTCGAGACACATACTAAACCTAACAGGAAATCTGCCATTTTTGAATTTCATGGTCAATTTGTGGCACTTTCCATCCATTGTATTATAACAAACTCCTGGAGAATTGATCAGCTTGACTTCACATTTGTTGTGTGTCATCTAGACAGGTTTGTGATCAAAAGTTATTCAACGTTTGGCTGTTGTTGAAGGTCATGGCATGGTGCTGAGTTTTGATGTCTCGCCATGAAACAGGAAGTTACTGTAATTTTACTATAAATGATCCAATCAGCCCCATTCACATGTTTGATAAGAGCCCCCTCATGATCACATTTACATGAGTCATGCTCATTGCACCACCTACTGGCAACAGGAAGCAAGCCTTATGTGACAGTCATCATCTGATGACATTAAATTTTCAGTGTTGTCTAAACCTAATATACTGGAACATGACATATAATTAGTGGCTGTTCAGTAGTGCCACCTAGTGGAGACAGGAAGTGCCATCAAACTCCTTCCTGCAGTGTCCAAAACATGTCTGGTCTTGTGGGAGTCACGGTGGGCACACATCTCAATGGGTGCGAGGGCTTGTTCGATGCCGCTTGCAACTTTAATTTTCTTTGTGTTTTTTTGACAAGCAGTGGCAGCTGGTATCCAATAAAACTTCTATCTTCAGCCTTTACAACTTTGATTCTGGCACTCAAACAAGCTAACATGTCACTTTGCTGTGTTGTTATGTGGTCTCGTACTTTCTCCAGCTTTTCCTTTTTTTTTTGCCTCCAGCTAACAACGTGACTGTGACTGTTCCCTCAGCACAGCTTTTCAGAGTTTTATAATGAGTTTCAGCTCACTGTCTCGCTGACTGCCCCTCCGCCTAACTCTTCTGATTCAAACTCACCCCTCTCAACACTATTTTTGGGAACAGCAGGCAGCTGTTTGCAGAGAGAACCTCTAAAAGCCCACCACCACTAAACAGCAGACCGACACATGTTGATGAGCTGGTGAACATGGTGGACCATTTAACAGCACAGATGTTTGCTTCAGGAGTTGGTGGAGACCAAAAACAGAGCTGAAAGGATACTAAAAGACGACAACAAACCCACCACAGCCCTGCTGCCACCAGGCAGGAGATACAGAAGTATCCACTACTAAACCAACAGACTATGACATTTGCAGATAGACATTCACCACCATGAGGCCTTTTGCATTTCTTTTCTTTTCTTTCTTTCTTTCTTTCTTTATTCTTTTTGCAGCCACCGAGGAGGAGGGTTCAGAATCAAAATATTGGAAATAAATGTACATCTTGCCAAAAAATACAAGAGAGGGGACAAGACCAAAATGATCTAGCTGCAGTCTAGATTGAGTTTAGATGTGACAGTGTCAGACTGAAGCCTTTCAAACTCTTCTATGGTGTGGAGGGCATGAGTCAGTCCTTCCAGGAAGTTGCAATCATAGCAGTCCCTCGTGCAAACATCATACATGTACATCTAAATGAATTACCAAGATGTTTTATTATTTTTCATGTATTTATTTATTTTGTTATTTACATTTTTTTTAGATTTTGTCACAGGTACTGAAAAGAACACAAGTCACTGACATTTATGAACGCTCTGTACACTTTTAGATTTTAGAA
This sequence comes from Lutjanus erythropterus, assembly GCF_056507025.1. Taxonomy (NCBI): domain Eukaryota; kingdom Metazoa; phylum Chordata; class Actinopteri; order Lutjaniformes; family Lutjanidae; genus Lutjanus; species Lutjanus erythropterus. Next base: position 35,773,859 of record NC_139334.1, on the reverse strand, counting down.
TTTTGTGCTGTTTTGACTGAGTTTGAGCTCCAAAATGATTTTGCTTCTTTGTGGAATACCCTGCTGGTGCACTTTAGATTCTGCCAGAATTTTTGTAATCCTGAGCCTTTTCGGTGAGGTTATTTAGAACTTCCTTGAACAAGTTGCCTTTGAAATTTTGGTAATCTTGGTCCTGCAAGTTAATTTTAAAAAATGTCTAATAACACTGCGACATGCATTGCATTTTTTTTTTTTTTTTTTTTTAGAAAAGCTGCCATGTTATCAGGCCTTTTAAGCCACAACAATCCCACACAAGACTGTAAAATTCTGGAGGGTCTCATTAGTTATAGAATTTATTTGCTCAAACCATACCAGTATTCCCAAATATTTCAGACAGTGATAATTTTAAAAAGGCTGGCACTGGATGTGTTGGCTCTCAAAGTATGTCCAAACTTGGACCAGGAAAAAGTCTGAATTTCTTGCCAACAGTTTGTCAAAATTACAGTAAAACTTCTTGTTGGAGTCTTTAAAGTAGTCAAGTTAAGCAGAGTCTGATGTGAAAGAGTTTACTGAGTAGAAGCAGCAGCAGCAATAAAAAACCCAAGTTAGCATTTAGAAACCAACTGATTTCAGCTTCCCAGGTCTGTTTCTTATACACCCAATGGCTCTGGTAAAGCCACCACCTACTTTTCCAAAAGAACCTCCCACTGAACTTGAAAAGAATGGTACCATGCCCTGAAACACCAAGCAAATCTATTGGTATCACATTTTGGCTGTAAATGGCTATGTGTAATTCTACTGGTGTCAGGTCTTGGACATATATGGCTACGTGAAGTTCTATTGGTGTCAAGTCTTGTCTGTATATGGCTGCATGTAACTGTATTGATGCCAGGCCTTGGATGTACAGGGTGTCCATAAAGTCTCTTTACAATTTAACAAATTTATTACAAAAGAAAATGAATAGACAAATCTGTGGAAATTATTACAAAATGAAAAGCAGATATTGACGTTTTTTTGCCTGATTTAACACACCTCCATATGGGCACCATTAGTTGCATGAAGCACATCAAGACAGTACTCGATTTCTTGCCATGTTCACTGTAGCATCGCCTCATCAATGGTGGCAATGGCCTCAGTGATCTTTTGCTTTTTGTGTGAATCATGAATGTGATTAAAAACTTTGATAACCACTGAGTACATAGAACAAATCTGATTAACATATCTCATCAATTGCTTTTGTAATAATTCATTTAAATTGTAAAGGGACTTTGTGGACACCCTGTATATGGCCACGTGCAATTCTGTTGGTGTCAGGCCTTGAACATATACCAGCATCTATTTTTTAGCAGAAGTCCATATTTGACTGGAGTCCAAGGGAATCTGTGAAGAATTTCTCCACACCTGACACCATTGTCTCTGAGGCCACTTTGGAATTTTTTTTTTTTTTTTTTTGGTGTTTTGTTGTTTCATACAACACCATCCTGTCACATAACGTCACCACAACATACAGTATGTAAAATAAAAAGTAACAGAAAAAGCTGCTATCAACCCTAATTTGGGATTTGGCAGACTTGATAAATATCAGTGTTCTTTCCTGGCAACAAGGTTGTGTGTAAAATATCACCTTGTGCTGTAGGCAAGTGCACTGGCAGAACCATGAAAAGTACCCTCAACCAAAAGTATGTGGACACCAACAGTTCAGAAAAATCTTTCTGCAAAGATGCAAGATATTTATCAGCATGAAGCAGTAGTCTCAGTGTGAGCAGTGACAGATGGAGGTAGGCCTACTGCTCTGTCTGCCTGTCTCTCCTCCAGCTTCTCCTGCTGCTCAGCTCATGGACGTCTTCCCATTTCATTCCTGCTGTATTTCACATCACTTTTTTTGTTGTTGTTGGGGCACAAATCTCATCACTCTCCATGTTTTTGTTGGTAAGTGGAATCTGCCAGTAGAACATTGCTAGCTGCTCTCTGGCGGAACAAGAGGAGGAACACCATCATGAAGCGGATGATTAGTTGGAGGGATGTCTGAAGGTGGGGGACGCAGCAGTTGGCGCCCATGCTGCCGGAACCCGGCTTCACCGCTCGCCCAATCAAAGAGCTGCACCTGGCGCTTCATTAGCTCTTCCTCTTTGTGTCTCCTCTCTGCTGGCGAGTGCACACAGAAACTCCAAATGAATTACAAATTGTCAGGGCCTGTGCCACTGCTGATAATAACGTGCAGGAGCACGAAACCTCCTCTGAAGAAAAGTTTATTTGTAGAACAATGGCCTCCGTCTCTATCAGCGCTATGAATATAAATGTGCTTTGACATAAAGCTTTATGTGCTCTGGCTTTTGTGTAAGCAAACTCACTGTTGTTGTTTTGGGGTTTAATTCCTGTCTTCTTATCAAAGCCTCTCTCTGTATTGCAGTTGTTCTGAATGTCATTCTTTTGATGTTTGAGAAAGAGCAGAGACTTTATTGTCTCTAAATAACATGGTACAGTGCCCAAGACAATTGACTGATAAGATGAGAACAGCAGAGCTTCAGAAAGACAAAGACAGAGAAACTTTCTAGCAGCGTGCACAATAATCCTGAAGACGTGGTGTCTGCGTCCTAATGCCCATGTGACACTGTTGTCCTCAGGTCCCTGTCTTCTCACGACCACAGCAATGATGGTTTTCAAGTTGAAAACTCTGTCTATCACTGTCAGTATTTTTTTGAAGGACATTTTTCTGACATGTATAAATGATTGTGGAAAAACTAAATATGTCTTTCTTGTATTAACACAATCTGAAAAGTGTACAAGAAAAATGTTTTTATTATATGCCTGAATCTGCATTATTTACGATCTGAGATATTAGGGCAGCACCTAACGATTGTTTTTTATCAATTAATCTAACAATTATGTTTGTTATTATTCAATTGTATAATAATCAATTTACCTAAAATACATTCTCATTAATATTTCAATATTTTATTCAATCATATTCCTGAAAAACAGACACATAAAGCACATCAGAATAATGATAATAGTGGCGTATTTTAAATTTAGTTTAATTTCCACGCTCCATGTCAGATGCCTGATCAGAAAATACTGGGCCTCAAATTCTAAAGGAGCTGTGATGCATATTAATTTAATAACTAATCACTGTCAACCCTACAGTGAACTGGACAATCCACTTTCAAACTTCAGCTGGTTATGACATGAAGTTATTTCATCAGTGGAGTCATATGCAGGTAAGATGATCACTGACAGTGTATTTTTGCATCAGTGTGGAGCAAAGAAAATTGTTTTTGTTGTTTTTCTGCCGACTGAAATAAATTACAGAGTCTGTAACATTAGTTTTAGCCACTTCTGACTCATACGTGACTGATAAAGTGAACAAAAAATACAAACAAAATAACACCGTCAGATGACTCATGATGTAACTTCTAGGAAATCTATTTAAAGTGACTTCCATTAACAGAAACATGTTCCACATGTTGATAATCCTCATATATCATGTTTGGCTGCTGACTGAAAGTAAATGGGATGATCATGCTGCAGCTGCAGGAGGAGGACATGTCGCTCGTTGCTTCACTTCCAGCACTCTTGTGGAGCAGTTTGTTATACTGTGATAAGTCTTGCCCAGTTCCACTTTAGGTGGTTGTGGCAAGTCTTGCTCTCTGCAGCTCGTTCTCCAGTTGAATCCATGCTCTGACCAGGCCTAGCAGGTCACAGCGACGCGTTGACACACAATATGCAAAAACACATATTTCTGCAATTGATGAATTGTTAGTCTTAGATATAATGTAGTGACAAAAAAGAAAGAGATTTACAGTATCATTTAGCAGTTTGAGTCTGATAGGATGTAGGTGCCTAAAGGAAGTGCTTAAGGGTTAGATACGTTTTGACTCACTAGGGCCCCGTTTCCCAGAGCCTTCGTAGCGCTATGTGCGTCTTAAGTTGTATTTTAAGGTCTCCCTTAAGGTTGTCCCAACTCTGGGAAACCCGTAACCTTAAGGGAGACCTTAAGGGAGACCTTAAAATACAACTTACGACGCACGTAGCGCTACGAAGGCTCTGGGAAACGGGGCCCAGACTGTTTACCATCCTCTGTATTACAAACACAGATCCCCACCAGGCAACAGATGGAGAATACTGGAAGCCTATTTCCACCAGTAAAATAAAAAAATATGCCAGTGATAATTCATAATTAGGAGATAACAAAGACAAAATGATGTGATGAACATAATTCTGAGACTAAAAGTTGAACTTATGAGATAAAAACATATAATTATTAATAATCATCAGAGGTCATAATTATGTCAAAATGAGATAAAAATCTGAAATTATGAGATAAAAACATAATTCTGAGGCAAAAAGTTGAAGTTATGAGATAAAAAGTCATGTTTCTCCTTTTATCTCAGAGAAAAGAAGAAATTCCCTCCAGCCACTGCTGTTCCTGGAGCCATAAACCAATAAGATAAAAAGTCACGCAAAGCTGAAATTATGAGATAAAAAGTCATAATTTTATACCCCCACCCCCACCCCCCCTTTGTCTTTTTTTTTTTTTTTTTTTTTAAGTTTTTCAAAGTTTTTCAAAGATTCTGAATCGCAAAGGACCATGCAGGCAGACACTCACTTGCTCACACACAAACACACACACACACAGAGGCAATCACATAATCCCTGATAACAAGACAACATAGTTTGACCTGTGTGGGTGAAGTATAGTTTGGTTTTGATTAAAAAAAGGAATTGGTTAAGATTAGATTTTGTCACTGTCCTCACAGCCACAGGTGATCTCTTTCCACCAACATCAAATGTATGCCACACTGCCAAAAAAGTGTCATATACATATACCTGTTAGTTTGGTTACTCAAACACAGAAGATTGAAGTCTTCTGTGAATTCTTCAAACTGGATCCAGACAGGAAACCTTGTGCTTAGTTTGTGGAATTCTCATGACCTCGGTATCAAAAAGCTGTCAAGTTGTCATTTCAGTGTAAGTTTTTGTGTTCTGTTGTCAAGATCCATCTGAACTATATAGAAATTGTGATGTGTTTTTGTTCCATACATGCTGAATTATTCAAGAAAGTCTACATGTCTCCTGTGACTTTGCCTTTGCTTTCTTTTCATGCATTAAATCTCCACTTTCTTTTTTTGTAACAACTACTATATCTGTGAGGAGAGGGCATTCAGATAGTTGGTGACAGTAGAGAAAGATGTTTGTCAGAATGTCCCAGTCAGGTCCTCTCAGTGAACACTTTGTGCTCACTGTGCAGGATTGTTGACTTGGATGGCCTCCAGATGTAATTGCTTCTTGTTGGGGGGGATATATTGTGCTGGCACACCTTTACTCATTATGTTATTTCATCACAGCATAAGCAATGTGTAATCCAGTTTATCACAGCACAGATGCCATCATTTACATTACAGAGGACAGCACTTATCACACATGCCCAGAGGGTACATGCACAAACCATGAAGCTGCAGCTTACTATCACACCACACAGCGTACTGTTATACATGTATTATAGAGACCAGCTGAAGAGCCCTTTCACCAGTACTACTGTGAATGTTCTAGCAATGCTGAAGATTATTTCTGTTTAGAAATGAAAAAAATCAAGTGGGTGAAGTCAACACTGGCAGAACAAAGTCGTTTTTCTGCTTTTAGTCCAGGCTGTACGGCCTTTAACATGAACAATTCTCTGTATTCACTCCAAATGTTGCAGTCTGAACCTTGAACATGAACAAACTTTGTGGCAGTTCACCCATCACTGTTGAGATATTTCACTCAAAACTGAATGAATCAAGCTTATGGCGCTAGAGGAAAAGTCAGGGGATCATCCAGTAGGTTTCATTCTCGGTGCATCACATGACCAGCAGGTCTAATCGTGGCCAGTACTTTAACGTTGCCAAACATTCCTCTATGCCAGGGGTCAGCAACCTGCAGCTCTGGAGCTGCATGCAACTCTTTTAGCTGTCTCCAGTGGGATCCCTGCAGCTTTAGAAAAAAAAATGGACATTATGACAAAAAGTTTAACATTTCATCAGCTGAAACATGCATAGTTGTCTACATCTATGGCTCAGTGCCTTTTCCTCAAATTTTTTCCCAGGCTTGTCTTGATTAGGATTCTTTATTCTGAGGCTGGCTATGGATACTAAGTCCCAAAAAACAGAAAAGTCTTTGAGGGAAACTGTGAACTTAATAGCTGAATAATAATCCGGCAACTATCCTTTTTGGGCAAAAATTATTGCAGAGCCCTGCTGTTTGGCAGGGTCTTGTTTTTACAACCTGTTCTCACCCCAGGTTGTTGAATTGCGACATATTTGTCACACTCCTATGCATTTCATGCTGACACACACAGCTACCCTTTAGCATCTGTATAAGAAGCTGCCAGATTGCTTTTGTAACACGTAGTTAATATTGTTAAAGGGAAAGTTGTCACAGCTAAGTTCAGTTTAGGCACCAAAACTACTATAAATATAAATATAACATAAACCCTGATCTACTGTGTGAAAGTCCTGTGTTTGTTTGACCCATCCTTACCTGCCTCCTCCATATGCTAAATTTCTCACTACATCACTGGTTTGCTGTGTTACTTCCTGAACAGCACAAAACATTTTTGCTAGAAAAACAATAACTATATAAAGAGGTATAATACAGGGCTGTGCCATCAGTGTCAGCTTGGTGAGGTAAATCCTTTTAAAACATAATTCTTCCTAATGGTGATGGATTGCTGCCCCTGGTGGCCTTGTGTTCAGAGAAATGCAGCAAAAGTACCCACTATGGTGCCTTCCAGTGGACAGAATGTGGTAAAGTGCCTCATCCTCTGGACAAAATGTGATAAAATACCCTCTAGAGGGCCCTTCCCATGGACAAAACATGATGAAGTGCCCTCTAGGTTGCCATTCCAGTGGATAAAACCTAATAAAGTGCCCTGTAGAGCACCCTTCACCGATAAAATGTAGTAAATGCCCTTCCAGTGGATAAAATTCAATGCAGTACCATATTAGCTGACCTACATGCTATAAAATTGGTTGGCGTCTACATGCTTGTAAATGGTTAAATAGTTAATAGTTCCTCGTGTGTTTCTATTGCAGAGATTACAGATCATTCTAATTTAAACCAGGAAAGGGAAAGTGTTTTACCATAAATGCATCACGACTTTGAGCACACTGGTGCCCCACTGCACACAGCTGGTGCCCTTTTTATTTATTTATTTTTTTGCCCCTGCCCTTCACACAGCCTTAGTCTGTCTCTGCCAAAGGTTAGCTTGTGCAGCTGAAAATATGGTGCATATTCTGCTTTATAAAGCGAACACCCACAGTCTGCATATTGCGGGGATAAATGTGTTAGAAATTTCTGTTTGTCAATTCCCTCAAAACAAATAATGCCATACCAGTACACCGGTAATGAAAAATAATCTCAAGCACGCTATTTATTCCAGCCCAAAAATGTGGTAATGAGTGTCATCCCTGTTTCCTGTTAATATATTTCCCACAACCTGTTTAGCGGGCCATAAAAGCTCTGCAGTCACTGGCACAGTGTGTGAATTGGCAGCAGCTGATGAAGCGGGACGAGTGGCACAATGATAAAAGCCTGAGGCTGTGCCAAATGGCACCCTGGTTGATCCTATAGTTTAATCCTGCACTTTGGGGTAGACAAACAGCAATCAGTATTTAAGCCCAACAATTCCAAACACACAATAAGAGACCATCTGGATTCTGCAGAGATGGGATAGCTTTTTAATGCACATGTTTTGTGGAGGGACGATGAGTTTACTGCTTCATTGGACAGACAGACAGTGGCGAGAGAGACGCTGGGAGGACGGAGATGGTGATGGGAGGTCACAAAAGTTCCAGGCTGGTTCAGGCCTGCAGTGCTCTGATTATATGTTACATAAACATTCCTAATGGAAGATTCTGCAGTTTTGCTGAGTTGTCCAATGCTACTGTTTACAGAGTGTTTTCTGTCCTGCTGCTTCTATAGTTAAGGGTAAAGTTTGGTCTTGTTCACTCAACAAAACTTTTTGTGTGCTTTCTCATGGCATTAATTGAGGCAAAAGAAAGACATTTCAACATTAATTAACATTGTAATGAACATTAATATAAACTGTGCACGCAGTCTGAGCTTCGCTGCAGCTGTGTGGATGAAATGCCAAATTCAGCTGTGATCTGTCACCATCTGACTAATCTGCCTCATGGAAGTGATATTTTACAAATCTTCATATTATAAGCTAATGAAATTTGTCAAAGCCAGTCATTTGGGGTTTTCAAAGTCACTCTTAAACTGAGACAGTTTGGTTCGCGATGTTAGATAAGTCAGCTTAATAAAGTCAGTGATCAGTCCAAGTTAATAGGAAAACTCCCAAAACGCTCTTACTCTCTTGGTGTGAGATTTAGGATTGATTCCTTGGGAGATTTTGTCAGTCTTTCCTCAGCGAGAGGTGTCTTTCACTATGGCCAACTGCTGGAGGTAAATCTGCCATACGCTGCCATCTCTGCCAGCAACTCACCCAGAAGTGTTTTGGGTAAAGAATGAATCCAGGGTTTTTGAAGCTTTGTGCTTTCACTCTGAATTTTCTGAGACTCCAAATGTTGCATTAAACCTCAGTTCAGTGCACTTGATCCCTCCGTAAGAGCGCAGCACACACTGTGCATCTTCATTGTTTAATCTTGTGAAGTATTTCCTCACCAAGCTGGTGTCAGACATTGTGTTGTGTTAGTTCAGATGGTAGAATCATAAGTTACTGTATTAACTGATTTTAACACTCCAGCTCTTATGAATTCATAGCGTTTTGTGCTTGTTAGTCAATTAATTAAAGTGCACACACTACTCACTACACCTCATCATGTAAATTGATTAAGAATACCATAGCATACACTATGGCTTTATTTGTGGTCATTTCAAACCACAAAGAAAGTTGTGTCTAAACTGCACTTTCCTGCTCTGGGATACAGTGCACCCCAATCTTTAACTTTGGGGGGAGGGAGCACCCCTTAAATGGGACCTATGGTGGTCATGGTTAATGTTAAAACATCAGGAATTTTGCAACAGTACAACAATCAGTATATTTACATGCACTCCAGAAACCAGGTTATGCAGGTTATCAGAGAATGCAGTTGCATGTGGTGTAGTAATTAGGGATGGGACTTGATTTTCGAATAGTTATTAAATGATAAAAAATCAAATAGTTCATGTGATTATCATTTTGTCTTTTAATATCAGTTGTCCCTTGTTTGTTTCAGTTATTTTACCAGAGCCTGGATATAATGCCGTACTACTAGATCTCACATTATTACTGGCCCAGGTAGTATCACCAGTGGGACATCTGCAGACCATGACGTTTTTTTTATTTCAGAGTGACGGGGAGTTTACTGAACATTTACTTGTTCAAATAATTGTTGAATCATGCCCAGTGAATATCAAATAGCATTTGACTTTTGACAAGACTTCCATATTGGGGTATGTTTCTAAAGCTCAAGTTTGGATTACTCTCTGGGTAAAGTGGGCGACTCCAAGGGCAAGAATTACAACACAGTCGTAGGCTTATAAAAGAACTGAATGTAGCAGTCCAGGTCTGAAAAGTGGAGCCAGTGTGAAAGTACCTTAAACCTGCATTCTTTCTAATGGCCAGCAGGGGGAGGGGGATCCACTAGTTAAGAAAAGCCAATCTTTAGACATTTCCTGTAAAGATTATGGTCTCTATCGCTAATTCCAAGCCTTCCTCAGAGCAGCATGATGTTGTTTTGTAACTTATGGTCCTATTTAGAATAAATTAGACGGTAAAGCTGGGTATAAACCTTTTTACAGTTTAATAGTAGAAGTATGGTGGACCACAACAGCTTGTGAATGGGTGCTGCAGACTCGAGCAGTTTTGATTGCTCCCTCAGTCCAGTCAGCACATTTAATAGCTTGCAGCCATAGATGCCATTGATAGTTCTGAAACGTGTGATCCTGTCTGAATTCTGAAAAACTTAATTTGACCATTGGAATATCAATTCTGACTTATCATATACACAACACCCAGACATTCTGGTGATTTTATTGCTGATAAAATTTTTAATTCATCGTTTGCAGCTTGATAAATCATCTGGATGACTGGGGGAGGCTGCTACCTCTGCTGCTGAAATGTGCATGCAGCTTTTCAATGACGTCGGTTGTAAAAGGGTCTATACTTTAGGTCATTGCTGCTACCATGGTGACCTGCCAATCAGGGTAGAAGTGTAGCACTGTGTACATTTAAAGGAGCAATATGCAGCCAATGCACATGTAAAAATAAGTACACCAGTCCAAATAGTGAGTTGGAGCCATAGACTATATATTGAATAGGTTGTAATCCTGTTTAAAGTGACTCCCTGCCAAACTCCATGAACATTTTGCTCATTTCAACAGTTATAAACAGCTATGCCTTCTACAAGATTATTAATGATGACTCATAAACAAACACTTACTCATTTGGCCAAAATTCTGCATTAATTTGAACTCTGATTCATGTGAAACAGTCATACAAAACAGTTATTCTGGTCTGGAATGGAAATTTCTAAGCGGGTCCCCACAGCTGTAGAGTGCAACCTAACATGTTTCCTTGATGACTCCTCTGATGACACATCATGGTCATTTTATGATTTATTACAGCACATATATTGCACATTTCTCCTTTAAATAACCACTACCTTGTTTTTGGGGTGGGATGTGTGTTGTGTGTCTTTACTTCATCCACTTAATCAAAGCAAATTGTTACATTTTGGTCATGTAAAAGTCTTTTGTCCAGCATTTGGTTGCTCATTTTTTCCCAGTGAGTTATTTCCCTTGCCACTGTCAACTTAGTCAACTTTGTCAAATTGTTTCCCAACAAATTGTTGGGAAACAATTTGACAAATTGACAAATTCTCTGAATTAATAACTTTTGATATGGCACTATATAGATAAAATTGACTTGTCCTGGCTTTATTAGCTGATCTTCAGGCTCATATCTTAAAAAGGGTCCATATATCAAAACCTTAGTTCAGCAATTAAAGTCAACCTTCAGTCATGAATTTAAACCAGCGGTTTCCAAACTGGGGGGCAGGGCCACTGCAAAGGGGCATGGATGACCAGGTGATGAACATAGAGTGGAAAAAAAAAGTTGAATGAATAGGATTAATGGAGGGGGAACAATCAAACAAGAGCTTGCTCATGCAATCATGCTAACCTTTATTTAAGTGAAGTTCAACTTAAATCCTGTCCCGTTTATTGTTAATGATTATTGATAATTGCAGGGAAGGAGTGGGATGAACTTTTTTTGGCTTCTGAAGTGAGGCCTGCCAAGAAAAAGTTTGGGGAACCACAGTTTTAATCAATATAAAACACTCTGCAATAAGTAATAAATTTCCTGTTTTGGGTTTCTTTTTTGCAAAACAGTTCAGATACCTTGCTTACATATAGCTCTACCTCTTACCATCATTAGTATTCAAGGATAAATGAATATGCAAATAACCCCCGCCGTCTCCACAGACCCCAACCTCCACCCATATCCCTAACTTGCTGCATCTGGCTTCTCTGTTTTGCTAGCTAATCACGGTGACTTGCCACATCCAGCTCCTCCTGTTGGCTTGGCAACGCCGCTAATGATATGCACAGTGCCATCGCACTGATTAACAGGATTTGTTCCTTAGCTTTATGATGTCATACACTCAGCCTGACTGAATCTGTTTTTTTTAAGACTGTCCCTGCTCACTGCAGTGTCAAAGCAAGAAATGCTCAGATGGTGTTAATATAGTTTGTTTATGCTGCTTATTTAACTCCTGATATGTCTTGTAACACATGAAAAAACCTCACATGGACATGTTAACAAGGTTAAAAACCTGACTTTCACTAGAGGAGGTGTTAAGTTCCCACTCAGTAGTTTTCCAGGAATAACGTGCACAATACACCAAGAAGAGGAGGCCCAGCAGGTCATGTATGATCAAACTAAAGCCAGATGCAGTCTGCAAGACTTGTGAGAGTGTGAGAATTGATTTGCTGCTACATTTTAGACACCCACACTGTGAGTCTGCACACACTACACAACAAATCTCAGACAAACTTTACCGATTACAACATTATTCCACCTGGAGGAATCCATGACTGAAGCAAATTATCACAATAAATCACAAAAACATGCAAGACGTCACCGTGGGGAAGATTTTGCAGGCTTTGCAGGTGTGATGTATTCTGCCCCAGACACTTATCACTTCCACTGCATCAGACAAAAAGCTGTTAAAGGCTTGTTTTGTCAGTTTCAGCTTAGCATGTAGCAGCATTTTAAACCCCTGCAAACTCATGTTTGGCTGAACCAGTTTGAGACCACAGCTCAGACAGTCAGATGTAAAGTAACACAGCAGCAGCCCTGGGTCTTTTTGAACATTTGAAGAGACAACCAACACTGTTGTTTGTTCTGTGGAGAAGTCTCCTCATAATACATTATTAATTCTGTAGCATCACTATTGAGAGACTCTCTGTTGTCTCACAGAGGCAGACCTTCTTTCCTGCAGACATTTAAAGTCAGTCATGTTCAGCTTTTGTGACACTGTTATGAAAGCAGTTATTATGTTGCTTTGAGTTTGTAAAGAAGACTGCGTTATTTCCATTACAAGCTTCACAATATAGAATTAACTGCCAGGTTGTTGTAGTGGGTAGCAGTAAATTTCATAGCATTACACTGGTAACTCAATATTAGAAAGTGGGTTTGAACAGAACTCCAATGTTCCATAGCCAGTGGCTCTTCATCTGGCCTTCCATCTCATTTTACCATGATGACCGGGCTGCTGGAATCATCAGAATTGCAGGACAGTCATCCATTTTTGCTATTTCAGATGGATGTAATGGACAGAAATGATGTAAATGTGTTCTAAAATCACATCAGATTGGTTTTGAATTTGCTTTTTTTCAGTGAGAGTGATGTCCAAAATAAAGGAGCCTTGCTATGGCCTTAGATTTTTTGATCTGACAACATGTAATATTTCCAGTGTGTCATTTCCAGGAATGCAGGTGTAGAGGGTTATTATGACCCATATTAATGTTTATTGTTAGGCAGCGACCTGGACGTCAGGGTCTGACCCAGCTGAAGTTGATCAATCCTTTTTCTTGAAGAATAAATTTATCTTATCATTTCACTGGTGTTTTTTCTGTGGTAGTTAGAATAACTTTATCAAGGAAGATTTCCTGGGTTTTGTTGTACTTTTCAATGCCTCACTAAAGAGCACCTGCCAGACCAGCTGTCTGAGCCATTTAGAACTTCATTCTCCCATTATGAGCTTTCATATTTACATTTAGTGATAGGTGGTGACCTCTATTGCCCATAGTAATTATGGCAGCAGCAGTACAAAGAACAAGAAAGGGAGGAGGTTGAGCTGATGGATCGGTCAAACAAATACAGAATTTTCACCAGGGGGTGAGTCCAGGGGTTCATGTCCTGTTTAACACCAAAAGTCAATGTTGATTTCTTTAAAGTTTCGTCACATAAATGACTTCCATCATGTGACTTATGTAACATACTTATTTAACCCAAACCACTGTCTTTTCATAACCCACCAAGTAGATTTGGTGCATTTACACCCAACCAAACCTTTAAATCTACTCAAACCAAATTTAGTGCAAAAGACTGGGATTTGTGTCCTGTGTGAAACCAAAAGTCAGTTTCATTGTTGGTGAGTTACTCACTTAAGTTTCCTTATGTAGATGACTTCCTTTACAGTATGTAAATTACTTATTTTAATCCAAACCACTATCTTTTCCTTAAAATAACAAAGTAACCTGTGTGGATCTTTCACCCAGGAGACCATGGTTCCTGCCCCAGAGAACTATGTAGTACTGAACTGTGGACACAATTTCTGTGTTCAGGATTTTTTGGGTGAACCTGAACCCCACACATGAATGACACACCCACAGTCAGTTATGAACCTACCTTCAGTGACTCTCTCTGTTCAAATCAGCCCAGCAGTTCACTTCAGTTCATTTCCAACAACCCGACACAGAAGAACAAAATCCCATCCTGTCACCGTCCTCTGGCTCTGGTGGCTCAAACATGTCTGGACATGTCCAATAAAGCTGCTACACAGAGTGTCCATGTTTCAGGTGGTTTTCAGGTTATATTGGTGTTTGACACACAATTCCAGCATTTCAGAGCAGAGAAAAGTGCTAATTTTTTCATGATTTTGAGATCTAATTTTATATACTTAATTATTGAAATTTGACTAGTGATTAATAACACATTTCTGTAGTGTGATGTAGAACACATTAATGTTGTTGTTGCTTTACGAGATCTTTAAGTTAATTATAGTTACTTAAGTTTCATTACGTAAATGACTTCTATCATGTGATGTAGATAATACATATTTATTTTAACCCAAACCACAATCTTTTCCTAACCATGACAAAGATGTTTTGGTGTATTTAAATTGACCCATTTTTCCACCCATGAGACTGGGTGTTAACCTGACACACCAGATGGTTTGTTACACAGAACCATCTGGGAAGTCATCCATAGAAACTGTGTGGACAAGGGCGGGTGCTTTCAAATAACACTTGGCAGGTGATTGGATGAACCATCTGTCACATATAACATGGGCTGACTTTAACCAATCAGATTAGCTCACTGAACCAAAGCCAAAGTTGACCATAAGGAGAGCAAAACCATCTTTTCCATCGATGAAAGCCTTCAGTGCCGTTCTTCGCTCTTCTTCACTGTAGTTTGATCAAGACGAGTCGCTTCTTCTCGCTGTTGGCACACCTAAAACAACACCCGTAGATGCCAGTATTCCCGCCAAGGATGCTGATTGGCTTGCACTACCTCTGGGGTGGACACAAATGGATAACTTGGAGCCTGTCAAGATGGATTCTCGCATGATCTCATGATCTTGCATATCCAGCTGCCTCACAAGATAAACTGGGTGTCCTATGTGGAACCAAATGTCAATCAAGTTACTTCCTCAAGTTTCGTTGTGTACATGACTTCTGTCGCATCACTTCTGTTATGTGACATATACTTATTGTAACCCAAACCACAATCCTTTCCCAAACCTAAACAACTAACCTGAGTGGATGGGTGGGTGAAACACAGGACATTCATACTAGGAGACTGCGGTTCATGTCCCATGTGAAACCAAACAGCAAAGTTGGGTTTTTTAAACTTACTTACCTAACTTTAATTACATGTGACTTTAATATGACACACATAACGTACTTATTTTAACCCAAACCACAATCTTTTCCTAAACCTAACCAAGCACAGTATGTTTGCCTTTAAACCAAACTGTCATTCAGGTATGAGGATGTGCTGAGTATCTCAAATATTCCCTGTATATTTCCTCCCCAGATATTTTGGTATATTCTGCACGTTCATTAAGTACCCTGGGTGTGTTGGGTGGAGGAGGATTGTGAGAAATCCATTACAAGACAATCTGCATTCACCTCCAGAACAGACAGACACAGAATACAAAGTATCCTTAACAGTGACGTCATGAAACCTCTCTGCCTCTGCCTCTTACACTCAATTCTATGTCTATCAGCCAAGTATGGGCTCATTAATCTTCATTAATCTTCATATTTAATCAGTTTTTATTATTGCTGTTAATTAAGCTTTTACTGCTGGCTCTGATTACACAATATCAGAAGTGTTGAGTGGGCAGAAGCAGAAGAAGCAAGCAGACATTGACTGAAACTAATGCAGAGGGCTGGCTATTGACATCTGAGGACCACTCTGCTTGATTTACCTGCAGCCCACTGAATTCCTGTCCTCGCCACATGAAAAACAACTGGTGAAACAGCACCGCATTTTCTTAGGTGTGAGTGCAAATAGGCACCCTCATCTTTCACACGCTCTGATGAATTATTTGCGACGGCTCCTCGGTGTTCAAACATGTGAATTCTGCATTGATCCCTCCACTCTCCTTGGTCTGCTCTGCTCGATAGCGTGCGCCCACGGATGGAGAGGAATTTTGTAAACGCGGCCTCTTATGTCAGCTGCAAGATGGAAGCAATTAGATACGGGCCAGCTGCGAGAAGGGTCATGAGCGGCACACACACACACACACACACACACACACACACACACACACACACACACAAACTTGGTGCTTGGATTAATTAGCATTTTTCAACCAGGTTACAGACAGAAACACACAAAAGTGTTCAGTCTTTAACAACTCTATGCTACTTGCTACAACTTGCAGCAAGTTAGTGACAGTCAGTTAGGTTTTGGAATTAGGATGTTGACAGTCTGCTAAAACCAAACTGAAACCGCATCATACATTAAATTTGGAGTCCAAAAAAAAGTGCCCAGTCTTACTGGTTGATTCCACCAGGCGTGCATGTCTGTGCCACGGTTTTGATCCATCCTCCGCATGTTTGCAGGGTTTCAGAATTGGAGTATTTGGCCTGCCTGATTATGTTGACTTTCTCAGATTTTTCTGATTTGGTCCTCATTAATTGCTGTTTGCACTTCTACCATGGATAAGTACACTACGTATTTAAATAGTTTCTTCTCTGTCTGTCTTTATGATCAAGTCTACATAGTGGGTCTTTTATTTTGAAAACTGACAGTATTCTCTCTACTTTCTCTGTCTGACTTCCTCCCACTCTATCTGCTCTGTGCAGACTGATGCAGCATCCGTCAAAAATAGATTTGATACGTATGTGAAGTGGAGCAGAGAGATGGCAGCGATTAGCTCCAGCTGCAGAGATGTGGCTTTAATGCCACACAGCCGTGCCTGGTGGAGTTTAGCCATTAGAGCTGAACTCCACACATTGATGAGCTCTGGAATGGGTGACCGAGCTGGTTGTCACTTTAGACTTCAGACTTCCTTTTATTATCCCAAGTGGGATAATTGCAATCAGGACACAAGATGAAAAACAGCACGGATAAAAACAAATGTACATAGACAAGAAAAACAGAACTGTCTCCTGTCTCCTGTTCATATAATATACAGAATACAAATGGAAAATTGCATGTACAATTTTAGCAGGGTTATTGCACAGAGAGTGATTTTTAGCCCTACTGCACTTGAAGTAGGGTGCTCCAAATGTACAGCCTGAGGGAAGGGTCACAAACTCATCATAGTTTACAGTCTAATATGGACCTGGCTTTGTGGAGAACCTTCTGGTCAAAGATGGCCACCAAGGAGGTCTGTGGGACACCTGTCAACCTACCAGCCATCTTAACAATATGTCTCAGGGGATTTTTATCCCTGATGTGTCACTGATCTCCTCACTGTCACTGAACTCAAGAGACATAAAACAATTTGTTGTGTTTTTTTAGGGGTGTTTCGTCAACATCATTGATTATGAAAATTCACATAACCTGCATTGATGTGTTGCAGAGACTGGGTCATGACCACCAGGTGGGTCACAGGAGATTTTATTTGGGTTGCAAAACAAAAAAAAAAAATAATAATAATAATTAAATGTTATAGGAGAATATATGCAAAGTTTTGATTTGTATCTGCAGTACACAAGAGCCTGTTAATTCACCTGAATGCATTTTGTCTCATTTTTGAAGGAGGCTAAAAATGTTGTGTAGAAGAAATAAAAACGAGATTTATTTCTCATTTATGAAGTATTTCACATGTGAATGATTTCAATAACGTGCGTCATGATTAGAGCTGCAAAACAGTTTCCATTGCTGAGTAATCTGTCAATTATTTTCTCGAGTAACTGATCAGTTGTGTGGTCTATAAAATGGTGAAAAATGTTGATCAGTTTTTCTCACGGTGCAAGATGACGTCCTCAAATGTCTTGTTTTGTCCACAACTCAAAGATAATCAGTTTACTGTTAGCAGGTCAGAGAGGAGTAGAGACACCAGAAAATATTCACATTTAAAATCAGAAAAAATCTCTGAAATCAAAATAGTTATCAAAATAGTTGGCAAATAATCAATTCATGATCAATTAATTTTTGCAGCTCTAGTCAAGATAATCTAAGGCGATGTGGAAATGGCAGTAGAAACACACAAATTGAGTCTTCCTGAGATTTATTGGTGAGGCCTGTTGTGAAAATGGGTCCCAATGGTTTGTAATTTTTTTAAAAATTGGTCCCCAGAAAAATGTTTGGGAAAAAGTTTAAAGTGTGGCAGTATTTTAGACAGATGCAACTGTATGTTTCTCTTTGAGCTCCACAAAGTGGAACTGTCTTAATGCGATCAAAGCAGAGCAGCTGCTCTGCACAAGAACATGAAGTGAAGCACAGAGAGCTCTGTCGCTCTGCAGAAACACATCGTCAGTGATCATCTCATGCATATGCATAAGACTCAAGTGATGAAATAAATCCATGTCATGACCACTTTAGGTTTTAAGTCAAGTACTCTAGTAATTATAATCCATATTCATCCTGCCAATGAGAATAAAACTTTTCTCCCAGTTTTAGTGCTACTTGTTTTGTCTGGTGTTTTTAGAAATATGTGGAATCAAACTTGATTTAAAAAGCTACAAATCTGACATCAAACTCAGGAGGAAATGAAAACAACTTGTGATTATCAGTTTCTTTCTGCTTTTGAAATAGAGCTGTTGATTTGGACTGAGTAGGAAACCACTCATTTGCGTGAGGATTCTCAGTGAACTGCAGCTACGTTCTAGATTTCTGCTGGGGTCTAGACCCCATGCGACTCCACAAAAACCACAACACATCTGGAAGATTTTCATGCAGCCTGTAGGGCACACCAGCAGGCCCAGGGGCTGATGTTGACCTTTATTCTGCTAACTACCATTTCCACCTCAAAGTAGTGACTTCCATCTTTTGGGTGGTCTGCAGGGTGGAGGCATATCTAGAGGTAAACCTAAGTCCCTGGACTCTATCACTCACCTGGTGAAATGCAGCACACAGCTCAGGACAGCTGTCACTGCCGTCTTCTGACTCACGCTGTTGTCATTTTCTCACCCAGTGCCCTTGTTGTGTAGGAGCAAATGTACTTTCACCCGTCTGTGCGCTCATGAGTATGTTTGTCTTAAAATGAGATGAGGTCATCTCTTCACTCTGGATAAACTAGCAAAACTGTAACCTAAAAACATGTTTATTAACCTAATTTTTGTCATAAGCTCAAAATTAAACCTAAAGCAGACCTCAGGCCTGACTGCAACTTCAAGCAGAGATGATTTTTAATATTTTTGTGATCATCAATTCAGGAATATAAGATGTGGGGTCTGTATTCTGATATTTTGTTTGTCTAATTTTTAAAGTTTTAAAAATACAACTACTCTATGCTTTGCCACTCATGTACAGCAAATGCAGGCTGAAAACTGTCACAGCGCTCACCCATGAAACCACATCTATCTGGGAGTCCTCTGTGAATATAGTGTTTCGGTCTTCACCATGCCTCTATCCTGAGTTTCACAGGAAAACAGCATTGCAGAATCTCCCAAACAATTTAAGACAACAATTTGAAACAGAAAAGAATATATATAAAATGCCTCCATACCGCTTGTTTGACATAATTCAAGCATGTGAACATGGCTCCAAGCTAAGGATCTACAGTGAACATTCAGGCTAAAAACATGCTGTAAATGACTTCTTTCAAGTCAACTTGGCATGTTGGGGCTTTAGGAGACTTGAATTACACCAGATGAGCAGTATGGATGCATTTTATGTTTTTATTCTGTTGTTCTTTTACATTTGAAAACTGGTCACCATTCACTTCCATTATTTGAGAAATTTTACATCACTGTTGTCCAGTGAAACAAAATAAACCCGACCTTTAATCAGCATGTGGGTGAGTAGATAATGACTGAATTTTAATTTTTGTGTGAACTATCCCTTTAAGAAAAAAAGTATTGATTCTTTTTATAATGTAGACTTCCTGATTCTGTTTGTCATATATCACCTTTGCAAACAGTCCACTTTGGACTCATGGTTGAACTAAAAAAAATGAAGATAAGGAATCTGTCAAGGGTATTTTTTCATAATTTTGGGGTAATCAGCAGATTATAACTTTCCCTCATTTTGTAGGAAATGAATGTGGAGTTGAAGTGATCTTCATCAGCTCTCTGAACACGTCTCCCTGTCTGCATCATCTTGCCCTGTGCAAAGCGCCATAAACAAAAATGTTCCATACCGTAACATCTTTAACAGGTGAGTGCGCTGCATGTTGACGGAGCTCTTTATGTATAATGTTTTCATCTAACACCTCTGCGGAGGAACCATGAAAGGGAGGATCAAATGCATATATTACATATATCACAGCTTCTTTCCCACATTCATCCTCGTTGATTTGTCAGTGCCTTCATATAGAAGGGAAGGCTCAACTACACTTACATTAAGCTTAAAATTACAAAATGGGTCCGGAAAATTGGATGGGAGCAGAGCCACACAGGGAAGTGCGATGTGAAAACTGTTTTGTATTCATAAGAATGCCGAGCGGAGTGGCAGAGAGTTAAATTAAACCTTATAGCAAAGATACTGCAGACGAGCAGAATGGCTGCTTCACCTACAGTCACTGAGATGGAATTAACCATCCACAGCACAGGCAGGTGTGCGTCTCAGAAAGTATGGCCGTCAAATATAACTGCATTTTTAAAAAAAATCAAAGTTTTGTTTGTGTCTGTTTGTCACAATCAGGGTTCCCTTTCAAATGTCTAATTCAAGCACTTTTCAAGGAGCTTTTTTAAGCTTTTCCAGCACCTTAAAGCTGTGCTAAAATACATATTTATATACATATTCTCAACATGATTATTTTACCTTCATCACATTAAATCAGATTTTATTGAGAGCTGTAAGTAACCAAAATGTTCCATGATAGCATTCTACAAACAGGTGACAAATTAAAGGAAAACAAAATAATGTTCAACTATTACATTAATCACAAAATATATTAATTATTGATTAATCATTTTGAGTCCAAAATGCCAAATTCTACAACTGAGCAACATATCACTATTGTATTGTGATATTAGACTGGATAGATTTTGGATATCGTGGTATTGTGATTTCCTTTTTAAAGGTTACATTGCAGTAAAGTGGGCGGCACAGAGGTGCAGTGGTTAGCACTGTCACCTCATAGCAAGGAAGTTGGCTGGGGAGTTTGTGGCAGGGGCAGGACCTTTGCACGTTCTCCTCGTGTCCGTGTGGGTTCTCTCCAGGTACCCTGCTCCTCCCACCGCCCAAAGACAAGCAGCATAATCGGTAATAAATAATAAATAATAACTCTAAATTGCCCGTAGGTGTGAATGTGAGTGTAAGTGGTTGCCCTGCAATAAACTGGCGACTTGTCCAGGGTGTACCCCGCCTCTCGCCAAATGTCAGCTGTGATGGGCTACATTCCCGCGGCAACCCGTCAGCATAAGTGGCTATGGACGATGGATGGATGGATGGACGGCATTACAGTAAAGTAATAGAATTTTCTGAATTTACCAGACTGTTCTAGCTGCTCTGTTGTTTCCCTTTACCAGGAGTGGAAGTAACTAATAAAAAATACTCAAATTACTAAATTAAAGTAGTTTGTTGGGGTACTTGTACTTATATGAGTAGGTTTTCAATCTGTACTTTTATTTGTACTCATTAAAGTATTCATTAGAAGATGTAATGTACTTAGTTACATTTAAAATCATAGTAGAGTAGTGAATAAAATCTGAATTTATCTCCTCATTTTAGTAGTCAATCAGGTGATCTGATCACAAACAGGCCAATAAAAACAGACACTACTGGTTCAGGAAAACACAAAATTTTCGGCCCTAGTTTGGAGAGCTGACTGTGACATCAATGGTTAAAAGTAATTAATACTCTGAGTAGTTTTGGTGAAAAATACTTTGTACTTTTACTAGTATATTTCTAACACCAGTATGTTTACTTTTAATTGAGTAATATTTTAGCAATGTAACAGTACTTTTACTTGAGTACAGATTTTCAGTACTCTTTCCACCACTGGCCTTTACCCAATTAGTCATTAGTCAGTAGTTATCAAATATTTTAATATTTTGTGAAAGCACCCACTGTTATTCCTATAATACTGTCATGATATGAAGGTATTTGGTCAAAAGAAAACTGGGATTTTTACTCATTTTATCACCTTGGCCACTTCCACCCCTTGGGGTAACATGTTGTCAGTCACAACTACCTGATAGATTATTATCAATATTGACCGATATGAATTTTCAGCTACATCAGGCCTGCCAAATTTACTGATTCCAGCTTCTTAAATGCAAATAATTTCTCATTTCTTTGTTGTGGACAAAATAAGACATTTGAGGACATCATCTTGGGCTTTGGGAAACAGTGATCAACATTTTTCTCCATTTTCTGATATATTATGGGTCAAACAATCAATCGATTAATCGGGAAAATAATCAACAGATTTATCAATAATAATTAGTTGCAGCCCTACTGGCATCCTTTACAGCCTGGCTGAGCCAAAATCTGACTGATCTTATTTCTCGGTCTACAAAGTGAACTTTTTAAAGTAATACAACTGCAGTTTCAAGAGGCTTCAAAAGCTCTTTTCAAAGCACCTGTACAAACCCTGAAGGATACTTTTCAGTTTCGTGTCTGCTCTCTTCATTTCACTCTGCTGTCTTCTTTGTGTACAGACTGTATTATTGCATGATAGAGTCCTCTGTAATAAATGAATCTCTCTCAACCTCATAATACATCACTCTGAGTCATCATATTCACTGAAATACTGAAATCTGATTTGTACATACAAAGAAAATATTCACACCAAAACACTGTAGCTGAGGTGACACCTTGGGAAATGATGCATGAAAATGCAGCTCCTGCCTCAATCGATTAATCAATCGATACATCAATAGATCAATGCATTTTATTGAAGCAGGCAGCAGAAGGTTAGATTGGGATGAGCTTTATTAACAGCCAGTTACTTCAGTGAAGCTGGGATAAATCAGGAACACAACTTCAAACATGTTTTTTTATGGTTTCTTTAATTATCTTTCCATTTTATGTGGTTCATTTTTAATGGTTATAACTGTTTTTTAATTGAAAAAAAAGTTTTTTGTGTGGTTTTACATTTACAAAAATAGACACAGATTGTTCCGAGCAAATAAAAAAATTCCTGCATAAATACAGCAAAAATCCAGCACAACTGCAGTTCAAGGACTCGGCTTTGGAACTGAAGGGTAGCTGGTTTTCTGCACTTGAGCAAGGCACCAAACTGCTAACTGCTCAGGGCGTCTGACTATATGTACATGTGCAGTCTCCTCGTTCTGACACCTCTCTGATGCATGTCCTCTTTGTGCATATGTGTGTATTTTGGGCCTGTGTATGCATGAAAAATTACAACAGAGTGAAAAAATGTAATTTCCCCCGAGGGGATAAATAAAATATGCCTTCTTCCTCAAATACAGCAGTGGCTCTATACTGGAAGGAGAAATCAAAACAAACATTTACCACACTGCTTTGTAAAATCACCATAAAATTCTTATTTTGAATTTATTTTAAATTTATTTTACTTCATTTCACAGAGTAAACAAAATATGTCCATACGACTAAATACATGAGAAAAATAAAACTGCAAAGCACCAGATTAAGAATTATTCAGAACAGTTTCCTACCTAATTCACTCATAACAAGCTTTAGTGGCCCTTTCACTCCACAAGCATTGGCAAACCTATACAACATGTGGATTCATACATCAGTGAACCAATATATAGCAGTATTGTGCCACATTTTTCAACATTACATAGTAATATTCATCAGTATTCTCTCCATCAATACAGCACGTGGTGTTGTGCTTCCTGTAATTTTCCAGCACACCCTGACCTCTCAACAAGCAAATATTTCTGGAAAACCATGTCTCTGCTGTCCAAAGTCCACAGCCAAAGCAGTGCTGCTGCAGCACAACAGTAGTTTTATGTCATGGATTTAAATTTCTACTTTTACCGCCTGGTTTCAGTAGCTTCTTCCCTTCTCACTCTTAAATCTTTTTGAAATGATAGTCTTTGTCTTTGTTCCGGAAAATACTGGTTAAGTGAAAATTCAGGTTTTGAAGACTTGTAGCGTGAATCTCTGTGGAACGTACACACCGTACACAGCTGTAGCCCAGGAAGTACGGTGGCTCGTCCACTTGGTGATTTGATCCCCGGCTCCTCCAGTTTGCAATGCATGCCAAATTATCCTTGCACAAGATACTGAACCCCAAACTGTGTGTGAGTGTGTGAATGGGTGAATATGCAGGTGCTCCTGATGAGCAGGTTGGTACCTTGCATGGCAGCCTCTGCAATCAGTGTATGAATATATGCGTGAACTGGTGAATGTTGACAGCGGCCGGTAGAAAAGTGCTGCATAAATTCAGTCCATTTACCACTTACACGCTGCTCTCACGCCTGGTTTAGTCAGTGTCATTGATTATAGTGGAAGTGTTGCAGTAGCCACTCAGTAAACTGTCCACATACATTACGTGTTCAGTGTAGCCAAAGAGTTTGTCATCTCAGAGTTCAGAGTCAGAGTTTGTTAAACATGCTTTCTGGAACAGGCGGCAGGTCCATTACAAGAGAATCTGTTCTTCTCTGACAGACAAAAATATACAGTACCTTCAGTCATATAGAGACCCAAATATTAATATGGACCTGCATGATAATACACTATTTGAATTTAAATGGGACCTACTGTGCTTTTCTTTATTTTCTGGCAATAAAATGTAACAAAGTTGGATGTTCATATTAAAAACAGCCAAAGTGTCAAATACTTAGGTAAACAAATATAATATATAATGTTTCAGAATGCTGTAAATCAGGGGTGGGGGGGCTCATGACAAATTGGGCCAGATACAAATGATATAAGGTCCTAATAATGTCCAAATCTCTAATAATGGAATGATCAGAAGTGTTCTATATAGGGTACTTCTACTGTTGGTCACCCTTTCTGAATTACCATGTGATGAATTGTGGACTAATATTTTGTTGACAGTGTCCAAAACTTGATGTTTTACAGTGAACCATGCAGACTGCATACAGACTGTAATGATTGTAGCAGCAAAAGTAGAAGAAGAACATAAAAAATGCAGATGTACAGCACAATAAAGTTATTGTTTCATATAAAAGATACATTTCATTATCATTACCCATGAACACAGCACTGATCCCTTTCAAAATAAAGGTTTGATAATGATTTAATTGTTAGCAAAATGTTATTGACTGCCTTGCTAGATATTTCATTTTTGGTATTAGGTGAAACCTTTGAGTGAGTCACATTCGACCCCTGGGCCTCATTTTTCCCAGGACTGCTCTAAATGCAACATTTTTTTCTTGTTTTGACAACAGGCTGATGTCGACACATCGAGGAGTTCTTTAAATGGTCATATACTCCAGAATTAAAGTTCAATTTGTCTCACAGAAAGAGCTTTTTTCAGTTGTGAAGGACTTTCATATTTTCTGTTTTTCCTTCTGATGTCCTGCTGCTGCTTAATTCTGATGATGATTTGCATGGACAGATACTTGTTTCTAATGTAGCTAAATGCTATAGCTAGTTAACCTGCACTCCACAAGCGTTTAGCAGTCTTAGTCTCAGCAGTTAGCAGCTAACTGTTGTTAAGTGGCTAACTACTAACAACAAATAAAAATTTGTCCATAAGCAAACTCTGTAAGTCACCCTAAAGTTGAGGCAGAGCAGCTGGAGGATATCAGAGGAAAAAGAGTGAATAAAGTTGTAAAGTTGTGTGCCCGGTGCCGTGAAGCACTCAGGGTGCTCTAGTCTTGCATAGCCAGGCTTATCTCTTAGCTAACTAGCCACCTAGCAGCTAAAGCAGTGCTACCAACAAGTACTGTCTAAATTCTGTATAGAATAAATTGCCAAAAGACGGGGCACAACAGCCAGAGGACATCACAGGGAAGACCAGAAATTATTTTGTCTGTGAAATATAATCCAATTTCACCAAAATCAGTGAATAAAGTTGTTAAGTTGTGTGCTTGCTACAGTAATCAGTCCTCAGAAACACTCTGCTCCAGCTGCTTCTCAATTTTCCAACCTTATCCGTGTGTTATTCTAATCAAATCCAGCAGTCAATATCACTTATAGGGTACTCAGAAGCACTCAGTGTACAGTAGTCTTGCATAGCAAGACCTATCTTTTAGCTAACTAGCAGCTAAAGTAGCCACTAACAACAAGTACTATCTAAACTGTTGCATAAATCACCAACAGTTGAGGCAGAGCAACCAGAGGATACCATCAAAATCAGTGAATATACCCCGTGGTAGGCCTCTGGGAAGTTGGCCAATCAGAGGATAGCGGGCTTTTAAGGAGGAGGTCCTTAAAGTGACAGGAGATAAAACAGCTTTTTTCATACAGAGAGTGAATAGAGGAGCTGCATAAAGGGCCAGTACAAGATAAATAAGGATGTTTTTGAACTGTGAATAATGAAAAGCTACTTCATTGGTGTCCCAGTATGTATCACTGAGCTGGTGTTTGTATCATTTATTTATCTATATATTTATTTATTTTCTCAGGTCATTATGCATCCCTATTGTACCACGTTGGTCCTATCTTTGGCTTGTACTGCCTATGCCAGCAGCCAGCTGTGCTCTGTGTGTGACAACGGAGGCTCAGCAGCTCTACTTTTCTCTATTTTTTTTTTTTTTTTTTTTTTTTTTTTATATGTGTGATTTCCCCAGGGTAATATTCTTTTCTATTACAGAACCACCTCTTGTAATTTGGCAAAGGCTAAATGCCATTTGGAACAATGAGTTTAGTTAGCACAGAGAATCACAAATATTTTATTACCATCCTCCTGTTGGAATACTGATGACATTTCATCTGGGTTCAGTAATATGTGGACAAGTCCAGTATGTAATAACTGCAGTGGTTGGGATTTGAAGTCCATGTGCATCTGCTGTGTCTTCAGTCAGGAAATGTTATACTCTATGTATGTTCTTGCATAAATTAATTCCTACTGAAGTGATTTATTTATTATAAGTTTTTTTGGGGGATTAGAAAACATGACTGGGGTTCATCAATATTAACGCTTTGTGAGTATCAGTTATTTATGAGCATGAGCATGATTATCTTGGCCACACTCTCCTCCTCCTCCAGAGCTGTGGTATGGAGATGGTAATGGTCATGACTACCCGGCATAGAAACCAGCATGGACTTCCATTACTGAGGGAAAATTCAAAGGTCATGAAAAATTGCAAAGAAGTGATCACATTGATTTTTTTCGGTTGTGGAGTGAGAAAAGACATCCCTGCTTTCACGCGAAAGTGTAGCCCACAAGACCTGTTATTCAGGAATGAATTGAGGAGGGACTTATCTCAGACAGCCAACATACAAGTTTATTCCTCAGATAAAACTTAAGCCTGGATTAATATTCAAGGGGGATTTTGGTTATTGGTGCCATCACTCCAACACTAAATTACACTAAGTGGTTCATAACAGAACATTAATTCAGCCTTTAGACAGCATGTTTACATGGAGCTGACATTGAAATAGCCCAGTGGATAAGCTCAGGGTCACCTAATGGCTTCACTCTCGTTTACTTCCAAGCCATGGACATATTAAGAAAAACTGGATACTGTTCAGTCCTATGAAAGCTGCTCATTGAGTGCATACGTTGAAAATGTTTTGATGGCTTCTATGCTTTTGGATGCAGAGCACGTGTTAAGGCTACTTTACACTGCATGCAGCACGGCATTGATATGTATGCAGCATGTCAAGCTGCATGTCATGTTATACCCACTCCATTTATGTTCCCACCAACCATTGTACAACAAACAGAAGAGTCATACAGCTCTTTCATTCTCCATCTCCACAATCAGTCTTTCCTTGTCCATTTCTCAACTGAATTAACTCAGCTACAGGATGACAACAAATAGGATGTGCACACTTGGTTGTGAGGCCGTTTGTGGGTGAGAAAAAAAGATGAATGATCTCACGCACCCATTTTGACCAAGTGTATAACAGTTTTATATTTTCAAAGTCATATTTCAAATTGTTTTGTGAAGAGTGCCCTCACAAAACACATCAGGAAAGGGACATGTTCATGTTTATTCACGGCCAGGAAAAATACAGGAAGCACATATCTGATTAAAAACAAAAATCAGGTAATTAGTAGGACATCATATTAAACACTGTTTTGTGTGCTGCAGCAGGCTTGCAGCACGCAGCAAAAACAGAACAATATATATTCTATATTTGCTGCATGCTGCAGGTCTGCTGCATCTGCAACGTGCTGCATTCACATCTGGAGTAAATACACACAATCTGTTACCATTCTAATTAAAGGATTTTGGCTGCTGCAGATGTTGCAGTGCAGACTTACAGCAGTTGTGTTGCATACATGCTGCATGCGGTGTAACATATAGACTTCCTCTCACCAGCTTATGTTGTTGTTATTTTTAAAATCTGAAACTTACAAATCTAGAAATAATATTAAACCAAACTGAAATATATGATCTTTATGACTGAGAACATTTAAGGGTGCAAAACTGACAAAAACAACAACAAATCAACACACTGAGCTGATTCCCACTTACCTTGTGGTGTTTTCTTCAACATGTTATCAATGATGCATGATGTTTGAGGTACTGTATATCTATACCTCCTTCACACATGAATGAGTCAGAATCAATGCTTTCTGAATTCCAAACTCTGTCTGTGCCCCTCAGGCCCATTCTATCCTATTGAAAACATACATCTTAAAAAAATAGCTTACAAAAGTTAGTTAAAACAGTTAAAATCATCTTGGTTTAAACTGCAGATTAAGACAATACTGAGTATTTAAAAACTAAGATGTGAGTGGGATTGACTCAGACATATGAAGAAACGATGGCTGGAGTCAGAAATATCTTTCATTAAGAATACTCAGTCATCTGTCTGGCAGTACACAGAATGTGTGCAGAATGCTCTCATCAGTGGGTACAAATGCAGGGATTAGGGATGATAATAATTTAACCATGAACAGTTGTTAATAATTTTAAATAAAACTCAATCAATCTGCTATCAAATAAAGATCTGCAGATAT